>NC_087368.1:6093835-6433122 GCF_030014295.1 Loxodonta africana
CTTGCAGGAAGTACAGACAGAATGCTCATTAGAAGCAAGGTGGGTGAAACTTTGTCTCACATAATTTGCACATGTTATCAGGAGGGACCTGCCCGTGGAGAAGGACATCATAAAGTAAAGGGTCAGCGAAAAAGAGGAAGACCCTCAGCAAGACGGATTGACACAGGGGCTGCAACAATGGGCTTAAGCATAACACCGACTGTGAGGATGGCGCAGGACCTGCCAGTGTTTTATTCTGTTGCACACAGGGTTGCTATGAGTCAGAATTGACTCAGTGGCACCTAAAAACAACAGCAACCAACACAGAGTCATTGTAATTACAATTGTAATTGACGGATACCTGATTAGTCACACAAACAGTCAAAATGTTTGTTGGTTACTGCTATTAGCCTTGTTGGCCTAATAGGAGGTAGTACAGATGGAGGAGTAGCGGGCTAACGGAAAGTCCTGGGTTAAGAGGAGAAGATTCAGACACATGTTAGAAAGCTGTGGGGTAAGGTCAAGGGGCCAGAACGAGAGCTTCTTTGGGAAACTGGGGCATTCAGAAGCACCCGGGGATACTGAGGAATTTAAAAAGACACACAAACGCCTAGGTTAAGATGCTCACCCAGAAAAGACCTGAGAACACCTTTAACATTCACTTTAGGTTGATCTCTAGGTCAGTGTAAACCTTGCTGAGTATTGAAGGAGTGTTGCAGGACAGACCCTATCTGCAAGGACCACAGAGGATTTTTTCTCTCATTGCTTACCTTTGCTTCTTTTTCCTGTTTTCTTTCATTTTTTTTCTTTTTTGTTTCAACTCCTAGTGTTCATGGAAGTCTCTGTCAGAACAATAGCTGAGCACAACCTAAAGAAACAGAGACTTCAGTGAACACACACACCAAGTAATTCAGACTTTGCAAAACTAATTTGTGAAAGTCACTAAACCAATGGACTTCAACAACAAAACAAAGAGAGAGACAGAGAGGAATGGAGGAAGAAATGAAAGAAGGAAGAAAAGAAAGTCCGGTACAAGGGGGAGAATCTCATTTCAAAAGTCCTCATATTACTCAAATATCTGATTTTCAATTAAAAAAAATCACCAGGTATACAGAGAAACAGGGGAGAATGGCCCATTCAAAGGAACAAAGTGACAGAAATCATCCCCAAGAAAGCCAAGTTACCGGACTTACGAGATAAAGACTTTTAAACAACTCTTTTAAATATGCTCAAAGAGCTAAAAGAAAACACAAAGAACTAAAGGAAATCAGAAAAACAATCTATAAACAAAGCAAGAATATCACTAGAGATATAAATTATATACATATAAAAAAAAGAACCAAACAGAAAAGTACAATGACTGAAATGAAAAATTCACTAGAGGGGCTCAGCAGCAGATTTGAGGTGGCAGAAGGAAGAATCAGTGAACTTGAAGATAGGACAACTGAAATAATCCAATCTGAGAAACCGAAAGAAAAAAGAACTTTAAAACAATGTACAGAGTCTAACACACCTGTAGGATGCCATCATGCAGAAAATATACACATTATGGATATCCCAGAATGAGGAGAAAGTAAGAAAGGGACAGAAAGAATATTTCAAGAAATAATGGCTGAAAACTTTCCAAATTTGATCAAAGTCATGAATCTATGCATGCAAGAAGCTCAATGAACTCCAAGGATAAACCCAAAGAGATCCACAGTGAGACACATTATAATCAACCTGATGAACACCAAAGACAAAGAGTTTTGAAAGCAGCAAGAGAGAAGCAAATCATCACATGCAAAGAATCCTCAAAAAGATTAAATATCAATTTCTCCTCAGAAACCACGAAGACCAGAAAGCAGTGGTGTCACATACTTATGACAATGACAGAAAAAAAAAAGAAACTGCCAAATAATAATTCTGTATCTGACAAAATAGTCCTTCAAAATTGAGGGCAAAAAATAGAACATTCCCAGATAAACAGAAGCTAAGGAAGGAGGAAATGACCCAAGATGGCAGCTTAGTCACACACACCATGCTGTCCCCCTACAGCAAAGAACCAAGAAACCAAGTGAAACAGATAAAGATGATGTCATGGATTGAACTGTGTCCCCCCAAAATATTTGTTAACTTGGCTAGGCCATGATTTCTAGTATAGTGTGATTGTCCACCATTTTGTCATTTCATGATATTTTTCTATGTGTTGTAAATCCTATCACTATGATGTAATGAGATGGATTAGTGGCAGTTATACGGATGAGATCTTCAAGATTAGATAGTGTCTTAAGCCAATCTATTTTGAGATACGAGAGAGAGGAGCAGGCAGAGAGACATGGGAACCTCACACCACCAAGAATGCAGTGCTGGGAACAAGGTGTGTCCCTTTGGACCTGATGTTTCTGCATGGAGATGCTCCCAGACCAAGGGAAGACTGATGATAAGGACCTTCCTCCAGAGATGACAAAGACAGAACGCCTTCCCCTGGACCTGGCGCCCTGAATTCAGACTTTTGGCCTACTGGATATTGACAGAATAAACTTCCCTTTCTTAAAGCCGTCCACTAGTGGTATTTCTATTATAGCAGCACCAGATGACTAAGACAGATGACAATAACCCAGAACAGCAAATGAGTCAAACACCGAAGGAAAGGAGAACTGAATGAAAACAGCAAACAAGACTTACAGACTGTAGGCATCCTGCCAGCCAGCCCAGAACCATGTGGCCATCTTAAGACAAAGTGAGCTACATTCCTAGGTGAGGAGCTCAGGAAGGCAACTTCACAGAACCCCCATTAAGAGACAGAGATACTGTGTAGACAAACGTGGAGCAAAACAAGGTGAGCAAAACATGAACCATACCTAAGTAAGCAAAGTGCAGGAAGGCAGGCGAGAGCCCTAGGCATCCAGGCAACCACAGAGTAGGGAGTGAGGTAGAAAATAGGGCAGAAGTACTCACCAGCAGCAGTTTCTGGTCATTAGGGCAGCTGGCACTGCCAGAGTGGAGGATCCTTGAAGTGGCAACTAGAGATCCCTCACTTGACCAGACTCTGAACAGCACACTCCCAGCATCTGGTCAGAGCTGGTCCTGATCACTGGTTGCACTCTGTGGGGAGTGCCTCAATCCCTCTCTATGCTCCCCGCTTCCCTCCCAGTTCCCAGGAGTGTGCCTCTCTTCCCTTCGCCATTTGGCAATCCACATCACACAGGCCCGTGCTGTCACACTTGCAACCCGAGGTTTTCATCTGCCCCATCCATTCTCATGCCAACTTGCACACCTGGCAATCCACAGCACACAGTCGTACACTGTCGGACCTGCAACCAGAGGCTCATGCACGCTCCATCCACCCCTGCGCTACCCAGACCACCACTCCCACCACCAGACTGGCAATCAGAGGACTGAAACTCCCCTCTCCCGCCCACCATTCCACCCACCTGGTGATCAGCAGTGCAAGTTCCTGTGTTACCTACCCAGTGACACGTGACCCATGCACTCTCAACCCAACCACTGGGAAACCCGCAAGGCACACACACAATGCCCAACCCAGAGATCAGTAAGAACGCTCCCTGCACCCATGCTCCAGTAACCAGCTGGAAAGACACATCACCTCAGCAGCAATGGCAATATATCCTGACAGGTGCCAACTGAACCTCCGTCAAATGATGATCAGGAGATCCTAGTGCCCTCAGCCTACATCTGCCCGTCTGCAATGCCACACATCCCATATTCAAAGAGTTCTTGCACGCTGTCTACACTTGTGCTGAAACCCCTTGATACCCTAACACCTAATGAGATAACAATTTGTGCATGTACAGTGGGCCTACCCCATCTATTTGGGTAGCACTCTCTCATGCTGGATATGGAAACATCCTGCCCTGACCTCCAGAAAACACACTAACTCTATCATTAACCCAGAAGGATCCCATGGTCCTACAAGTGCTATGGAAGGAACCTGAACACCCAACACTTGTCACCCAATATCAGGAGAAGAGCCAGCTCTCCCACCTCCACTCAATCCAGTAAGGGAAGACAAACGAGCCTGCCCAAAGAAGATTCACACATGAGTGTGACCCACCATACCCCATAGTGAGAGGAAATCATGCTCAGCCAAAATATACCACCAAAGTTACAAATAAGCCAGAACCACAAAATAAGTAATACAAAGGAATAAAGTCATTTTAAAGAGAAAGAAAAGAAACAAGGCTCTGGATACATCAAAACAAAACAAATTAGCATGCATCAGGAGCAAGGTAGAATGAAGAAAACTAAAGACACAAGGGAGAGATTAATCCAAAGGACTAATGGACCAAAACTACCACAACCTCCACCAGATTGAGTCCAGTGCAACTAGATGGTGCCTGGCTACCACCACTGACTGCTCTGACAGGGGTCACAATAGAGGGCCCTGGACAGAGATGGAGAAAAATGTAGAACACAATTCTAACTCACAAAAAAAGACCACACTTACTGGCTTGACAGACTACAGAAACCCCAAGAATATGGCCCCCGATCACACTTTTAACTCAGTAATGAAGTCACTCCTGAGGCTCACCCTTCAGCCAAAGATTCAACAAGCCCATAAAACAAAAGAAGACTAAAGGGGCACACTACCCCAGGGGCAAAGATGAGAAGGCAGGTGGGGACAGGAAAGCTGGTAACAGGGAACCCAAGGTCAAGGAGGGAAGAGTGTTGACATGTCGTAGGGTTGATATCCAATGTCACAAAACAATACGTGTACCAACTATTTAATGAGAAGCTAGTTAGTACTGTAAACCCTTATCTAAAGTATAATAAAAAAATATCAGCACAAAACATACAATCAAGAAAGAAATATATAAATAAATTAACACCTTAATACCTCAGAGACAGTACACAATAACAAATCATAGGAAGAAACAGGATAATACAGCTCAAAAAGCTGAGCAAAATAAAGGAGCAGAAAACCTTACTGAGGAAGAAACAGTAATAGAACCACCTGATGAGGGATTCAAAAGACATATATAGGAACATCAAAGAGATCAAGGAAAACACAGACAAAACCCTAGAAGAATTCAGGAAAACAATACAAGAACAAAATCACAAGACAGACAATTAGAAACCATACAAAAACAACAACTAGAAATTCAGAAGATTAACAATAAAATATCAGAAGTAAATAATGCAATGGAGTACACAGAAGTAGAATTTAATCAATGAGAGAAAGAACCAGCAAAATAGAGAACAACTTCCTTGTTACTAAGTTGTTTGAGGAACAATCACAAAAAAGAATGACAAAAAATGAAGAAAGCTTAAAAGTTATATGGGACACTATCAAGAATAATAATTTACACATAATAGAAATTCCAGAAGAGGAAGAGAAAAAAAAAAAGTATAGAGAGAATTTTCAAAGATTTATTGCCAGAAAATTTCCCTAATGTCATGAAAGATGAGAAGGTTTCCATCCAAGAAGCTCAACAAACCCCATAGGGGATAAACCAAACAAACCAAACCCAGCACCGTTCAGTCGATTCCAGACCCCCTAAAAAAGTCCCTAAGACATATCATAAGCAAACTTTCCAAAACCAAAGAAAGAATTCTAAGAGCTAAAAAAAAAGAGCAGCTCAAGAAAAACAAAATATCACCTACAAGGGGGCACCAATAAGACTAAGCACTGATTTCTCAGCAGAAAACGTGCACCAAGAAGGTAATGGGATGACATATGTAAAGCACTCAAAGAAAAGAACTGCCAACCAAGAATCTTACGTTCAGCAAAACTGTCTTTCAAATAGAATGACAAAACTAGAACATTTTCAGATAAAAGAAAAATAAGGGAATTTGTAAAAATCAGATCAACCTTTAAAAAAAACATTAAAGGGAGTCCTTCAGACAGAGAACCAACAATATCAGAGAACAATCTGAAACTAAGACACATAACAACATCACACAGATACCAACACAGATAAAGAATTCTCAAAAGTAAAATAAAGCGCAAAACTGAAAACAGGATACCAGAGCTGTCAATCTGTAAACAATGACAGCTTCTAAACAAAAAGGGGGAATAAATGGAGAGGAAGTCAAGGCGATATCAAGATATAACAGACTGTTTTAAACTTAGGAAGATAAAGGTGAATTTCAGAGTAACCACAAGCAAAATTAATAAATCTACTTACCAAACAAAAAGAAAATCAAAAAGAATCAGTAAGCACAAAGTCAACAACAATTGAGGATATGGAAAGAAAATCCATAAACAAAAACAACTTAGCAAAAAAATTTAAGTGGAACAAAGAAATCATTAACACCACACAAAAAAAAGGCATAACAAAATGACAACGGTAAATACATAACTATTAATAATCACACAGAAAAGAGACAGAGAGTGCAGAATGGATAAAAGAAATCCATGATTCATCAATATGTTGCCTACGACAGACACACTTCGGACATGAGGACATAAATGGCTAAAAATCAAAGGATGGAAAAAAATATATATATCAAACAAATAGTAACCAAAAGAGAGTAGGAATGGCAATAACAATCTCTGATAAAACAGACTTAAAGTCAACATCCATTATAAGAGACAGAAGGGCATCATTAACTATTAAAGGGTTAATCCACCAAAAGGACATAACCCTAATAAATATTTATGTTCCTAATGACAGACCTCCAAAATACATAAAGCAAACTCCAACTGAACTGGAGTTCTACAATAGTAAAACAGACAGTTCTACAACAGTAGTAGGAAACTTTAACACATCACTTTCGATGAAGGACGGAACAACTTGAAAGAAACTCAACAAAGATACTGCAGATCTAACCAACAGACTGGAAAACTTTTTGGCTACGAAAAATCAAATCAGCATCTGATCTCTAAAATCTGCACGATACAGCAAAAACTCAACAACAAAAAGACAAATAACCCAATTAAAAAACTGGCAAGGACATGAACAGGCTCTTCACCAAAGACATTCAGGAGCTAACAGATACATGAGGAAATACTCACGATCATTAGCTATTAAAAAAAAAAAATGTAAATCAAAACTACAATCAGATACCATCTCACCCCAACAAGGCTAGTGTTAATCAAAAAAACACAAAATAATAAATGTTGAAGAGGTTGTAGAGAGACTGGAACACTTACACACTGCTAGTGGGAATGTAAAATGGTACTACTTTGGAAATCAATTTGGCGCTTCCTTAGAAAGCTAGAAATGATCCAGCAATCCCACTCCTTGGAATACATACTTGAGAAATAAGACCCCTCACATAAACAGTATATGCACACCCATGTTCACTGCGGCACCGTGTACAGCACGAAAAAAGATGGAAGCAACCGAGGTGCCCATCAACGGATGAATGGATAAATAATGGTATATTCCCATAATGGAGAACTACCTAACAATTAAGAACAATGAAGAATCCATGAAACATCTCATAACATGGAGGAATCTGGAAGGCATAATGCTGAGTGAAATCAGTCAGTTACCAAAGGACAAACATTGTATGAGACCACTAGTATAAGAACTCAAGAAAAAGTTTAAACATGGAGGAAAATATTATTTGATGGTTATAAGGGTGGGGAGGAACTGAGAGGGGTATTCACTAATTAGATAGTAGACAAGAACCATTTTAAGTGAAGGGAAAGATAACACACAATACAGGGGAGGTCAGTACAACTGGGCTAAACAAAAAGCTAAGAAGTTTCCTGAATACAACCAAACACTTCGAAGGCCAGAGTAGCAGGACTGGGGTCTGGGAACCATGATTTCAGGGAACATCTAGGTCAATTGGCATAACAAAGTATATTAAGAAAACGTTGTGCATTTCACTTGGGTGAGTGGCGTATTGGGTCATAAATGCTAGCAAGCAACCATCTAAGAGCATCAGTTGGTCTCAGAAAGGGCCACATAAACCAGACACTATATCAGCCTGAGACCAGAAGAACTAGATGATGCCTGGCTACCACTGACGACTACACTGGCAGGGGGCACAAAAGAAAATCCCTGATGGAGCAGGAGAACAGTGGGATGAAGACCTCAAATTCTCCTCAAAATATGACTTTATGGTCTGACTGAGACTAGAGGGACCCTGGAGGTCATGGTGCCTGGAACCTCTTGTTAGCCCAAGACTGGAACTATTCCCGAAGCCAACTCTTCGGACAGGGATTGGACTGGACTATAAGACAGAAAGTGATACTGGTGAAGAGTGAGCTTCTTGGCTCAAGGAGACACATCAGACTAGGTGGGCAGCTCCTGTCTAGAGGCGAGATGAGAAAGCAGAAAGGGATAGGAGCTGGTTGAATGGACACAGGGAATACAGGGTGGAGAGGAGGAGTCTGCTGTCTCATTAGGGGGAGAGCAGCTAGGAGTACCTAGCAAGATATGCAGAGTTTTTGTATGAGAGACTGGCTTGATTTGTAAACTTTCATTTCAACCACAATAAATTAAAAAAAAAAAAAGATTCAGAAGATCTAAATTAGCACAATCGATCAACTTGACCTTGTAGATATATACAGAACACACGACCCAACAGCAGCACAGTAAACATTCTTCTCCAATGCGCATGCACCATTCTCCAGAACAGACCACATTTTAGGCCAGAAATCAAACCTCAATAAATTAAAAAACATCAAAGTACAGGTATGTACCACTTAATGTCCACAATACATTCTGTGAAATATGACATTACGTGATTAGGACGTTGTGTGAACACCACAGTATATACAGGAGAGAGGTACACAGGATGGTCACCAGCCACACCAAGGGAATGTGCAAAAATTTGGCTCTGCCGTAGTCAGTCCTGCACGGCTACTAGCCCGTCTCCAGGAGCCACACCTGGCCCCCAACCTGCTGTGGCACGCACTTGCTGTCCAGCCAGCTGCCAGCTCCATTCCCTTCATTCCTCCCTGCCTTCCCCATCCCCCATAATGGCTTTAAACTCTTCCAGTCCTGCCCACCCTCCTTTAAATCACATCTCCACATGCCTTTCCTATTCTTTCTCCTACCACCCCCATGAGCCAAATAATTAGGTGACCAACCACAAAGGGAGGAGTTGCAGCCTCAGGCCTGAGCTTCAAGTGTAGGGCGCCCAGGCTGAGTGGAGCTGTGGCCTCAGCAGGGCATACTGCTCAGCAGCTCTGGCAGCATCACCCTGCCTGAGGTGAATATAGCAGGACAGGCAGCCACAGATGGGCACCGAGACCCTCTCCCCCTCTGCCCCCGGGGCCAGGGCAGATGTGGGACCCAGACAGCTAGTGAGAGACGGATCAGATTTCCAGCAAAGTACATCTGCTACACCATGTTCTGTGATCGGGATTGCTAAACTCTATTATAACTTTATGGAACCACAGACATGTATGCAGTTGGATATTACCCAGAAGAATGTTAAGTGATGTATACCTGTAATGCAGAACATCTTCTTTGATCATAACGCTATAAAGCTAGAAATCAATAATAGAAAGAACACTAAAGAAAAAAAAAAAATACATGCAAACTGAATAACAACTTACTTAAAAACTATTGGGTAATAGAAGAAATTAAAAATGAAGTTGAAAAATTCTTAAAATCCAATGAGAAAGAGGTGGAGCCAACATGAAGCTATAGACAGAAGCGCCATGCCATCCTTCTGCAGCAAAGACCAGAAAAACTAAGTAAAACAGAGACAAATGCCAATCCTGGAAGCCGAAGCATCAAATGAAAGAATAAAGAACTCAATCAAGCACCAAATGGAATAAGAAACTGACAGAGAACAAGGAGAACTACAGAGTGGAGGTCCCCTACCAGCTAAGGCAGCACGCATTTGCCATCTTGGACCACAGCCACAAAGGAACGCAAACAAGGAGTACAAGAAGGCAACTTCACAGAGCTCCCAACAGGAGACAGAGCACCCAGTAACCAGGGATACATGCTTTCCCATCCTCACCCTTTTTCCCTGTATGTGGCCACCACTGCTTTCCAATGGGCCATGGTTACTCAGCTGGAGAGACACCAGCTCACTGCTGGCTGATTAGCCATCTTGGAACTTAGCCACCAAGGACTGCAGATAAGGAGGACGGGAAGGCAAACTTCATGCTGCTCCCAACAGGAAACAGAGTACCCAGTAACTGGGGGGTACACACTTTCCCACCTCCCAGCCTTGTTCCCTTGACACAGCCTCCAATAAAAAAAGAATAAAATAAAATAAGAAGAGGGAAAAAAAAAGTGACCAATAAAAGTTCTTTCCAGTGGAACAGGGAAAGCTATTGATAGCTAGGAGAATCATGCTCCCCCTTGCCTGCTTTCTTCCTTGTTTCTGATTCTCCCTCTAAGGAGGTGCGCTGCTAGGAACGGGTCACATTTAAAAACATTAAGTCAGCCACAGCTTTACTTGTTTGGAAGTCCAAGGCAAGAACCAATGATGGGCTCAGGAGAGACAGCACCAAGAAGCATAGCCCCTTCCCGCACCTAATGCGAAGGGCGAAGCGGCTTACTAGATGGGGGTGCTCAGTCGCAGGTCCTCAATCAAGCATCTGCACCCACAGTCCTTCCCCTGGTGCACATTTATCCCTCAGGGGACTCACAGGGAGTGGCCTACGGCAGCACAGGATTCAAGGATCCAGGATTTTAATTTTAGGCTCTCAGCCATCTTTCAGAATCTCTCAGGATCTCTTTACATCCTGGGGGGAGCAGATGTTTTACCATTGCTACAGAATCTTCATCGAGGGTTGCTGCAAGTTAATTCCTGATCCTATGGGAACAATGGTAATTTTGTTTTACTTCTGTAAAAAAAAAATTATATATGCACAGATTTGAGCTGCTTTACCTTTATCTAGTTTAGCCTGCAAGATTAATGCTCATTTAAAATTAAAATTGAAGGTTTTAATCTTCTGGCAACACATGGTTATCTTCGCATAAATCTTCCTATTCAAAAGATATACATATATACATACATACATATGTTAAAATGAACTATATATAATTCTGTACTTTTTTCTCTTCTCATTTGTTTTTTTTTTTTTTTTTTAATTCCATAGAGGGTGTAGGAATCTTCAAGAAGAGAAAGAAGAGCAACTGGAGCAAATGATTCCCCTCTGTTCTTTTCACTTCAGTAGTCAGCAGCTGGGTGAGAAAGCTGACCCAGGCCACCCCTGGGTAACAAACCACACTTCCTCCTCACCCACCAGCTGGAGAAGCTCTGCTGCACCCCTTCTCTGCTGACTCCCAATCAGCAAAGCTCCATCCCTCTGAGGAAGCGCCCACTGATTCTCTGTTAGTGCCACGGGGATCCAGCTACTCCGTGAGAAGAATTCAGTGTTAGAGCCTTAAATGAATTCGTCGACATCGTGAGCTCTTTGTGCTGCCACAGATCACCCCGCTCACAGCTGTGCCCGTCCCAATGGAACCTGGACCCTCGTTCTTATCCTGACACAGAATCAGGAATACGGACAGAGCTCTCTGTGATATTATAATGCATTCCCTTGTAAAGTCACACTCAATCGTTGGTTCACATGAACAAAACCCACTATAACAACATATTAACTATGCTTTCTAAGACAGTAATCCCTGAAATGACACAATTTACACAGAATTTATTTTTAGACTAATACGCCAAGTTATTTTTTTTGTCCGACCTGGAATCTTACAAACCCAGCTGTTGAACAGCAATTGTCACAGATGTCAAAACGTCTTTCAACATTTAGACAGTCACCTAGCCATTATTCTCGTGGGATCCATGAGTGCCTGGGGGAATCACACTTGACGGATGCAAAAAATAGGATAGCCATATGGTAAATACAACTCCCCATGTCCCAATCATCTAATCTAGTAATTTCCCTACTATTCTATACTGAGAGGAAGCCCATCGTCTCAATTAAAAGAACGGGTTCATGCTTTTCCCCAAATGCTCCCGAACATGAGAACATGTAAGTTTTGTGAATGATCTTCCAATTCTCTATGCTACATGTAACCCACAAATGCTATTTATACTCATTCCCAAAGTTAACAACTCAGGGTCCCTATGTCAGAGAGAGAAGTCCCTGAGTGGCGCAAACAGTGACGCACTCAATTACTAGCTGAAAGGTTGGAAGTTTGAACCTATCCAGAGGCGCCTTGGAAGACAGGCCTGGTGATCTACTTCTAAAAGGTCACAGTGTTGAAAACTCTATGAAGCAGCTCTACTCTGCATGCATACTCTTGCTACGAGTCAGAATAAACTCGATGGCAACCAACAACAGCAACATACTGGAGACGGAGTCCCTGGATGGTGCAAACGGTTAAGTACTTGACTACTAACCAAAAGGGTGGTAGTTTGAAGCCACCCTGAGGCTCCCTGGAAGAAAGGCCTGCTGACCTGTTTCTGAAAGCTCACGGCATTGAAAACCCTATGGAACAGGTCTACTCAGCACATATGGGGTCACCTTGAGTCAGAAATGATGCAAGGGCAACTGGTTTTTTTGGTTTACACTGGAGAGGGGTCTCATGTTCTATCAGTCTATCCTACCACTGCTCTCTTCTAGGGAAACTGCCAGGACCACAGTCCTAACTGAAGCAAGTAGCCCTAGGCCACAAATGTTTGGACCATGTCGTGGAGTGAATTATGTCCTGGCAAAAAATGTGTGTATCAATTTGGCTGGGCCATGATTTCCAATTGTGCGGTTTCCTCCATTTTATGATTGTAATTTTATGTTAAAGAGGATAAGGTAGGATCGTAACACCCTTACTGAGGTCACACCACTGATTCATTGTGAAGGGGGTTTTCATGGGTGTGGCCTGCACCACATTTATCTTACAAGACATAAAAGGAAAAGGAAGCTAGCAGAGAGGGGGACCTCATACCACCAAGAAAGAAGCACTAGGAGCAGAGCACGTCCTTTGGACCCAGGGTCCCTGCACCTGAGAAGCTCCTCGACCAGGGGAAGATTGAGGACAAGGGCCTTCCTCCAAAGCCGACAAAGAGAAAAAGCCTTCCCCTGGAACTGATGCCCTGAATTTGGACTTGTAGCTTACCAGATTGTGAGAAAATAAATTTCTCTTTGTTAAAGCCATCCACTTGTGGTATTTCTGTTATAGCAGCACTAGATGACTAAGACAGACCAGCAGAAGGTATCAGCATCCATCGGATTGCCTGGTATGAGAGCTTACGCCAATAGGGATGATAGCTACTACAGAACCTATCACAGTCCATTCTTTTCCTGGAGTTTGGTGCATACACAGACCATCGGCTAGGTTGTGGGAGCAAGAAGGGAGAGCAGGAGCAGAAAGACACCAGAAGAGAAGCCAAAATGGAAATGCTGAGTCATGTTAATGGCCAAGAAGTAGAATACGAATGAGCAGCCAATGTTAGTGCAGACACACCCTAGAGTGGCACCAGACCAGGAACTATCTTCCTGCTCATGAGTTAGGTCCCTCCCTGGCAGTAACAGAGGCCTCTGTTGACTTTCAGCCTCCGGGGCCAAGTCTTACAGTAGCAGAATGCAATTCTTCTAGTCTAATAGAATAAAATTAGTTCCCAACATCAGTTCCAGCACTGCAAGAAGTGGCTGTTTGGGGCCAGCTGTGTCAGAAATTAATGAGCCAGCCCCTCGGAGCACCTGCACCTTCACCAACTCTAATCACTTCTCCCTCCCAAGAAAGACACCAAGCTCATCTCTTTAGCTACCAGTGATTCTCAATCACAGGCATTTGGAAATGTGTATTGTGGCTGGGGTGGATATCTTTGCTTGACGTGATGACTTGGTTAAGTTGGAGTAACACGGGCATCGAGTGACCAGGGATGCTAAATGTTCCTAAATGGGCAAGGACAGTTCCATACAATGATAAGTCACACCAAAACACCCTCCTTCAGAAACACTGGGCCCCCTCCAACATTCTGGGCAGACAGAAGAGGGTAAGAAAGGCAAGTTAAAGAGAGGACGGCAGTAAGAGAATAAGCAACATCCTCCGTAAGAAGTGAACAAGTCAAGACTGTCCAAAGATCAATGTGAGCCCCTATGCACCTCCTTCCCTCACGTCCAGCAATAATGCTAAAGACAAAAGAAGTTCTTACTCTCATACCCCCTCCCATGGGCCCAGTTAGCTTTCAGTTTTATCTTTTAAAAACTGTGCATTTCCACATCTTTTTTCATTTGTTCTAATTAGAATAAATTCTTAGCAACTAAGAATAATTATTGCTGTTGTTGGTAACAGTGACGCCAAAACCAAACTCTACCATCAAGTGAATTCCAACTCAGAACAGCCTGACAGGACAGAGTAGACTGCCCCACAGGGTTTCCAAAGCTGTAATCTTTAGACAAGCAGACTGCCACATCTTTCTCCCACAGAGCAACTGCTGGGTTCGAACCACGACCTTTCGGTTAGCAGCTGAGCACTTAACCAATGCATCATCAGAGCTCCTTGATAATAGCAATAAAGTAACAACTGAAAATTTTTCCACATTACTAAAGGGACTAATGACTAAATTGGTGCTGTAATATGTCTGTTCAAATTTCACCTTAGAGATTAATTCTTCAGAGGATAACTCTTCACAGATTAAGTTTGTGAATTAATATCCTCTTAGGAAACAGTTTTTTGAGCCACGCTGGGGAAACAAAAGAGGTGAAATTCTCTTGCCGCCTCTTCCAGACTCTTTATAAAGCTCTAGGCAGTATTGAGAGAGACATCCTGTACAAACAAGCTTTACCACCAGTGGTCAGGGCATGGGGAGACCAAATGGAAAGAGACAGCTTAGCAGATCAAAGAGAAATATTTTAGAGGCAGTGTGCTCAATTATGTGGGAGACAGACCCACGGCACTTTCTATACCAGGCAGATGCCACCACAAGGTAAAAAGTTCACCAGGATACAACTACAGTCTGAAAGTCTCCCCAGGGTAGAGAAGTTCAAAACTTAATTCTGTTTTCAATGAGTTGAGGTCTTGACTTAACTAGAACACACCATCATTACAAGTGGGGGTTTCCAGCCTGTATGAGTCAAACAGGGGTCATTACAGGCTGAAACATTGTTGTCCAATAGAACGTTCTGTGATGATGAACGTGCTCCACATCTGTGCTCTCCAATAAGGCAGCACTAAGCACATGTGGCTACTAAGCACTTGAAAGGTGGCTAGTTCAAGTGACTAAGTTTTTTTTCATTGTATTTAATTGTAATTAATTTAAGTATAAATAGCCACCTGTGGCTTGTGGCTATTGTACTGGACAGCATAGTTAAAGGCTTAGACCAAGGACTGGGAAAATGATCCCAAAGTGTTTCAGAAGACAATCTTACTCATCCTCTGACTACCTGATAAAACACTTCCTTAACCCTTGCCCCTCCATACACACACAGACACTATGCATAACGTTTCACCACATCACGCATCACTAGACCAGCACTCTCAAATTTTAACATACGTCAGAATCACAGAGGGCTTGTTAAAACACAGATTATTGAGCTCCAACCCCAAGTTTCTGATTCAGCAGGTCTGGGTTGAGCCCCTATCATTTACATCTCTACCAAGTTCCCAGGTAATGCTGATGCTGCTAGGACCACACTCTGAGTAGTACTAAAATAAAAACTTCAACTATTCAAACACCAACTGTCATGGATTGAATTGTGTCCCCCTCAAAATGTACATCAACATGGCTAGGCCAGGATTCCCAGTATTGTATGACTGTCCACCACTTGGTCATCTGATGTAATTTCCTATGCATCGTAAATCCTACCTCTAGGATGTTAATGAGGTGGGATTAGGGGCAGTTATGTTAATGAGGCAGGAGTCAATCTACAAAATTAGTTTTTATTTTAAATCAATCTCTTTGAAGATATAAAAGAGAGAAGTGAGGACAGACACATGGGGACCTCCTAACACCAAGAACACAGAACCAGGAGGGGAGCACTTCCTTTGGACCCAAGGCCCCTGCACTGAGAAGCTCCTACGATGGGAAGATTGCTGACAAGGACCTCCCCCGAGAGCTCACACAGAGAAAAAGCCTTCCCCTGGAGCTAGCATCATGAATTTGGACTTCTAGCCTTCTAAACTGTGAGAGAACAAATTTCTCTTTGTTAAAGCCATCCACTTGTGTCATTTCTGTTACAGCAGCACTAGATGACTAAGACACGAACCTATCTACCAAAACATCTTCTCTCACTGTCACCTTTCTGCTACACAGAAGTGCCCCTTTCTTCTAGTAAAAAATAACACCTAGTACTACAAATGCAGGGCAGACAGAATACAAATAACAAGGCTACCTGTCTAAGACGGCTTCTCCATCTATTAGATCCAAGATCTGTCCACATTTGTCATAAGCTTTGCAAGTGTATCTAACACTACAGAGACCAGAAAACACAGCAAGGGCGAACGCAAGCCTGCCGGGATGGTTTACATCTAATACCTGCACTGACCCTGCCTTAGAGTCAAGTTGGTGCTTTCTATTCAAATATCGTACATCACTCAGGTCTAGATCAGGATTACAGCCTTTTTCACCTTTCCAACACACAGTTCTGAAGAGTAACAAAACAACACACGTATCATACTAAAGCATTTATCAAAGGTATATGTGAAGGCAACGTTTTTCCATATTCCAAAAGAGAGGAGACAGAAACCTAAAGGTTCTAGAACAAAGAGACTTCTCCAAACAGTCTCTGGTCTTCCTTAATCCCCTCAACAACTCTTCTGGATCAGCAGTCATTTCAAAAGACACTTCGATTTGGGGGGTTACTTCTCTATGTCCTCTGGTCTACTTATGTATGCGTCACTTTCACATTACAAGGTCACTCCACGAAGAGCACTTTCCTGACTGCTCTCAACAGCCTTCTTCCTGCCTCCTCCACCCTCCCCTTTCTTTCCTCTCCAAAAGAAAGCCTTCATCCAGAATACACTGTCACAATAAACTAGGACAGGATGCCTTCAAATAAACTCAGATGCCACTACTGTTCACCATTTCCCACACCACTAAGCCTTTACCCTTCTCCAAATTCCCACTGCCCCTCACTTACTGCCATCACAAAGATTAAGAGTGATCTTTGGGTCTTGGAAATGTGGGGAGACAGGTATTCTTTCGGAGCACATACAGAACCCCCTAGTTACCACGCAGTACTATGCACATTACTTCCTTACACTGTGTCTACAGGTAGTGAAACTGAGGCACGATGAGGTTAAATTATTAAAATACAATCCCAGAGAAACTCAGAACAAGAATTAAATTCCTGTATCTCCCACTGTAGTCACTCTCAACTGGAGCTCTTTGGGTGCCCCTCCCCCCTCAGGCAGACATCTGCCATGTCTGGAGACATTTTTGATTGTCACAATTCGGGAGGGGGGCAGTGCTACCGGCACCCAGTGAGCAGAGGCCAGTGATGCTGCTAAACATCCTACAACAACTCCCCCACCCCCCGCCAACAAACAAGAACTGTCTGGACCAAAATGTCAACTGCATTGACCTAATCTCTAGGACTACGTTCTTTGGCCCCTAATTGATAGTTAAAGAATGGCTTACTCTACAATTTTATCATTGTACAGCATTTACACATGCCAGGCAAGTGCTATTTCTGACATATGCTGTGTGTGTGTATACTTTTTAGTTACTCTCAAAACAGAGGATATAAAGAGCCATAGAGGAAAATGAGTAGAGCTCACAAAGCCCAACTCTTTTCCTTTATTGAGAAAACCTGGCAAAGACCAGCTCCTTTCCTTAGCAACCTCCATCCCCTGAGCTGTGGTCTGCCTGTGCCTGGCTGCTCACCTGGAGTCTTCAGTTGCTGACATGCTCTTGCAGCTGCCTTTTCTCTGCTTTGCTCATCCCCACACACATGCTTCACTCCACAGCAGTAATCATGTACGTTGGTGGGAATCTCCAGAGATCTACAGCCCCTACTTGTCTGTTTTGCTCAGTAAATTACATTCATTACTGAGCCATGTGAGGCATCTAAGGACATCAGCCTTTCTGGCTGCCGTCTCTCTGAGGCTGGGCAATGAGACATTATCTAGTAAGGGCTCCAAATTACTAACGTAAGCTTAAAACAACACTCCAAACAGTTTTTAAGCTGAATACAATTTTAATTTTTCACTTCCTGTCCATCTTTCCTAACCATCCTTGGCTCTGCCTAGATTTCTATTAATTATAATTTTTTCTTCAAGGAGTCTGCTTAGACTTCAAGCTGGAGAAGCTGGAGAGCTCAAAAAAGAGATGTGGTATCTTTTCTACCCCTTCCTCCCAGACTTCCACCCGGACTCTCAGAAGGGGACACCAAACAGTGACTTTCTCCTTCTGGCCTCAAAACTCTTCAGCACAAATGAGAGCTCAAAGCCAGCCTTGGTCAATGCTCCCAATGCCAATACCCGGTTCACTGTTGTTAGGTGCCATCAGATTCCCAGGTCTTTCTCCCGTGGAGCAGCTGGGTGGGTTTGAACTGCCAACCTTATGGCATGGTGTCTATTGATTTGAATCAACAGAGGCTTTGGGAACCTTTCACAAGCAGGGTATCCCACTGCACTAACTCCAAGACACTGGAGAGACAAGAGTCCCCATGACTTGTCAAGGTCAGAGTTAACAGTGGCAGCCACTGCCTTTGCCTTGCCCTGGAGTAGACAGTGTGGCAGCCTTCAAACACGTCTTCACAATCCATCAGCTCTGCTGCTTTTCACCACTCACTCACCTCTGCATGCTGGACCACGATCAATCGATCACCAACTGCCAGAGACAAAAAAGAGAATGAACGCATTAGGCCAACAGACCCACGACTTCAACTACTAAGTCATTGCTCAACTCTCTTTGTTAAAGTTGGCTAAGTGCTTAAGAAATAGACCCAAACACAGATAATGGCTCAAGCTCAAAATAAAAGTTTACTTCTACCTCCTGTACACATACTGGACAGGTGAAAGGTCTGTCACTGAGGTGGGCCTCCTCAATGCAGTGATCCAGGGACCCAGGCTGACAACTGTCTTGTCATCTCTGAAACAATTTCTAAGGTTGCTCTGGGGTGAGGCGGGGCCAAGATGGTGGAGTAGTCTGATGCTTCCGGGATCCCTCTTACAACAAAGACCTGAAAAAAACAAGTGAAACGGTTATATATATGACAAGAGAGGATCCCTGAACACCAAAGGCAAAGTTCAGAAGTCAGACTGAGTGGCAGGGGGACGGAGAGATGGCTCAGAAGCTGCAAGGAGTTGCTAGACCTGACTCGGCAGGAACCAGTGCCCCTCAGGCACAATCCCCCAGAGCAACTGCAGCAGGGCTGGTGGTGGCATTCAGGACGTGGTTTCCTCAGGGAGAGACAGCCAGCCGCACAGTCTACTCACACCTCCCAAAGCACAGAAGAACAGCTCTCTCGGCAAAAGCTAAGTACTTGTGTTTATTTTACCACGCCCCCAAGCCACCAAGCCAGCTTCAGTGGCCATTAATTTCCCTGGGCCTGAGATAGGTCCTGATGCACACCCTGAGCCATTCTCCTGGCCTTGGGGGAAAAGATAATCTGCCAGCTCCACTAACCTGGGGAGCTCAGGACAGAAGCGGCTCCTGTCCAGGCACAAATGGTCCGTGAACTTTGAATACCTTTAACCCCTGCATGGAGCTGTGTGGGCCCATTTCAGGAGATTAGGCCCTTGTTGGTAAACTGCAACGGTGCATCTGCTTGAGATCTGACTTTAACAGTCTCAGCTGTGTGGTGGAGAGGTGGGTTTTTGATGTTTGACAACTCTTTGCCTCTTAAACAGGGTCTTCACCTACCTACATCAGGGGCCTGAGGACTGGTGGCTCCACACATGTTACCTAGCCACCCATGAGAGGGGTCCAAGGGTAAGTCATTCCTACCAGTCCTTACAACCAAAAGCATTGGGTGCCCGTAGTCCAGCTACAGCACCCACCGAACTCTGCGTTCTAGGGAACAGGGACACACTTTCCTCACAGACACTTGGGGGATGGCTGGCAGCCCCCTGCCTTGTTCAGAGCGTGACCCCCTGCTGCAACCAGATACCTGTGCCTACACCAATCTCCCCTTCCCCTCAAAGACCAAGGTTGTTCTGGGGACTTCACTCCTTTCAAGCCAGCTAGGAGTGGAAAACACAATGGAGGAGCTGCATGGGAGTTATCTTCTTGAGTTTGTCTCTTTTCCCTAGAAATGGATCTCAGTACCTCCCACTTCCACTCACATTATGCGGGCTAGAGCTATCCACACGGACTGCTGGGCAGCCAGGAATTTCTGTTGTACAAGGCTGACTGCAACCCAACTAGGAAGACAGCATTACGTTTGTTGTTGTTGTTGTTAGGTGCTGTCAATTCTGACTCACAGAGACCCTGTGTACAACAGAATGGAACAATGCCATCCTCACAATCATTGCTGTGTTTGAGCTCACTGTTTCAGTCACTGTGACAATCCATGTCATTGAGGGCTTTCCTCTTTTTTGGTGACCCTCTATTTTTCCAAGCATGATGTTCTTCAGGGGCTCGACCCTCCTGATCACATGTCCAAAGCATGTGAGATGAAGTTTTGCTATCCTCACTTCTAATGAGCATTCTGGCTGCATTAGGTTTAGAGCAAAAAATTTGGGATAAGACACAAGCACAGTAACCTTACCTTAGTTACTTAACAACTCTGAGTCTTGATTTCCTCACCTGTAAAATACCCTGCCTTCCTCTGAGGGTCATTGCTGTTATTGTTGTTAGGTGCTGTTTGCATCCCTGCTTTCAATTCTTTGGGCCATATGCTTAGGATTGGAACTGCTGGCTCATATGATAGTTCTACGCTGAACTTTTCTGAGGAACCATCAAACTGTTTTCCACAGCGACGATGGCATTTTGCATTCCCACTAGTAATGAACGAAGGTTCCAATTTCTCCACATCCTTGCAAACACCTGTTATTTTCCTCTTTTTTTATTATAGCCATTGTAGTGGGGGTGAGGTGGTATGTCTTTGTGGTTTTGATTTCCATCTCCCTAATGACTAATAATGTTGAGCCAGCACTAGCAGAATTTTAGGATTCATAATTGGTAGTAAAAGCAAGCTCATCAGGTCATTCGAAGAGAGACAGAAATAAACCTCCAATAAGCTGAGCACAGAATATGAACTGCAAGAGGAAGCAGGTGACTGGGGTACTGGCACCAAAGGCAGTGTACTCTACCTGGGTCAGGGTCAAAGCTGAGGGCCTCATTATACACGGTAACCTCCCCATCACTGGTGACAGCACCCATCTCCCTCAAACATCATGTCTACAAAATTCACCTCAAAGAACAGCCATCTAGTTATTTCAAAAAAGACAATGGATGAATGAACCCTGGCTCGTAAGGTCAAAAAAACAAATGTTCAAGTTTTGGATTGTGAATACAATCTCAAAAGGACAGAATTTAAGAAAATCCATACTTATTAGGAAGTTACAAGTTTTAGAACAAACTGATTTGAGAATAACTGACCTGCCTTCTGCGCCAGCCCTGAAGTATACTGACTAATTAACCAACAGTATTTTTACTAATATTCTCATCCCTACCTTCAAGGTATGTGATTATTGGATACTGATCAAGTTTAAAAGTCACACGTATATTTCCAGAATCCCACCCATGTGTATACACTAGCTTTACAAGCAAAGAATTAGAAACTATGAAGTTATTGGGAATTTGAATTGAATCATGATTTCAACTTCAGGTTCGATTAACCAATTTATGCAAAGTGCTTTCAAACCCTGTATTATGGTGCTTGTTAGGTTACATCCCGCCTTCTCCCACACTACACACACACACACCCAGCAAAGTAACCACATCCATCCCTCAGTCTCCACAAAACCCATTATTCCAACCTTATAAAAACAGTTTGGCTTTCACAGCTATTTTCTTTGAGCTTCTCTTTGACTGAGATCTCACAAAGCCTCTCAAGATCTTGCAGACTAGAGGCTCCATACTGCTGGTTTGCCAGCTCCATTATTTCACCTCCTCCAGGAATTCCCAGAGACAGCAGTGCCACCTGCTGGTAGGGAGGGCACAATCTGCTTTCTGGAAGCCCATGGGTGACAGGAATGGCAGCCTAGATTTCTGTCTTTAGGAGCCTTTCTTTTCTAGAGCACATTATAAGCATAAGCTACCACCTGAGATGTGTAACCTCCACAGGAGCCTCCACTGTGACTGGCAGGTCGTCTGGAAGCCATGTAAAGCAAAGCCAGGCTGGCCAACGATGAGGCACTTCTGCCTGGAAATGCCTCCTCAATCTTGCAAATGCAAGAGCCTCACTGAATTCAACATTTCCTGGCTCTCCTTTTCCCCCACTGCTTCACTATCAGATAATAGCACTCGCAGTCCCTACCTGTGGATATGCTATCTAGCTCTACCTTACATCCTAAGGAAGGTGCTCAGACCCCTCTCAATGTGAAGGCTCTTACATGTACACAATGTGACACAGATCCTTCTCAAAGGACACTACTGCTTAGGCATGCAGGTCGGACTCGAATCTCTTTCATTCGCTCTCCATCCTCCCAGCGCCTAACCCAAGGGACAAAAACAACAGAAAGGAAATGATTTTGTTGTTGCTTTGAAAGTAACACTAGTGAGCTTTCATTGATTCAGAGAGTAAACCCTTGTGCTATAGGTCACTGATACATGTCGTGTCCCTCAAGATGAACTCAGCCTGCCCATCTTCCTGGTTTCCCTTCCTTAACCTGATTGGTGTTTTTCAACCTTTTCACAGCCCCTTCCATAGGTCAAGGTAAGAACTGCACGCCCTTTGTGTAGTTTTCACAGGCAGTCCTCAGTTAGCAATGTCTAAAGTGCAACCTGTAGTTACAAACCACTCCTCATGAAGCCTATTTATATTAAAAATTTGAAGTATGTACAATGGTTCATAATAATAAACTGGCGCTACTTCGGGAAGTGCATTAAAACACTCTTATTATCACCATATTATCATGTTAAAGATATTTTAGTGTATCTGGAAATGATTCTTTAATGTTTTTTATGTCTACAAAAAGAACACTACGTGCTAAGACAAACATTTGGTTAACTAACATTAGATACAAACCGTACCTAACTGTTCCGGCTTATGTACAAATTCACCGTAAACACAGATTTAGGAACGGAGCTCCTTCTTAATCCGGAGACTGCCTGCATGACAAAAATGACATTTTTTTTTTTAGATTTAAAAAAAAAGATCTAAAAGCATATACTTTTTCAAGTTATACCACCTCTCTCAACCTTCAGAATTCCTTCCCTCACCATCACCAATACCAACTTAAAAATTTTAGACAAAATTTTAAGTTATTCCTAATAATTTGCTTTGTGGTTCAAACTATTAGCCAACAACCTATACTTCACTTTACTAGGGACAGTTCTTTCCAGCGAGTTTGAGCTTCATAGCAACTTCTTTTACTTCCATTCACCTCAGAGTTCTTATCTCTCTAACAAATCCAAGTGCTCCCTCTTCAATTTTTTTTTTTAACTTGCCAAGCTAACTGACTGCCTATCAAGTATAGACATTTTGCCAGTATGCAAGGGTGGGTTAGCCAGGAAGCAAGGGGTACAACAGGGTTAATTGTGTTTACTCACTAATCAGTAGTGAACAATTTAACAGGGGTTTCATCACACCTTTGATGTGGTGAAAAACAGGGAAAATTTTGACTACAGATTAGTAAGTAAGGCACAAGTAAACCCGTGTGTACCTTGCTTATTGGATAAACCATCTCTGGAGTATGTCTCACATGTTTGAAAATCACAGTGTTTCAAAAAACAAGAAACAAATTTGTAGGGAGAAGAGGAATAAAAGGGCTTTGAAAAGGTATCAGGGTGTCTCCAAAGAATCAGGTAAATATAGATCTTTGTCAATCTCATGCCACAATAAGTTCTAAGTGGATTACATTCAAACTCCAGAATACAGTAAAATGAACACTAGTTAACCACTGGAAAACTGAAGGGACTTTTTATGTTTCACTATACGGACGTACAGTATACCCTTCCTATTGCAGGTCTGCGGAAATGGAGGAGACAGGTAGGGCATACCCTGCAGTTTTAATCTGCTCTGAAACTCCTGCAGGCACCTCCCATTTTCAAAGTGTGGTTTACAGGAGATATTCCCTCCCCGCACATCCCTCTTCTCCCAGCCGAATGGTCGTCTTCAAACACACCCTTTTCAAAGAACTGAGGAAGTCTGAAGAGGCTTAAGTTAGACCCTGCCTTCCTCTCCCTACAGCCCAGTAACGTGCAGAAAATAACTAATTTCCCTCTTGAACAGCCCCAGAAAAGCGTCAGTTTACAGCGACCCCCCCCCCCCCAACAAAATCCTGTCTTCTTGAACAAGAATCTCAGTGTGCTGATCTGGTCTGCAGTTCACTGCAGGCATTTCCTTCCTCACAATTTACCAGTCACCAGTTAAGCCTCTCATTTAGACCTGCTCCGCCAGCGCCCAGCTGCTTAGAGCATTTGTGCCTTTGTAAGGAATCTCTGGGTTCCTTCAGGCCCCTCAGAGCGCCCAACTGCGGGGAACCTGGGCCCTTCAGCCCACTCACAGCGCCCAACTGCGGGGAACCTGGGCCCTTCAGCACACTCAGAGCGCCCAACTGCGGGGAACCTGGGCCCTTCAGCCCACTCAGAGCGCCCAACTGCGGTGAACCTGGGCAGAGGGCTCGCCTGCAAATCCAGCGCGCAGAGAAGCTTCTTCCCGTGGCACTCGGGATGGGTCCCGCGTCACCCCGCCCCCACCCCGCCCCCACCGGGGAAGAGGGTCTGCATCCACCTCAGAACCGGGGATCCCGGGGTGGGGGAGGGGAGTGCGAACCCCGCCCCGCCCCGCCCCGCCCACCCCGCTCGCCCCGCCCACCCCACTCGCCCCGACCCAGGGAATGTGCGATGTGACCGGCAGCCCCGCGGCCTCGCTCACCTCGGAAGGAAGGCTCCAGCATCGGGCTCGGGAATTTAAAAAAAAAAAAAAAAACCCGCCCCTCGTGCACGCGCACTAGGCTCTCGAGCCTTCGCCCCTCTGGTCCACGCGCGCGCCCCTGCGACCAGGCCCTCGTCCACCCCGGCCCTGTCCGTCAGCAGCCGCGAGAGCCAATCCGCTCGCACGGGAGGCCTAGCGCCAGTCACGTGGCCACAGCAGCCAATCACCAAATGGCCCTCCACCGCCTGCTCCGAAGACCCTGGCAGCTCGGCTGCTACAACGCGGAGAGGGTGCGATGTGTGCGCAAAAGACTGAGTGTCCGTGTTTGGGGACTGATTAATCATTTGCCACATCTTTTACTTTCTAAAATCCTAATATGAATAGTCATCTCCTGAGTATCTTGTTAAACTCCGGATTCCGATGCAGTAAGTTTGCGGTAGGGAGCTGAGATTCCACCTTTCTAACTAGCTCCCAGGTGGTGGTGATGATGCGCCTGGTCCGAGGACCACCCTCGAGGAGCAAGATTTTAAGGAAATCTGTCAGAAAGCGTCGGTTTTACACCTGCCCCATGTTATTTTCAAGTTTTGAAACCTCTTCCTCCAGTGATGCAGAGTATTCCAGTGACTGACTAAGCAGGGGGTGTCCTGGTGACGCTCATGGTTTGGGCACCGGCTGAGGGAAAAAACCCGCTAACCAAACCCACTGCTGTGGTGTCGATTTGGACTCATAGGACCCTACAGGACAGAGTAGAACTGTCCCATAGGGTTTCCAAGGCTGTAAATCTTTAGGGAAGCCAACTGCTTTGTCCCAGGAGCAGCTGGTGGATTGGAACCCCTGACCTTTCACCGCTGTGCTTTGTTTAATTCCCACACCAACCACCCAACCTTAGGCTAAGGGACAACAACCTATGCCAACTTGGGGTTGGGGTATGGAACGTAGAAATGGAGACTGTGTGATCCTTGGAAATAACAGGACTGTGTTCTGAAATATTGGGCATGTGCTTCTGAGTGGCAGCTGGGCCAGACTCTGGCATAAAGTCCCCCCTACTTTATGTAATTTACAGTCTGTCGTACAACTACAAGGGCAAGCTCAGGAAGAGCACTTGGAGTATAGGAAAAACATGCAGGGACCTGATGCTTGCAGTGTAAGCTAGAGTGGTTGTACACTAACCTGCCTTAAAACCCACTGCCGTCGACTTGATTACGATTCATAGCGACCCTATAGGACAGGCTAGCACTGCCCTGTGGAGTTTCCAAGGAGCACCTGGTGGATTCGAACTGCTGGCCTTTTGGTTAAAAGCCGTAGCAAACCTGCCTTAGAAGTCTTAAAAATTTTCCCAGATGCTCTTCTGTAATTCCAGAGTCAGGACGTCAAGAAGCCCATTGCCTCTTAACATCTCTCAAACTTGACCTGAACTTAGTGTACAGACTGGCCATCTAGAAGCTTTGTGGTTCAGCATAGCCAAGCTCTTATTACCCAGTGTTGTACTGATGTGGCTCAAGAGTCTAAGTGCTAAATTGTCTAAAACCTTCAGACCAGGTGGTGTGATATTCCACCACATTGCTTCAAGCAGTTCTCTCTCACTATTCATCAAGGGGACTAAACTGCCACTTACAGAGAACTTCATCCTTGTCCGTGTGTCTTAGTGCTAGAAGTGAAGCCCAGCGAGTAACCTTGGACATTGTTCATCACATTGCTCAGTATCAGGCCAGACATAGCACAAAATTCAGAGTTTCTGGGAGCACATTAAATCAAGTATGGCACCGGTTCTGGTTACAGCAGGAATAAACAGATCTCCAAGCAACAAAAACACATTTGAAGTCTCAAAGAAAATTTCGTTTACTGTCTTCTAAGGTCGCGATGAGACGGAATCAACTTGATGGCAATAAGTTTGGTTTGAGTTGGTTTTACCGTTAAACTGGAGGAGTCTTGGTGGCTCAGTGGTAAAGTGGTCGGCTGTTAACCAAAAGGTTAGTGGTTTAAATCCACCAGCCGTTTCATGGGAGAAAGATGTGGCGACCTGCTTCTGTGAAGGTTACAACCTTGGGAACCCTGTGGGGCAGTTCTACTCTGTCGTATAGGATGGCTATGAGTCGCAATCAACTCAATGGCAATCGATTTGATTTTGGGTTTATCATTAAATCAGTGGTTCTCACACGTGGCTGTACAGTAAAGGTTTTTAAGGGTATTGATTTTGACCCCTGTGCCCAGAGATTCTGATTGGGGTGAGGCATGGAACCTGCATAGCTATAGGTTTAAAAAGCTCTGCAGGTGATTTGCTATCCAACATGTGTGAGAACACCTGCATAAGTTCCTAGATTAATGGAGTCATTCTTTCACAAGGAAAAGTCAGCTCTGCAACACAGAACACTAATGACATGAAGACTGTGAAAACAGGGCATTTTGCACACAATATGTGAGAATAGATAAGAAAGCCCAAAAATAACTCATAGGAAATAAATACACCAAGGACATTTCAGTGGTACAAATTGAAAAGCCAGGTCCAAAACTCAGTTTCATTCCAGTTGATTAGCTAAATATTTCAAAAAGAACCTATTATCTTTGTTAACCATGCCAAGCTGACCAGCTCTCTAGTGATATCTTCACTTATTCTATGCCCCTCTTACCAAAAGCAAATTCCTGGTTGAATATCATTAACAGTTATTCTCTGAGGCTTTTCCCAAAGTGTGTAACAGAGTCACCAGGGGTACTTGTTAAAATGCAGATTCCCAGGACCCACCCCAGAGCCTCCTGTTACCTCTCTCATATAACAATCGTGAAGTTAGTATTGGTTAAATGGGAGTCCAAACTGGACCTCCTGATAGAAAGCATCCACACATAGGCAAGGCCTCAAGTAATAGACCTATGCTATTAATTTGCCATGCTGGCTAAATAAAGGAGGGCCATTCCATTTTATAAAACTCCAGGAGATTCTCAGTTCCCTTTACTGGGATTGTATGAAGTTCTGTCATTATTATTATTATTTTTTTTAATAAGGCATCGGGATGCTGTTGTTGCACAGAGTTTTTCTACGGAATGATGTGTAATGCAGTGGAGCTTGACTCAGTTTTTAACTCAATTAGTGAGGTCCCCTCAGAATGCTCTGCTAACAACAGCCATCTTTTTCTAAAGTGACTTTATTTGTGCCACCAAAAATACGGAAGCCCAATGCGTGAGCCTTCAAACTAGCTTCTTTCTAGCTCTGACGCTTTAAAAAATATATTTCACAGCATCTAAATGGGGGAAGAATGTTTTTTTGCCTTGTAAACTTGTAGCTCTATCTATTGGGTAAAATAAGGACAGATTTCACTGATATTTAACTAGCATGAATAATGTGAACTTTTAACTAGGAAAAAAACTTTTGTTTTTCTCTTTATGGGTGTCAACATTATAAAGAGAGGGAACAGGAAGCAAAGAGATGCTTACCTGAGGATATGAATTTGTAAAAAGGACATCCAGGCCCTCATTCATTTTCTGTTTCTCGGTCTACTTGCCTCACATACATAACTCGACTCTTCTGTCTCAGGAAATGGCTATGTTAGGATGTGATATAAATCCCGAGTGATCGCAAGCACTTTTCTTCCCCCCCCCGAAATTGCTGAACAAGAGATTGGGGTATATTTGAAAAGAAAAGAAAGAGATAAGATATAAACACCCCACCAATTTGCCAAGTCCCCAGAAATCCGCCCATTGGTCTGTTGTGAGCAAAACCTCTGTAGACTCCTTTATAATTGCTAATTACACTTTTATCTCTCTAGCAATAAACAGCTCCTCTAAATGCAATTGATTTCGTTCACAAAAACTCACAGGTTATCCCAAAATTTACTCTCTGTAACATTTTATACCTATGTGTCTGTCTTTTGGAAATGCTGGTGGCGTAGAGGTTAAGTGCTATGACTGCTGACCAAAAGGTCTGCAGTTCAAATCCACCAGGAGCTCTTTGGAAGCTCTATAGGGCACTTCTACTCTATCCTATAGGGTTTCTATGAGTCAGAATCAACCTGACACCAAAAAGTTTTAATAAGTGTTTTGTTTTGTTTTTTTGTCATCCAGTGTAATCCTGTACAGGTTTAGATTTAACCTAACACACAAGGCATAGCTTAGATCAAGTGATTTTCTTCATGGTCTCTATAGCTTGTTACTTTTTAAAAAAATATTTCAGACTTAAGAAATGTGTAGGTAATATGCGATATAGCCTTCTATACCCCCCCTTCAACTCATGAAAGAAAATGTTATAAATACAGTCAAAACTCCATGAACCACTCCCAAGAAGTTTATTTTTTAGAAGGAGAGTTCACAATAAGCAAGCTTAGCCACAAAGGAAAGAGAATGGCTTATGTAAGGAAACATCGTGTTGTATACATGTAATAAACAACATAAATATAAATGGACAAAGTTCTTACTGAACCAAATGTTTGGAAATTCCAAACTGGTATAAGAGCATGATAACAGAGCTGGAGATTCCACGTGGTCCACCCAACCCTTGTGTTTTACAGTTACAGATTTGGAGCTGGAAAGCAGGTAACCTTTGGAGGGCAGCACAGGAACTTAGGAGCAGGCCTAAGGTGAGGGATCAGATCTCATTCATTCAACAAACACACTCCATGAGCCCTGTCTTTCAGCTCATTTTAGAAGAGAAGTAAGCCATCACAATTCAAGATTAAAAAGTGTTGTATTGCAAGTGACGCACACATCATGGCAAGAAAGCAAATAGGACCACCACTTCTGATTGATGGAATCAGGGAAGAATTTTTGCAAGAAGTAATGCCTTAACTGAATTCCAAAGAACTAGTAAGAGCTTGTCAGCCAAGGGTATTCCAGGCCTGGGGAACAGGCCATGTAAAAAGCACGGAAGCATGGAACACTGCGGAAGAGAAAATAGTTTAACTAGGTTTGAGAGGCGAAGAGGGTGAAATGATGATTGAAAGGTGGTGTTGTTGTAGTTAGGTGCTGTCAAGTCAATTATGACTCATAGTGACCCTAGGTACAACAGAAAGAACATTGCCCAGTCCTGTGTCACCCTCACAATCGTTGTTATGCTTGAGCCCACTGTTGCAGCCACTGTGTCAATCCATCTCATTGAGGGGCTTCCTCTTTCTCCCTGATATTCTACTTTACCAAGCATGATGTCCTCCAGGGACTGGTCCCTCCTGATAACATGTCCAAAATAAGCGAGACAAAGTCTCGCCATCCTTGCTTCTACGGAGCGTTCTGGCTGTATTTCTTCCAAAGCAGATTTATTCCTTCTTCTGGCAGCCTGCGGTATATTCAATATTCCTCGCCAACACCATAATTCAAAGGCATCAATTCTCCTTCGGTCTTTCTTATTCATTGTCCAGCTTTCACATATGAAGCGATTGGAAACACCATGGCTTGGGTCAGGCATACCCTAGTCCTTAAGGACTTTAAAGTGACATCTTTGCTTTTTAACAGTTTAAAGAGATCTCTTGCAGCAGATTTTCCCAGTGCAAAGCATCTTTTGATTTTTTTGACTGCTGCTTCAGTAGACGTTGATTCTGGATCCAAGTAAAATGAAATCCTTGACAACTTCAGTCTTCTCTTCCTTTATCGTGATGTTGCTTATTGGTCCACTTGTGAGGATTTTTGTTTTCTTCCTGTTGAGGTATAAATCATACTAAAGGCTGTGGTCTTCATCAGCAAGTGCTTCAAGTCCTCTCACTTTCAGCAAGCAAGGTTGTGTCATCTGTATATGGCAGGATGTTAATGAGTCTTCCTCCAATACTGATTCCCTGTTCTTCTTCGTATAGTCCAGCTTCTCAGATTATTTACTTAGCATACAGATTAAATAAATATGGTGAAAGGATACAACCCTGACACACACCTTTCTTGATTTTAAATCATGCAGTATCCACTTGTACTGTTCTAAAGACTGCCTCTTGCTTTATGTACAGGTTTCTCATGAGCACGATTAAGTGTTCTGGAATGCCCACTCTTGGCAATGTTATCCATAAATTGTTGTGATCCACACAGTCTAATGCCTTTGCATAGTCAATAAACTACAGGTAAACATTGTTGTAGTATTTTCTGCTTTCAGCCAAGGTCCATCTGACATCATTCCACATCCCCTTCTGAATCCAGTTTGAATTTCTGGCAGCTCCCTGGCGATGTACTGGTGCAACCATTTTTGAGTTATCTTCAGCAAAATTTTACTTATTACAATATTAGTGATATTGTTCAATAATTTCTGCATTCTGTTGGATCACCTTTCTTTGGAATGGGCATGAATATGGATCTCTTCCAGTCGGTTGGCCAGGTAGCTGTTGCCAAATTTCTTGGTAGAAATGAGTGGGTGCTTCCAGCATTGTATCTGCTTGTTGAAACATTTCTATTGATTTCCCCTCAACTCCTGGAGCCTTGTTTTTCACCAGTGCCTTCAGTGCATCTTGGACATCTTCCTTCAGTATCATTGGTTCTCGATCATATGCTACCTCCTGAAATAGTTGAATTTTGACGAGTTATTTTTGGTACACTGATTTTGTGTATTCCTTCCATCATCTTTTGATGCTTCCTGCTTGTTCAGTTTTTTACCTGAAGAATGCTTCAATATTGCACCTTGAGGCTTGAATTTTTTCTTCAATTCTTTCACCTTGAGAAGTGCCGAGCTTATTCTTCCCTTTTGGTTTTCTAACTCCAGGTCTTGCACATTTCATTATAAACTTTACTTTGTCTTCTTGGATGCCATTTGAAATCTTCTGTTCGGCTCTTTTACTCATCACTTCTTCCATTTGCTTTAGCTACACGATGTTCATGAGTAAGTTTCAGAGTCTCTTCTGACATCCATTTTGGTCTTTTTGTTTTTTGTCTTTTTAAGGACCTTTTGCTGTCTTCATGTATAATGTCCTTTATGCATGATCCTACAACTTATCTGCTCTTCATTCATTAGTGTTCAATGCATCAAATCTGTTGTGGAGATGGTCTCTAAATTCAGGGTGGCTATACTCAAGGTTGTACTTTGGCTCTTGTGGACTTGTTTTAATTTTCTTCACCTTCAACTTGAACTTGCATATGAGTAATTGATGGCCTGCTCTGCAGTCAGCCCCAGCCTTGTGCTGACTGACGATACTGAATGTCTCAGTTGTCTCCACATATGTAGATTCCAGATATGTCGATTTTATTCCTTTGTATTCCATCTGGCAAGGTCTACATGTGTAGTCATCATTTATGTTGCTGAGAAAAGGTATTTGCAATGAATAGTTTACTGGTCTTGCAAAATTCTATCATGCAATCTCCCACATAGTTTCTATCACCAAGGCCATATTTTTCAACTACTAATGCTTCAATCTGTGTTTCCAACTTTCTCCTTCCAATCACCAGTAATTACCAATGCATCTTGATTGCCTATTTGATCAATTTCAGGCTGCAGAATTGGTAAAAATCTTCAATTTCTTCATCTCTGTCATTAGTGGTTGGTGTGTAAATTTGAATAATAGTTGCATTAACTGATCTTCCTTGTTGCAGTTGTTGTAGTTAGGCCCCGTCGAGTCAGTTCCAACTCATAGCAACCCTATGCACAACAGAACGAAACACTGCCTGGTCCTAAGCATCCTTAACAATCATTGTTATGCTTGAGCTCATTGTTGCAGCCACTGTGTCAATCCACCTTGCTGAGGGTCTTTCTCTTTTCCGATGACCCTGTACTCGGCCAAGCATGATGCCCTTCTCCAGGGACTGATCCCTCCTGACAACATGTCCAAAGTATGTAAGATGCAGTCTTGCCATCCTTGCTTCTAAGGACCATTCTGGCTGTACATCTTCCAAGACAGATTTGTTCATTCTTTTGGCAGTCCGCGGTATATTCAATATTCTTCGCCAACACCACAATTCGAAGGCGTCAATTCTTCTTCAGTCTTCCTTATTCATTGTCCAACTTTCACATGCATATGATGCGATTGAATATACCATGGCTTCGGTCAGGCCCACCTTAGTCTTCAAGGTGACACCTTTACTTTTCAACAATTGAAAGAGGTCCCTTGCAGCAGATTCACCCAATTCAATGTGTCTTTTGATTTCTTGACTGCTGCTTCCATGGCTATTGATTGTGGATCCAAGTAAAATGAAATCCTTGACAACTTCAGTCTTTTCTCTGTTTATCATGATATTGCTCATTGGATCAGTTCTGAGGATTGTTTTTCTTTATGTTGAGGTGCAATCCATACTGAAGGCTGTGGTCTTTGATCTTCATTAGTAAGTGCTTCAAGTCCTCTTCACTTTCAGCAAGCCAGGTTGTGTCACCTGCATAATGCAGGTTGTTAATGAGCCTTCCTCCAATCCTGATGCCTGTTCATCTTCATATAGTCCACCTTCTCGTATTATTTGCTCAGTGTACAGATTGAATAGGCATGATGAAAGAATACAACCCTGACGCACACCTTTCCTGACTTTAAACCAATCAGTATCCTCTTGTTCTGTCTGAACAACTGCCTCTTGATCTATGTAAAGATTCCTCATGAGCACAATAAAGTGCTCGGGAATTCCCATTCTTCGCAATCTTATCCATAATTTGTTATGATCCACACAGTCGAATGCCTTTGCATAGTCAATAAAACACAGGTAAACATCCTTCTGGTATTCTCTGCTTTCAGCCAGGATCCATCTGCCATCAGCAATGATATTCCTGGTTCTACGTCCGCTTCTGAAACCGGCCTGAATTTCTGGCAGTTCCCTGTTGATGTACTGCTGCAGCTGTTTTTGAATGATCTTCAGCAAAATTTTGCTTGTGTGTGATGTTAATAATATTGTTCTATAATTTCCACATTCGGTTGGATCACCTTTCCTAGGAATAGGCATAAGTATGGATCTCTTCCAGTAAGTGGGCCAAGAAGCTGTCTTCCATATTTCTTGGCATAGACGAGTGAGCACCTCCAGTGCTACATCTGTTTGTTGAAACATCTCAATTGATATTCCATCAATTCCTGAAGCCTTGTTTTTCGCCAATGACTTCAGAGCAGCTTGGACTTCTTCCTTCAGTACCATCGGTTCCTGATATATGCCACCTCTTGAAATAGTTGAATATCGCCTAATTCTTTTTGGTATAATGACTCTGTGTGTTCCTTTCACCTTCTTTTGATGTTTCCTGCGTCGTTTAATTTCCCCATGGAATCTTTCACTGTTACTACTCGAGGGTTGAATTTTTTCTTCAGTTCTTTCAGCTTGAGAAAGGCCGAGCGTGTTCTTCCCTTTTGGTTTTCCATCTTCAGCTCTTTGCACATGTTATTATAATACTTTACTTTGTCTTCTCGAGAGCCCCTTTGAAATCTTCTGTTCAGTTCTTTTACTTCATCAATTCTTCCTTTTGCTTTAGCTGCTCGACGCTCAAGAGCAAGTTTCAGAGTCTCCTCTGACATCCACCTTGGTCTTTTCTTTCTTTCCTGTTTTCTCAGTGACCTCTTGCTTTCTCCATGGTTGATGTCCTTGATGTCATTCCACAACTCGTCTGGTCTTTGGTCACTAGTGTTCAATGCGTCAAATCTATTCTTGAGATGGTCTCTAAATTCAGGTGGGATATACTCAAGGTCATATTTTGGCTCTCGTGGGCTTGTCTGATTTTCTTCACTTTCAGCTTGAACTTGCATATGAGCAATTGATGGTCTGTTCCACAGTCGGCCCCTGGCCTTGTTCTGACTGATGATATTGAGCTTTTCCATCGTCTCTTCCACAAAAAAAAAAAATTTTTTTTTTTTTTTGTAATCAATTTGATTTCTGTGTGTTCCATCTGGCAAGGTCCATGTGTATAGTCACCATTTATGTTGGTGAAGGAAAATGTCTGCAATGAAGAAGTCGCTGGTCTTGCAAAATTCTATCATTCGATCTCTGGCATTTTTCACACATTGTTCATCACAAAGGCCATATTTTCCAACTAGTGATCCTTCTTCTTTGTTTCCATCTTTCGCATTCCAATCACCAGTAATTATCAAAGCATCTTGACTGCATGTTCAATCAATTTCAGACTGCAGCAGCTGATAAAAATCTTCTGTTTCTTCATCTTTGGCCCTAGTGGTTGGTACGTAATTTTGAATAATAGTCACATTAAGTGGTCTTCCTTGTAGGCATATGGATATTTTCCTAACACTGACAGCGTTGTACTTCAGGATAGATCTTGAAACATTCTTTCTGACAGTGAATGCAATACCATTCCTTTTCAAGTTGTCATTGCCAGCACAGTAGACTATATGATTGTCCAATTCAAAATGGCCAATACCAGTCCATTTCAGTTCACTAATGCCTAGGGTATCGATGTTTATGCATTCCATTTCAGTTTTGACGATTTCCAATTTTCCTACATTCGTACTTCATACATTCCAGGTTCCAATTATTAACAGATATTTGCAGCTGTTTCTTCTCATTTCTACTCACGCCACATCAGCAAATGAAGGCCCCGAAAGCTTTCCTCCATCCACATCATTAAGGTCCACTTTACTTTGAGGAGGCAGATCTTCCCCAGTCATCTTCTGAGTGCCTTCCAACCTGGGGAGCTCATCTTCCAGCACTATATCAGACAATGTTCCACTGCTATTCATAAGGTTTTCACTGGCTAATTCTTTTCACAAGTAGACTGCCAGGTCCTTCTTCCTAGTCTGTCTTAGTCTGGAAGCTCAGCTGAAACCTGTCTTCCATGGGTTACCCTGCTGGTATTTGAACACCAGTGGCATAGCTTCCAGCATCACAGCAACACAGAAGCCCCCACAGTACGACAAACTGACAGACATGTGGGGGCTTCCTTACTTAGTCCCTCTTTATTGATTATTGTCATCTTTCACATAATGACATCACTGATTCCCTGTTTTCAGCTTTTTTTAATCTTTATTTTTGTGATTTCCCTATCTGAGTTGATGTCTGAATGCTCTGTTCTGTGTCCTAGTGCTCTGTTGATATCTAACATTATTGATTTTCTAACTAAAGAATTCCCTTTATTATTTCTTGTAGTTTTCGTTTGGTTTTTGCACATTCCCTAAGCTTGTGTTTGTCTGGAAATGATTTCATTTCACCTTCATATTTGAGAGACAGTTTTGCTGGATATATGATTCTTGGCTGGCAATTTTTCTCCTTCGATGCTCCATATATGTCCTCCCACTGCATTCTTGCCTACATTGTGTCTGCTGAGTAGCCCAAACTTATTCTTATTCATTCTCCTTTGTAGATGATGTTTTTGCTTATCCCTGGCTGCTCTTAAAATTTTCTCATTATCTTTGGTTTTGGCAAGACTGATGATAATATGTCTTGGTGACTTTCTTTTGGGACCTACAGTGTATGGGGTTCTAGGATAGATATCCTTTCATCTTTCACTCTGTCAGGGAAGTTTTCTGCCAACACACCTTCAACAATTCTCTCTGTATTTTCTCTTATCCCTCCCTGTTCTTGTATGCAAATCACTCACAAGTTATTCTTCTTGATAGAGTCTGACGTAATTCTTAAGAGAGTCTTCACTTTAAAAAAATTTCTTTTTCTGATTTTTCTTCAAGTATCTTGGTGCCAAGCGCCTTATCCTCCATCTCCTCAATTCTGCATTCCACCTCCTCAATTCTGTTACTCTGATTTCCTATTGTGTTGTCTAATTCTATAATTTTATTGTTAATCTTGTCAATTTCTGAATGCTGTCTCTATGGATTCTTGCAGCTTATTAAATTTTTCATTATGTTCTTGAATAATCTTAATTTCTAAACTGCTTTATCTGTGTGTTCCTTGGCTTTTCTGTATATTGCCTGATGTCATCCCTGATGACTTCATGTGTTCTGTATATTAATCTTTTGTATTGTACATCTGGCAATTCCAGGAATACATCTTCCTCCGGGAGAGTCCTTGATTCTCTGTTTTTGGGAGTTTGTTGAAGCCATCACAGTCTGCTTCTTTATGTGATTTGATATCAACTGCTGTCTCCGAGCCATCTTGTAATAATTTATTTTATTTTTTCTCACTGTGTCCTAGCTTCTTGCTTTCTTTTGTTTCAATATACCCAAATAGACTACTAGAGTGTGCTAACTTGATTATTGGAGACTTTTTTTTTTTGGAAGCACTAATGTCCTGTTACCAGATGGTTAGAACTGTTACCAGGTATATAAGCCTAAGAGTCCATTCACTATTCTTGTGTAGATTCAGCTCAGGTGTCCTGACAGTCAGTCACCTAGTGCGTGGTGTAGGCTCTCACCTACTATCTTAGAGGGGTAGTGATAATGGTTGTATGCACTGGTTTCTGGTAACAGCAGGGGGTCACACTCTGAGGATGGCAGGGTACTGACAGTCTTCCCCCAAGTGGCAGTGAGGAAGGAGAGTCTCTGTTCTCTAGAGTGCTCTGGTGGGTGGGCTCTTTAGCTGTACCTTAGGCACCCAGTGCTTATCCCTGTAAGGACTGGTAGGTACCACTTTCCTCAGACCCCTTTCATGAGTGGCTAGGTGGCATGGGTGGAGCCTCAGCCCTCAGGTCCCTGCTGTGGGTAGGTGAGGGCTCTGTTTAATAGGCAGAGTGGTTTCACACCTGCAAAACCTGCCTCTCCACCACACAGCTGAAACCATTACAGTCAGATCTCTAACAGATTTCCCCATGCATTATAATAGCCACCTGGATCCACGTAGGGGTGAAAGCCAAAGTCTGTGGATCACTTATGTCTGGAATGGAGCCACTTCTGCTCTGAGCTTCCAGTTTAGGGGAGCTGGGAAAGTATTTTCCCCATGTTTGTTAATTGGCTCCATCTCCCAGGCCTGGAGAATGGCTCAGAGAGGGTGCAACAGATTCTATCCCAGGCCCAGGGAATTCATCTGCTAATGAAGCCTGCTGCGCAGAGGTGGGAGGGATCAGATAGATAGGAGAGAGTACTTTCAGAAGAAAAAGCTATTAGATCCATGTGGTAAATTAGACAAAATCATCTATCTTGTACTGAGAGCGTTCTTTTATCACAGATTCCAGGATGCGTGTAGCCTGTGTGCACTGGCTGGTACCCACTGACATTGCCCCAGGGGGTTAGAGCTGCATTCTGTGCTTGCCTTCTTCCGCTAAAGCAGCTTTGTCCTAAACTCCACAGCCAGACCAGCGGCTGTCACACCAGGGGATCGGGGTGCCGGCACTTCATTTGCCTTTTTTCACTGAAGCAGCTGCTTCTAAAATGCTGTGGCCAGCCCTGCTGTAGACACACCACAGGGTCAGGGGTGTGCCACTTAGCTTGCATTCTTTTGCTGAATCTGCTGTGTCTCAGGAAACCACCATCAGCCCTGCCACATTTGCACTGAAGAACGGTGCCGAGGAATCGGAGCTGAGGTGCTGTGTGGGCTCGGCAACTCGTCACTGCTTCTGCACTGTCTCTTGCTCCTCTGTCACTCAGATCAATTCCTTAGTTTTGTGTTTGATCCTCAGTGTTCGTAGATTGTCATATATGTAATCGATTCACTTGTTTTTTTTGGTCTTTGTTGCAAGGGGGTCCAGGGGAAGCTTCTGACTAGATAGCCATCCTGGCCCCGCCTCCTGAATCGGAATCTGAGATGGCACAAACAGGGGAACCAGCCCTAGCACCCAGAATTGACCTCGGGGGAAGCCCAACCAGTGCACGCAGGCAGCGCGGCAAAACAGCTGACAGGAGAAGTCGCCGGGAGGCAGTGACTGGTTTGGGAGCCTGGAGTGCAGCGTCCCAGCCTGGGAACCTTGGCACTGGGCTTTGGGCTGGGAGAAGAGGAACTGACCACGGCTTCTGAGACAGCACAAGCACAGGACGCAGGCCTGACCCTCGGGGGCAATCTCGACCCAGCCAACGCACACAGGCTACACACCCCTCGGGAATGTCAGATAAAACAGTCATCCCCAAGCAAGATAAGTAACTTTATTTTCCAGGGTGCTACCCTTTCCTATTTTTCTGATCCCTCCCCTCCCCTTCCCAAGCAGCTTCATTAACATTGGAATTTCCTGAGCCAGAGAGTGAAGTGCTCTGCCGTTTTTTTATCTTTTGGTCTTTTCCTAACCCATTCTCCTGGCCAGACAGAAGCAGCAACAAAAAACCCAGGCACCAAAAATCCTTCCCAGACTTCCTGAAATTGGACTAAAAACACAGAACCAGCTCCAGCCAAGCATATGAGATCCACAGTCTTGGGCTTTCATCCCTACAGGCCACAAGGTGGCTATTATAATGCAAAGGCAAATCTGGCAGTGATCTGACTGTAATTGTTTTAGTGGATTACTGGAAAGACAAGTTTCCCAGGTCTGATATCTCTGCATATTAAACAGAGCCCTCACTGACCCACAATGGGGACCTGAGGGCTGAAGCTCCCCCCAGACCACCTAGCCTCCTCCCTTAGGGGTCTGAGGATGGTGACACCTACCAATCTGTAGAGGGGCATGCATTGGGTGCCTCAGGTACAGCTGCAGAGCCCACCCACCAAAGTGCTTTAGGAAGAGAGACACACCTACCTCACTGGCACTTGGGGGAAGCCTGTTAGCATCCTGCCCCCCCTGGAGTGTGACCCCGTCTTGCCACTAGAATCTGGTGCACGCAACTATCACCACTACTCCTCTAGGTGGATAGGTGACACTCTGCACCACACACTTGGTGACCCAAAATCAGATTCTACTCAAGAATAGTGAATGGATTCTTAGGCTTCTATATCTGGTAACAGCCCACACCAGCTGGTAATAGGACATAAGTGATTCAAGGGCTACAATAATCAAGACAGCACAATCTAGTAGCCCATCTACATATATTGAAAGAAAACAAAACAAGATAAGACTCAGTGAGCATATGTAAAATAAATCATTACGATTTCTTATAGATGGCTTGGAGACAGCAGTCAATATCAAACCACATAAAGAAGCAGACCATGATTGCTTCTACAACTCCCCAAACTAAAGAATCAAAAGCTTTCCCAAATGCAGATGCAATCCTGGAATTGCCAGATGCAGAATATAAAAAACTAATTTACAGAATGCTTCAATACATCAGGGGCGACCTCATAAATGAAATGAGGCAATCTACAGAAAAAGCCAAGGAAGACACTGATAAAGCAGTTGAAGAAATCAAAAAGATTATTCAAGAACATAGTGGAAACATTAATAAGCTGCAAGAATCCATAGAGAGACAGCATTCAGAAATCCAAAAGATTAACAATAAAATTACAGAATTAGACAACGCAATAGGAAGTCAGAGGACCACACTCGAGCAATTGGAATGCAGAGTGGGAGATCTGGAGGACCAGGGAATTGACACCGATATATCTGAAAAGAAATCAGATAAAAGAATTTTAAAAAATGAAGAATCCCTAAGAATTATGTGGGACTCTACCAGGAAGAATAACTTGCATGTGATTGGAGTTCCAGAACAGGGAGGAATAACAGAAAACACAGAGAGAATAGTTGAAGATCTGTTGGCAGAAAACTTCCCTGACATCAAGAAAGACGAAAGAATAGCTATCCAAGATGCTCATCGAATCCCATTTAAGATCGATCCAAAAAGAAAATCACCAAGACGTATTATCATCAAACTTGCCAAAACCAAAGATAAAGAGAAAATTTTAAAAGCAGCCAGGGATAAAAGAAATGTCTCCTACAACGGAGAATCAATAAAAATAAGTTCAGACTATTCAGCACAAACCATACAGGCAAGAAGGCAATGGGATGACATATATAGAGAAACTGAAGGAGAAAAACTGCCAGCCAAGGATCATATATCCAGTTGTGTATTAATAGCTTGGAAAGATGTCTAAGACATATTGATAAGTGAGAAAAATTGCAGCACAGAATGAGAAAAATGATCTCTTTATATATATAAAAAAAAGTGTGTGTGTGCATGTGTGTAAGAGTATAATCCAAACTATAAAGAGTGATTACTTCTGAAGGAAATATTTGATGACACATTTGTCATTTTTTTATATAATGAGCTTTTGAAACGAAGTATTTTTCTTAAAAGAACAATTTGGCAAGTTCTGACAAAATGTTAATAATTTGGGATTTAGACTACATTTCTAGGTTGGTTTGAGAATAATTGACATCTTTTCAATATTGACTTCTAAACTACAAATACAGAATGTCTCTCCATTTATTCAAGTCTTCTCTGTCTCTCAGTACAGTTTGAAATTTTCCTTATGCTAGTCTTTTTAAATTGGCTGCTTGGTAATACATAGTTATAGTTGCCATGGCAAACAGGGAAACCCTGGTGGCGTAGTGGCTAAGTGCTAAACCTGCTAAGCAAAGGGTCGTCAGTTTGAATCTGCCAGGTACTCCTTGGAAACTCTATGGGGCAGTTCTACTCTGTCCTATAGGTCGCTACGAATTGGAATCGACTTGACGGCAATGGTTTTTTTTTTTTTTTTATGGTAAGTAGAATTTTTTTTCCCCATGATATTTTCAAATTGGTTATTGATATGATATATAAAAGCTGTTGCTTTTCATATATATGTCAGAGGACTGCTTATTGAAAGATACCCTTTGGTTTTTAAACAGTTGGTAGCAGGGAAGTTATGCGAGCAGATTCCAGAATCAGGTCACTCAGATTGCAATCGTGGCTCTACCACTTACCACTCACCTCCTACTTAACCCTTCTGGAACTTAGTTTCCACATCTGTAAAATAGAAGCAATGATGAACTGTTTCTGTCAGTTTGTCATACCGTGGGGACTTGTGTGTTGCTGTGATGCTGGAAGCTATGCCACTGGTGTTCAAATACCAGCAGGGTCACCCATGGCAGACAGGTTTCAAGTGAACTTCCAGACTAAGATAGACTAGGAAGAACGACCTGGCAGTCTACTTCTGAAAAGAATTAGGCAGTGAAAACCTTACGAATAGCAGGGGAATATTCTCTGACATTGCGCCAGAAGATCAGCCTCTCAGGTTGGAAGGCACTCAAAAGACGACTGGGGAAGAGCTGCCTCATCAAAGCAGAGTCGACTTTAATGACGAGGATGGAGTCAAGCTTTCAGGACCTTCATATGCTGACGTGGCACGACTCAAAATGAGAAGAAACAGCTGTAAACATCCATCAATAATCGGAACCTGGAATGTCCGAAGCATGAATCTAGGAAAATTGGAAATCATCCAAAATGAAATGTAATGCATAAAGATCAATACCCTAGGCATTACTGAGGTGAAATGGACTGGTATTGTTCATTTGGAACCAGACAATCATATGGTCTAGCATGCTGGGAATGACAACTTGAAGAGGAATGGCATTGCATTTGTCATCAAAAAGGACACTTCAAGATCTATCCTGAAGTACAATGCTGTCAATGATAGGATAATACCCATATGCCTACAAGGCAGAACAGTTAATACAACTATTACTCAAATTTGCGAACCAACCGCTTAGGCCAAAGATGAAGAAATTGAAGATTTTTACCAACTTCTGCAGTCTGAAATTGATCAAACATGGAATCAGGATGCACTGATCATTACTGGTGTTTGGAATGCGAAAGTTGGAAACAAAGAAGGATCAGTAGTTGGAAAATAAGGCCTCGGTGATAGAATGGATGCCAGAGATTGCATGATTGAATTTCGCAAGACCAATGACTTCTTCACTGCAAATACCTTTTTTCACCAACATAAACAGCGATTATAAACATGGACTTTGCCAGATGGAACGCGCAGGAATCAAATCGACTACATCTTTGGAAAGAGACGATGGAAAAGCTCAGTATCATCAGTCAGAACAAGATCAAGGGCTGAATGCAGATCAGATCATCAAATACTCATATGCAAGTTCAAATTGAAACTGAATAAAATTAGAACAAGCCCACGAGAGCCAAAGTATGACCTTGAGAGTATCCCACCTGAGTTTAGAGACCATCTCAAGAATAGATTTGACGCGTTAAACACTAATGACTGAAGACCAGGCGAGTTGTGGAAAGACATCAAGGACATCAAACATGAGGAAAGCAAGAGGTCATTAAAAAGACAGGAGAGAAATAAAAGACCTAATTGGATGTCAGAAGAGACTCTGAAGCTTGCTGTTGAATGTCCAATAGCTAAAGCAAAAGGAAAAAATGATGAAGTAAAAGAGCTGAACAGAAGATTTCAAAGGGAAGCTTGAGAAGACAAAATAAAGTATTATGATGATGTATGCAAAGAGCTGAGATAGAAAACCAAAGGGGAAGAACACATGCAGCATTTCTCAAACTGAAAGAACTGAAGGAAAAATTCAAGCCTCGAATTGTAATGAAAAAAATATTAAATGACACGGGAAGCATCAAAAGAAGATGAAAGGAATACACAGTCACCATACCAAAAAGAACTGGTCAATGTTCAACCATTTCAGGAGGTAACATATGGTCAGGAACCAATGGTGCTGAAGGAAGAAGTCCAAGCTGCACTGAAGGCACTGGCGAAAAACAAGGCTCCAGGAAGTGACGGACTGCCAATTGAGATGTTTCAACAAACTAATATAGTGCTGGAAGTGCTCACTTGTCTATGCCTGCAAATTTGGAAGACAGCTACCTGGCCAAATTACTGGAAGAGATCCATATTTATGCCTATCCCCAAGAAAGTTGATCCAACAGAATGCGGAAATTATCAAACAATAATATTAATATCACATGGAAACAAAATTTTGCTGAAGATCATTTTGAATGCAGAAGTGGCTGCAACAGTATATCGACAGGGAGCCACCAGAAATTCAAGCCAGATTTAGAAGAGGACATGGAACCAGGGATACCATTGCTGATGTTAGATGGATCCTGGCTAAAAGCAGACAATAACAGAAAGATGTTTACCTGTGTTTTATTGACTCTGCTAAGGCATTCGACTGTGTGGATCATAACAAATTATGGATAACATTGCAGAGAATGGGAATTCCGGAACACTTAACTGTGCTCATGAGGAATCTGTACGTGGATTAAGAGGCAGTGGTTCAAACAGAGCAAGGGGATACTGCTTGGTTTAAAGTCAGGGAAGGTGTGCGTCACAGTTGTATCCTTTCACCATACCTATATAATCTGTGTGCTGAGCAAATAATCCAAAAAGCTGGACTATACGAAGAAGTATGGGCATCAGGATCAGAGGAAGACTCATCAACAACCTGGGTCATGCAGATGACACAGTAACCTTGCTTGCTGAAAGCGAAGAGGATTTGAAGCACTTATTGACAAAGATCAAAGACCACGGCCTTCAATATAGATTCCACCACAACATAAAAAAAAAAAATTCTCACAATTGAACCAATAAGCAACATCATGATAAACAGAGAAAAGATTGAGGTTGTCAAGGATTTCACTTTACTTGGATCCACAATCAACTCCCACGGAAGCAGCAGTCAAAAAATCAAAAGACACATTGCATTGGGCAAATCTACTGCAAGAGATCTCTTTAAAGTGTTAAAAAGCAAAGACGTCACCTTGAGGACTAACGTACACCTGATCCAGGCCATGGTGTTTCCAATCGCCTCCTATGCATGCAGAAGCTGGACAATGAATAAGGAAGACCAAAGAAGAATTGACACCTTTGAATTATGGTGTTGACGAAGAATATTGAATGGACTGCCAAAAGAACGAACAAATCTGTCTTGGAAGAAGTGCAACTAGAATGCTCCTTAGAAGCAAGGACGGTGAGACTGTGTCTTACATACTTTGGACATGTTGTCAGGAGGGATCAGTCCCTGGAGAAGGACATCATGCTTGGTAAAGTAGAGGGTGGACAAAAAATAGGAAGACACTCAATGAGGGTCAACAATGGGCTCAAGCATAGTAACGATTGTGAGGATGGCACGGGACTGGGCAGTGTTTTGTTCCGTTGTGCACAGGGTCACTGTGAGTCAGAACCAACTTGACAGTACCTAACAACAACAGGGTTCTTGTGAGAATTAAATGAGACAATAACATGTGAAGCACTGAGAAGTCGGCCTGGCAAGGAAGAAGTACTTGGCATATTTATTTTTTTTATATAATTGAGCCTTGTCATATAGTTTATCACACCTGTCAATAGTAATAATTTTATATTATTTCTCAACAGTACTAACACATCCTTTCTCTGTTTTTAACTAAGATTGTTGAGTTCTTTTTCTCTTCCTTTTCAACTGAATTGGCCAAAATTTTGAACAGTATTAAATAATAATTATGTTTCTGGCCTTCCAAGTCTTATTCATGGCTTTACTAGATAATGCTTCAAACTTGATGAAGGCATAATGATGACCAGCCATTTAAGAAAGATATCCTTAACTCTATTTGTTAAATTTTTCTTCTCCTTATTTACTAAGATTTTTTTAAAGAAATAAGAAGAAACTTTTCTAGAGCCATTTCTCTTTTGACTATTGCTGAGATTATTAAAATATTTTTATATGATTCTTCTACTATTTTAGTTACACAAGTAAAGTTTGAGCATATCTTCATTGTAAAAAAATTAAGAAATACAGAGTTATCTAGAAAGACAAGCCTAGAAAAGGTTCACCCCTCTGGCCCTTACTACTATATCCATTGACACCATTCTAATCCCTAGAGTTAACTTCTGTAGACAGATCTTCTTTAGCTTCATTTAAGGTACATGTGGAGACATACAAATACATAGTTCTATTTTTTACACTAATGGGATCATTCTCAAATATGATCTAGTACAGTATTTATTTATTTTAGTTACTCCATCAGGGATTTTTCTGTTGTAGTACTTGCATAGTAACTCTTTTAGCAGCTACCTCATATTCTTAGTATGGAGCTAACGGTGTGATCTACTCATTCCCTTACTAATAACTATTTAGGTTGTTTCCTTTTTTCCCCATTACAGAGCTGTGTGGGGCGGGGGAAGCTGTAGTAAATATTCTTATACAGACACCTTTGTACCCATATGAGAATATTTCTTTAGGATACAAACAACTACGAGTGCAAATGCTAAGTCACAGATTAGATGCATTTCTAAATCAACAGATTCTGCCAAGTTACCTTCCAAAAAAGCTTTATCAAAAGAATTCAGTCATCTTAGCTTTAAACAGAGAAAAGAGATGCCAGTGTTGTTAAGATATGTAATTATCACCATTTATAGGTATTATGGATTGAATTTCATGTTCTCCCAAAATATATGCGGAAATCCTAGCCTGTAAATGTGATTCGGTTTGGTGTTCGGAAATAGTGTTTTTTCTTTTGTAATTTTAATGAAATCATACTCCTCAAAAGTATCTGAGATTTTCTTTTATCGATCTATGCCTGCATTCTTAGAAAATATTTTACTTATTCTTATATTTTACTTACTAAATTGTTCTTCTGATATGCTATTCAATTTGACTTGTGAATACTTAGACTACTTGGAACTAGGTTCCTGTCTGAGACTGTAGTAGATTTCTGCTATAGGATGTGCTCATTTGGGAAAATTCAGTGAAACAGGCTCCACCTTTTGCTATAGTCTAAATCACATGGCCATCAGGTGCTCCATGAAGTTCTAACGTAATTTGTTTGTAAAATCCAGACACCAGGGAGCACTTCAACAAATTTTAAATTTTCTTCTGTGGTCATGGGTATATTTATGTTTTCTTCTTCTTTAGTAAATTTCGATCTGTGTTTTATTATAAAATTATTCATTCTATCCAGATTTCAAACCTTTTAGCTGAGTTCAATGTAATAACGCACATAATAAAATTTAAAATCTTTCCTTTACCTGCAGTTATATTCTTTTCCTTTTTCCAAACTGTTTTATCCTTTTTTTTTTTTTTTCTTGATTACCTTTGCAAAGGTTTCTCTCTCTCTCTCTCTCTGGTGTTTTAAAGAAGAATTTCTTTCATTTATTTATCAAGTTAGCTCATTTTCTCTTTTCTAACCGCTAATCTCTGTTTCAATCTGTATCAATTTCTTCTTCCTATGTTTCTGTCCTATTTTCTTGATTGTCTTTTTAACTTCTAATCAAAGTTTATCTGCATTTTTTTTCTTGTTTGATTATAAAAGGCTTTAAAGCTCCTACTTGTTCTGTGTACGCAGCCTTGGCCTTCTCTCTATGTGACGTTCTTGTTAGTATTTTCTAAATAATCTATAATTGCAATGTTGGTTTCTCTTCAACCCGAGTTATGCAGGTGTGTGGGGTTTTGTCTTGTTTAAAGTTTTGGCATTAATGTGTGGTTTCACTGCACTGGGGTTCAAGATCGTGGCCTGCATGATTTCTTCTCTTTGGAAGGTATTAAATGTGGCCTAATAGCTAATTTGGAAACCTTGGTGGCATAGTGGTTAAGTGCTACGGCTGCTAACCAAAAAAGGTTGGCGGTTCAAATCCACCAGGTGCTCCTTGGAATCTCCATGGGGCAGTTCTACTCTGTCTTATAGGGTTGCTATGAGTTGGAATTGACTTGATGGAAATGGTTTGGTTTCTTTTTTTTAATAGCTGATTGCTCTTAGTAAATGTTGCATGGGCTTAGAATAGAGAATATATTCTCTACTGGGAACAAAGTGTGACACATATCTGTGGTTGGAAAATATTTTGATATAACTTGGTTTAAGTAAGTCATCTGAGGTGCTGAATGAAATTTTTAACTTAGCAGACATGAATTGTTTTTTAATTGCAAATGAAGGAAGGAAGGGAGGGAGGGAGGGAGGACAGAAGGAAGAAAGTTTGCTTAGAATTCTAGAAACTAGGGTTTAAGTATCAAGAATCAATCATAAAGGATTAGCTATAGAGATTTATTCTATGAACTACATACTTGAGAGGACAGAAGAAATTATGTAAAAGGAATTTTCATACCCAAAGAAATAAATGCAGAAAGGAGAAAGGCTGGAGAGAGGGTAAGAAAGTTAGACACAGGTGAGTGTTTCTGAGTGGCAGTTCTGGCCCTGTCCCCTCCTAATGTCAAAACCCTGAAAAGAGGAAGGAGGGACCCAGGTTCTGGGGTCTGAAGGAAACCCTGCTTCTTACCAGGAGTTCTGAGAGGAAGAAAAATTTTCAAGTCTTCCGTGCCAATATGGAATGACCACCTGGGATAGAAATGGTGGCAGGAGAGGTCAAGAAGAGAGAGGGCCCTGGTGGGTTTGCAGATGACAGCTGAAAGGGTTGACTGAAGAGCTCACCTGGGCAGTTCTGGAGGTAAGGAATGCAGGGGCCTGCATTACAGGGCCAAAGTCACAGACAGACACCTAAGGGATCTGCCAGAGCTGGGATGAGAGCCACGACTCCCAGGGACCCCTAGGCACAGGTCAGGCCAAGAGACAGACCATGGATTTCACTAGGTGTAATCTTAGGCCACTGAGGAAGGAGGCCATCACCAAAGACCAAGCAGGACAAAGCACAGTAAAGGCCAGCGCAGAGTCATACAAACCATACATAAGATGCCCCATCTCAGAGGCCATGAGATTATGTGAGCTTCTTACGGCCAGAAGAAACCCAGGGGAATGGTAAGGTCAACCCTAAAAGATGCAAGATTGTTTCACATTTTAATATCTCTGAAATGGGCGTGTGAGTTACAATCGATGGCCTCTTACCGTTTGTTATCCGTTGTCCAGTTTGTACTTGTGACAAAATGTCATTGCCTATCCATACGTGAAAATTAAAAGTACTAGCTTCAAAACTTGCAGAACGGCGGTATCAGTAGATTGGAGAAAAAACTCATGGTAAAAGGGAAACAGCCATATATATTCCTCCCTGTCCCCACTGTGTAACATAGCCTTACCTTCTCCTTTTGATTAAGGTTAATTACCCCTGCCAAGATAGTGACTCCTTTTCTGTTGGTCTGGTAGACACAAAACCCATTGCCCTCAGGTCAACTCCATCTTGTGGTGACCCTACAGGACAGAGTAGAACCGTCCCATAGGGTTTCCAAGGAGCAGCTGGTGGATTTGAACTGCTTACCTTTTGGTTATTAGCCAAGCTCTTAACCACTACGCCAGCGGGGTCCCTTCTAGACACAAGGAATTCAAAATTGCTCAGAGAGCTGCCGTACTGTAGTTTGTGGTTCAGTTTTCCCTTGCTGTGTCCCCTGCCACCAGTGCATTGCTTTTGGGGGCTAGAATCTCCAACATTGTAGAGCCCAAAGTCACGGGATAGGGTACCACAAAGCCACCCAGTAGATCATTGTTAATGACCATTAAGTGGGGCCATTTCTGCTTCTGCCCCTTGATTATTCACGTATTCTTCTTGTTTGGGACACAGAGCCATAAAGAGCTCCCTGATTCAGTGTGTAAGCTATGTCCTAGAGGAAGCACCCACACCCCATCCTTGCAGAATATTGCCTCAAGCTGCACCCTCAGCGTATCATTCCAATGCTCTATCAGGCTGGCAGCTTCTGAAAGCTTCAGTAAATATGACCAGTGGATCCCATGATCATGGGCCCACTCCAGCAGGTCTTTCACTCTGAAGTGGTTATCTTGATCAGATATTCTATTGTGTGGGACCTCATGCCTGTGGACAACTTCTCCATAAGCCACTGAATAATGGTACTGCATGAGGCTCTGCCAGCGTGAAAGGCAAACTCAAATCCAGAATTGGTTGTCTCTTGCTGTGAGAACAAATTGCCATCAGGTGATCAATTGATCTCATCAAGGATCAGTGCCATATCAGGGGCTCAGTATTGGTCTCTGCTGCTGGCAGAATGGACATTCAGAGGGGACAATAGTTATATCAGGCTTGATAAATGGAAGTTCATGCAATTGGGTCTATGTGTAACATCTGTCTCTGTCACCAGGGCCACTCTGTTCATGGGTCCTTTCAATAATACATCATACCAGTTTTGGAGGGGTAACGTTGGAGGCTGGTTAACGTCAACTAGGCAGGAATTTGGTCTACTTGGTTGTTCAGTGCCTCTTCTGTGATGGATGCTTTCTGGTGGGCATGAAAATGTGATACAAATATTTGTATCACACTTTATGCCTCCTTCCATAGGTCCATCTACCTGCCTCTACCCCATACCTCCTTGTCTCCAATCTTCCAGTCATTTTCCTTCTAGGCCCATAGCCAGTCTGCCAAGTTATTAGCCACTGCCCATGAGTACATATATTTTGTCATTTTGGACCACTTCTCTTTCCACACAAAGTGAAAGACCAGGTGCGCTACTTGCAGCTCTGCCCATTGGGAAGATTTCCCCTCTCCACTTTGTTTCAAGGCCAGCCCTGAGTCTGGTTGTAATGCAGTAGCTGTTCATTTTAGGCTTGAACCCACACACTGAGCCAATGCAAATGTAAACCAAGCTAAGGCTTCTTCCTCTTTCTTCAGCTGCTCTTATGAAATCCCACATATGGCCATAGTTGTGAGCTGAGGGAGGGGTGCTGGTACAACCACATGGGCGACATGGGGGACTGAGCTACCTGCTTATGCAGTTTACTTGTGCCCTCTGTTCCTGCGTGGACTCAGTCCCAGATAGACCATTTCCATCTTAAAATTAACTGCTGCTGGGCTCACCCAAATTTCTGACTTGGCAGACCCAACAATTTTCTATGGGAAAATTAATTCCAATGTCAAAATCAGAACTTCAGCTAGTGAGAAGTAGATTTTCTCCTTGTATCTGGCAATAATTAAAGCATTTAGAAGGATATCCCAGGGCCATAAGGTCCCAAAAAAGCAGAAACAATAGATATGTGGGATGGTTTGGCTGTGAGGTAGGGATTTATGGTGATGGGGATCTGGGATTTGGGGAGTAACTTCTGTGGCAAGACAGAGTGGTTCCAAGCAGGAACAGAGTTGGAAGCATAGAAATTCCTGAAGAGTATGCTTGACTGAGGTGGGAGCATTCATAAATAACAGAGATGCATATCTTAGGTGCTCATGGGCTCAAGGTTCCTTGAATGCATCTTTTATTTATCAAAAAAGTGAGATAAAGCACAGGTGAAAGTGGGAACGAATCACCTATACTTGGCTATTTGATGAATTAAATAGGGTTACAAATTCTTTGCTACTCCTCCCAATGAGAAATATCTCTTCCCCTTGAATACAGGCTGGCTCTGTGTCTTATTTTGACCAAAAGAATACAGTGGAAATACCACTGTTCTGCAACTTTCCAGGCTAAACCTTAAGACCACCATGCTGAGTGGGAGCTCCAAGTGCCTGAAGAGAGAGAGGCCATGCTGAGGAGCACTGAGACGTCAGAGACGTGCATAAAGCCAGCCTTCCAGCCAAGCCAGCCACCAGGTTAATGAAGTCAAGTGAATGATCCCAGCTGACGTCACCTGGAACAAAAGACCACCCACCAGACCCTGACTGAACTCCTGACCTACAGAACTGTGAGCAAATAAACGGTGGTTGTTTCAACCCACTAAGTTTTAGGGTAGTTTGTTACACAGCAGTAAATCACTGGAACAGGTTAACGCAGTGTTCAGAGATAGACGGCCTTAACGCAACTGCAGTCTCAACGATGACTCATAAACCCCTTTGATTAATTGGAAATGAAATCATCATCAGTCCGAGTGAGAAGCAGGAGAGAGGGAATTCAGAGAGGGACAATGACTCAGCACAACTGTCTCTTAAAAGGAAAGTCATCTTCTATTCAGTTTCCCGAGGCCCTCTGTCAGAGAGGAGCTACCTGCTTTATTATCAGAGCAGTTCACGTGATTCAGCTAGTGTTTCTGTATTCCTCCTCAGCCACACCTCTCTCTCCTCCTCCACCACCAGCAACAAAAATTCCTTGCTGTAAGTTTATTTTGCAAGTATTAACATATGTACATAAAATTATGCAAATAAGAGGACAATTTCCAAAAAAAAAAAAAAATAAATTAACTGCAAAAAGCCACATTTTAGAGTTTTTAAATGGCTTTCTTGGTCTTGACAAACAAGTAAATCCAGCAAAGCCCAAGGGCAGCTCTCTCTAGAGAGAACTCCTTAGAACTTTCCCCCAAAAATCCAGTTGTCAATGATAGAGAAGCCAGGATTAGAAAGTGGGTATGGGTTCTGACGTGGGGGAAACCGATTTCTATTCCAAGTTGTCTCACTAATGTTTGTAACTTTGAGCAGGCCATTTAGCCTCTCTGAGACTCAGATTCTTCATCTTTAAAATGCGATGTAATGTGCTAAACAAATGTTTATTGGGCTCTGACTCTGCCGTGCACAGTTCTAAACACTTGAGATACATCAGTGAACAAAAGACAAAAAAAAAAAAAAACAGAAATTCTGCCCTCTTGGAGCTTATATTCTACTGAAAAAAGATAAAGAATAAACATAATAAATATGTAAATGATATGGTATGATAGAAGGTGATAAATTCTATGGTAAAAATAGAACAGGGTGAGAAGGGACAATACCACAGGGCAAGAAAGCAGACTGCAGTTTTAACTAGTGCCACACATGTTATTGAGAAGGTGCCATTTGCAAAAAGACTTGAAGGAGATGAGGGAGTGAGCCGTAAGGATATCTGAGGGAAGAGTTCCAGAGAGAGGGACCAATAAGGGCAAAGTCCCCAGGTAGGAGTATGCCTGGTGAGTTTCAGGAACAGCAAGAAGATGATTGTGGCGGGGACAGAGTAAGGGAGAGACTAGTAAGAAATCAGCTACATAACCATTACTGAATATGTTGATCGAAGACACTATAGAAGAGTCCTGATTAAAAGGGAGAAAATGCAGAACATAATTTCAAATTCTCACAGAATCCAAATTTCTGGATCCATGGAGCCTGGATGAACCCCCAAATCTACTGCCCTGAGATAATCTTTAAACCTTAAACCAAAAATATCCCCTGAAATCTTCTTAAAACCAAACAATAATTTAGCTTATCTAGTAAAGAATGTCTACCTTGAGCGTTATGCTCTTTTAAGATCGATCTACGTGGGGTCAAACTGATAACACCCAAAAAACCCCATTGCCGTCGAGTCAATTCTGACTCATAGCAACCCTAGAGGACAGAGTAGAACTGCCCCACAGGGTTTCCAAGGAGCGCCTCGCAGATTTGAACTGCCGACTTTTTGGTTAGCAGCCATAGCACTTAACCACTACGCCACCAGGGTTTCCAAACTGATAATAGCAAGTCAAAAGATTAGATAGGAATATTAGAGAACCATGAGTTGATGTTAATGCAAGAGGAACAACTCAATAAAGGAGGGTGAGAATGGTTGCACAACTTGAAGAATGTAATCAATGACACTGAATTGTACATGTAGAAACTTGAATTGGTTTATGTTTTTGCTGTATATATTCTCAATTTTTTAATTTTTTTATTCTCAAAACAACAAAAAATAAAACAAATTATTTTTTTAAAAAGGTTATATACACAAAAATATAAACCATTATATGAAGCCTACAGGTAATGAGCAATCCTAGGTAACTGTAGTCTACAAAACATACCTCAACCAAAACCACTGACATGAAAACAAAAGAAATCAGCTACGTGCAGGATTGGGGTACTACGGGGTCCATCATGTAGAGCCTTTAGCCATCTTAAGTCTTTGGCTTTACGTCTGATTGAAGTGGGGTCATTGGATGGTTCGGAGCAGAGGAGTGGCATGTTCTAATGTGCCATGTAACAAGACCCCTCTGGTCTCGGAGTTGAGAACAGATTTGCAAGGGGCAAGGACAGAAGCAGGGAGTCCGCTGCGGTAATCCAGGGGAGAAATGATGACCCACACCCTGACATTTTAATTTGCCTATTGTGGGACTCTGTTGAGTAAATGGCATGTAAGACATGGCAGAAAGGATGGGGGGAATGTAAATGATTGTTCTGCTGTCTTTGACACACCTACCCTGCACTGGGGTCTGCTGGAGACTGGACAGCTTCCGGCTGACCTCTTCTAGGGTTATGACTAACTGTGATGGAGGGAGTGGAAGGCAGAGAAAGATCTTTGTGTTTCTTTCCAAGTTTGTTGGGAACTGCTCATCTCAGAGGAATGGCTGGCTAGCCTCAGGGAAATCTGATCCTGCTTGGGTATGTATTTTGGGGAAGTAAATCACTGTACACTATTTGAACAGGAAACTTAGACAGCCTGTCAACAATGGTTGGATTTTAAAGACTGGCAATACCTCTTGACTAGGAGAGCTAGCATTCAGGTCCCACGAAGAGGGTTGGAGAGGAGCTTGCAGCCAGGATATGCAGCAGGACATGCAGGCTGGGGTAAGACTAAAAGTCCTCCTGAGCTTTTAATGTTCCATTGGCACTTCCCTTACACACATGATGCATGGAAAACCCAGTGCCTGCCACGTTCAAGAAAATGTTCAATGAGTGTTATAAAGGAAACCATCGGGACGGATTTGGCATTGAGCTGAGTTGTGCTGGTTACCTTGTGACTTGTCTCATGCGTCTCTACACCTGATCACCTCCAAACAATTCCACTTCATCAAGGGTTTTCATTCATCGGGCTTTTGTCAACCAAAGCTTGGCTGTATTTTACACAGGTTGTCACCTTTAGGAATCCTAAGGAAATTTATATGTAAGAAAAAAAAAAAGGGGGGGGTCTAAATTCAACACCCATTTATAATTAAAAAAATAAAATCTCAGCAAGGTAGGAATAGAGAAGACTTTTCCTCAACCCGATAAAGAACACCTACAAAAACCTACAGCTCACATCACACTCATGGTGAGAAGCTAGATGATGTTCCCCTAAAATCAGAAACAAGGCAAGGATGTTCCTGTTCTCCACTGCTATTCAACATCATATGGGAGGTCCTACCTAATACAAAAAGACAAGGAAAGGAAATAAAATGTATGCAGATTAGGAAGGAAAGAATAAAACTGTGTTTGTTCACAGATGATATGATTGTCTATGTAAAAAATCCCAAAGAATCAACAAAATCTTAGCGCTAATAAGTGACTATAGCAAGACTGCAGGACACCACTACACGTCTATTAGAATGGCTAAAAGCTAGAACACTGACAACACCAAGTGCTGGGGAGGATACAGGGCAACAGGAGTTCTCCTTTATTGCTAGTGGGGAAGCAAAATGGTACAGCCACGCTGGACAACCGTTTGGCAGTTTCTTACAAAGCTAAACAGCCTTAACATGTTGTAGTCATTGTTAGTACCATCTAATGGCAACCCCATGTGTTACAGAATAGAACTGCTCCATAGGGTTTTCTTGCCGGTAACCTTTATGGAAGCAGATTGCCAGGCCTTTTCTTCTACAGTACTGCCGGGTATGTTCAAACCACCAATATTGAAGTTAGCAGTCGAGTTCAAACCGTTTGTGCCACCAGGGATCAACAATCGTCCTGTTTTGTATTTTCCCAAAACTGTTAAAAACTTATGTGCACACAAAAACCTGCACACAAATGTTTACAGCAGCTTTATTCATAATTGCCAGAAGTTCGAAGCAGCTAAGATGTCTTTCAACGGGCGAATGGATAAATAAACTGCAGTATACCTATACAATGGAGTATCATTCAGCAATAAGAAGAAACACGCTAACAAGCCGGGGAAAAACACGGAGGAACCTTAAACTCATATCACTAAGTGAAAGAAACCAGTCTGAAAATTCCACATACCGTATGATTGAGACTATATGACATTCTGGAAAAGGCAAAACTACAGAGACGGTGAAGAGATCAGTGGTTGACGGGATGGGGTGGGGGTGCTGAATATGTGGAACGCAGGGCATTTTTAGGGCAGTTACACCATTCTGTATGATACTGTAATGGTGGATACATGACATTATGCATTTGTCAAAACCCTCAGGACTGAACAACACTAATGTAAGCTATAAAAAAAAAATAGACTGTAATTAATAGCAATGTATCAATATTCATCAATTATAACACATGTAACACACTAATGCAAGATGTTAATAATTAGTAAGTAGTGGGGGAAAGGGAGTGTATAGGATCTTTGTACTTCGCACAATTTTTCTATAAAGTCTCAAAAATAGTCTATTAATTAAAGAAAAAAAGATGGTCTATAGTTTTCTTGATTGTCCCTTTTCTATATATATGATCTCCTACTCTTCTCTTTATCTGCATCTCAGCCCACAAGGCTCTGGCTATTTTTTTCAAGCAATACTTTTTGGGTACCTCTTACACAGCCCTGGTGGCTCCGTGGTTAAGGTTCGGCTGCTAACCAAAAGATGGGCAGTCCAATTCTACTAGCTGCTCCTTGGAAACCCTATGGGGCAGTTCTGCTCTGTGCTACAGGGTCACTATAAGTCAGAATCAACTCAATGGCAATGGGTTTAGGTACCAAACCCTTAGCTCAGCTCTAGAGTTTCAGTGCTGAATAATTCAAGGTCCCTGCCCTTCAGCTGTGTTTGTTCTAAGAAATCTCTATTTTCTGCACAGGACCTGCATATTGCCTAATGCACCTGAGAAAGGGCTGTGACCAATCTAGAGGACCCCAAAGAAGGAATAAATTTGTCTCTGAACTGGGTCTTGGAGAGTGAGATAAGGAGGGAAATACACTCACGGCAGAGTAACTAATAGCTAAGAAAGCTAAAAATTAAAACTGGCTCTCCAAAAACTGTGCATGTATATGTGTTATACATTATAACTATTATAAATGTTATCAATAGAAAGGATGTGTAGCACAGAATTCACTACTAATAAAATACATGATATTCATCATTAATTATTTCTTCATGAAATGCTTTCATTCATTTTTGCCATTGTATCCATAGCCAATGTAGGGCTGCAACTGACAAATAAATGTAGCTATGACATGGATAGGAGCCTTGGTGGCACAATGGTGAAGTGCTCAGCTGCTAACTGAAGGGCAGTGGTTTGAACCCACCCAGAAGCTCCATGGGAGAAAGACCTGGCAATTTGCTCCCGTAAAGATTAACAGCCTAAAAAATCCTATGGGGCAGTTCTACCCCGTCACATGGGGTCGCTAAGAGTAGGAGTATGAGAGAAATCCATGACACCGACCAACAACAACATCATGACACAGATATGCTGGTTGACATTTTTTTTTTTTAATGACTAAGACAAAAGTGTAACAACAAAAATGTATGGGAGAATTTCACTCCTTGGTCAATGACATGAGCAACTTCTTTGCTGAATCCAGTAATAATTTTGAATACTGGAAAAATAGATCTATAATTTTTTGTGCTATTCCTAACATCACGGCTACAGACATGACACATTTTTAAGTTTAATCATGTTATTAACATTTTTCCATCACTTTGTAAGGCCAGGCAATGAACAAAGCAATAAATCGAGCCCGGATTTGTAGGGTTTGTTGATTTCTGTGGTATAAATACTGACTAGAGAAACCTTGTTGCCATCCAGTCAATTCTGGCTCACGATGACTCCGTGTGTTACAGAGTACAACTGCTCCCTATGATTTTCTTGGCTGTAATCTTTATGGAAGCAGATTGCCAGGCCTTTCTTCTGTGCCTCTGCTGGGTGGGTTTGAACCACCAAACCTTTAGGTTAGTAGATGATCGCAAACTATTTGTACCACTTAAACACAGCCACCATAGCCAATTCCAAGCCACCAATATGACAGAGTTGCGCAGTAGCAAGCTATTATACAATATTCCCAACATATACCACAGACATAAATAACTGCTACAGCCTAAGTAACAGTAAAATGTAGTCTAATAATTAAAAAGTGATGAGTTTTGAGTATTTCTTCTGCTTTAATATAGTTTATTTAATTTTTAATTATGTCATTATATTTTAATTTTTGATTAAGGCCACATTTAACAGTTTCTTGCAAACTTCCTGGAAAGCAAACAACTGGCTTTCGTGAGCCTGTACAAACCATCTCCAGCACACACCCCGCCTCTTGTAGCACACAGTAGGAATTCATTAAGTAAGAGTTGCCTTTCTTCTCTTTATTAAAGAACAAAAAATAGAAGCTGATTAGATAAGGTGGGTAAAATAATACTGATACGAATCCACAAAGAAAGGGCTGTCCAGAAAGCAGTGGTAACACTGTCCCTCCTTTTTCTGAGCACGGTCCCTGTCATTTTCTTCCAGAAGTGTCAGGACTGCTCTGCTCTGTGAAGGGGAAAAGGCTCCGTGGAATGACCCCCATGTGTCAGTCTCCCTCCTGGGCAGGCTCCAGGGCGATGGGCCTCCTGCAGGGCACATAATGCTCTGGCTTTGTGTCCAGACAAGCAGCTCAGCCAGGCCCAAACTCACACACTGTGTCAGGTGACACTCAGAGATTGTCTCCAGCAGCTCAGACTTCGCAGCAGCCAGCAAGATCTGGGAATATTTGTGACTGTGGCACAAAGAACGATTCTAAGGTGTCAATCAGGATAACACTCCATCCTTCCGAAATTCATGTGACAAAGTCCACAGAGACGAAGCTGCTAATACGGAAATAACAAAATCTGTATGTTCCCTGATAGCAGCTCAGGTTCTAAAACACACCACCTCACCATCTCTGTGAGTTGGTGCTTAACACCTCTTCAAGACACCTCCAGTGAGCACCAACATGCTTGCTCTCAGGACGCAAAGGACCAAAGTGTTCCAAGTGATGGTCCTAAGGGCTTTGTAAAATGTGACAGCACCTTTCACTTGGAGCACTGGGCAAGCCTTCCTTTGCCCACAGGCTGGAGAGTGGGCACAGGTAGAGAAAAACAGAGGGAACTCAGAGGAAGGTATGCCTACAAACTAAGGGGAATAATGACCAAGTCTAGTAATCAATTCCTACTCCCCGGATGAGTGTTTGGGCTCCTGCATAAACTGCTTTTTCAGCGACCACAGGAAGATGGCAGGGAGGAGGGACTGTAACGAACATCTATTACCTATTACTTTATCTGACTTTAGTCTTTACTTTTCTGGATTTTGCCTTTTCATTTTCTGAGAACCAAGCCACATGGTTATCATGGCAGCAGGCAGTTTATGCAACATTATTCTGCTCCTTTAGCTACAAGTGATTGATTCTGGGATAGGTACCCATCCTAATGTAGGCTAATCAATCACAGATAGATAAATAGCTGCTGTCAAGTCAACTCTGACTCAGGGCAACCTTACATCCAACAGAACAAAACGATGCCTGGTACCAGCAGGTTCGAGTCTGTCATGGCAGCTATTCTGCCCATCCACCTCACTGGAGGGTCTCCCTCACCCTTGCTGGCCCCCTACTTTACCAAACATGATGTCCTCCTCCAGCAATCGGTCCCTTCTGATGATGTGTCGGGAGCCCAGGTGGCACAGAGGTGTCCAAAGCAAGCAAGTTGGACAATATTCTGTTGTGATCCATAAGGTTTTCACTGGATAATTTTTGGAAGCAGATCACCAGGCCTTTCTTCCTAGTCTGTCTTAGTCTGGAAGCTCTGTTAAAATGTGTCCACAGGTGACCCTCCTGGCATTTGAAACACTGGTGGCATAGCTTCCCCCATCACGGCAACACATAAGTCACCAAGGACCACAAAGTGACAGACGGTGGTAATCAACCTGACCACTAGGAATGTGGGCTTTAGGCCTTGACTTTGGTCCCAGGGTTAGGTTTCCCTCCAGGCTGCTGAACCTGCTATACGTAAAACCTTGGTCCAATGGTGGCCGTGTTCCTCTGTGTAGACAAAGTAGGAGAAGAAGCCAGTCATTACAAGAAAGAAAAGATACGAAGACCCCAGAGAGAAGCAGAAGCAAGCTACGGTGAGAAATCGTGAAGGCTTTCAAGTCCATGGTTTCACTGGGATCCTGAGGCCCAAATCATTGCTGCCACTAGATTCCAGGGGAAATTTCCATCTCAATGTTATAATCTCCTTTTTACTTGTATTAGTCTGACCTGAGTTTTTGTTACCTCAAACCAAAAGAGTTATAATTTGTGAAAGCCCTGAAGAAGGGTTAAAATCAAGAGCTGGCTTCTCCAGAAAATGCTGCGGTGGCCAGCAGGGTCATCTGGTCACTTAAGTAGGTGGTCGCATTACTTCCCGTTTGCCACTGGTTACTTTTGAATGGCCATCAATGACACTACTAATAATAACACTTATGGAGCGCTTACGAGGAGCCAAACACTATATTAATTGGTATACATAATTATTTCATTTAGTCCTCCTAACTGTTCTATGGAAACCCTGGTGGCATAGTGGTTAAGTGCTACGGCGGCTAACCAAGGGGTCGGCAGTTCAAATTCCCCAGGTGCTCCTTGGAAACTCTATGGGGCAGTTCTACTCTGTCCTATAGGGTCGCTATGAGTCGGAATCAACTCGACGACACTGGGTTTTCTGGGTTTAACTGTTCTATAAAATCAAAACTGTTCTATAAAGAAGGTATTATTATCATCCCTGTATTACAAATAGGGAGCCTTGAGTGTTTAAGTGTTCCGTGACTAAGTTTCTGTAACTCATAGATCCATTAGACTATCTGGGCAATTTCATCCCTGTGAACTCCTATTTGTCACAACGAGCATCCTGATTTTTGTTTTACAAATATGGGCATTCTGCATTTATTTATTTATTTATTTGTGTTTTATCTTGTTCCAGGAAGGATTTGAGGAGCGCCTCATTAAAAATGCATATAACGTAAAGTTTCCTGAATAAACTGAATGCTTCGAAGGCCAGCATAGCAGGGGCATGGGTCTGGGGACCATGGTTTCAGGGGACATCTAAGTCAATTGGCATAATAAAATCTATTAAGAAAACATTCTGCATCCCACTTTGAAGAGTGGTGTCTGGGGTCTTAAACACTAGCAAGCAGCCATCTAAGATGCATCAATTGGTCTCAACCCACCTGGATCAAAGGAGAATGAAGAACACCAAGGACACAAGGCGATTACGAGCCCAAGAGACAGAAAGGGCCACATGAACCAGAGACTACATCAGCCTGAGACCAGAAGAACTAGATGGTGCCCGGCTACAACCGGTGACTGCCCTGACAGGGAACACAACAGAGAACCCCTGAGGGAACAGGAGAGCAGTGGGGATACAGACCCCAAATTCTCATAAAACTAGACTTAATGGTCTGACTGAGACTAGAAGGACCCCAGTGGTCATGGCCCCCAGACCTTCTGTTGCCCCAGGACGGGAACCATTCCCAAAGCCAACTCTTTAGACATGGATTGGACTGGACAATGGGTTGGAGAGGGATGCTGGTGAAGAGTGAGCTTCTTGGATCAGGTGGACACTTGGGACTATGTTGGCATCGCCTGCCTGGAGGGGAGATGGGAGGGTGGAGGGGGCTAGAAGCTGGCGAAATGGACATGAAAAGAGAGAATGGAGGGAGAGAGCCGACTGTCGCATTAGGGGGAGAGTAACTGGGAGTGTGTAGCAAGGTGTATATGGGTTTTTGTGTGAGAGACTGACTTGATTTTTAAACTGTGACTTAAAGCACAATAAAAAATTATTTAAAAAATGCATATAATGTAATACAAAGTAATAAATTTAACTGAATGCTCAAATGGGATAAAGATAAAACAAGAACAAGAAGGATACTATAAATACAGGAGAAATGACAGTGCCGCAAAAGCCTGACAGACAGGGTTTAATGTGAAAATTATTTATCACAGCATCATTTATAATAATAAAAAATTGGAAACTATATGTCCCACATAAGGAGACATAATAAATTATAACACATCTAGTTGATGAAATATATCATAAATCAGATTAAGGACATTGGAAAATGCCCACAACCTTTTTTTTTTTTTTTCACAAATAAATGTGTGGTGTAACACCAATTTTGTAAACATTTAAGGGAGATAGGCACAAATCTCAGGCTACAAGTTCAATCCTGCAAGAAACTACTTCTTTAATTTACTTTTTTATAATTTTCAAGTGGTAGAACTCTAATCTCCCCACCATTCCCCAGGGTTTTCTCTGGGTTCCATAGGTGCCAAGGCATCAGGGTTGATATAAGTGTGGAGAATTCTTCTTCTCTGGGTATTGTCTCCTATCCACGTTGGTGTCGGCTGAGACATTCTCATTCCCACACAATCTTTACATTTGATCTGTGCAGGGCACTGCTGGACCATCCCAACAAGTCTCCCTTTCGCCTACACAAGATTAAGGTGAGTTTCTGTCTGCTTCTACAGTGAGAATGTTAAATAATACAGTTTCACTCACCTTTCTTATTCTCCAGGGTGCAGTGCTTGGCTCATTATAGGAGCTACACAAGAAATGATTGTTTGATTGTTTGGCTTATTTAAGCAACTAAGTGTGAACACCAAAGTATTTCTGACATCGTGTATACCCTGTGTCCTAAAAGGAAACAGTCACTTGAGGGGCTCCACAGCAGGCGTAAACTGGCAGGAAAAAGAATCAGCAAACCTGAAGATAAGACTATTAAGATTATCTAATTTGAAAAACCCAAAAAACCCAGTGCCATCATTGAGGAACAGAAAAAAAAAAAAAAAAGGAATGAAGAAAAATGACTAGAGTCTCAGAGTCTTGTGGGACACCATCAAGCTAACCAACATACACATCATGGGAGTCACAGAGGAGAGGAGAGAGGAAAAGGGACAAAAAGAATATTTAAAGAAAATCACTGAAAACTTTCAACTTTGATGAAAACCATCAGACAATGAAAACCCTATGGATCACAAAAGCATATTGCCCAGTACAGTGCTGGAAGACGGAAGGTTGGAAGGCACTCAAAATACACAGTGACCACAATCATGCACTTGAGCACACCAGCAATTGTGCAGATGGCACAGGACCAGGCAACGTTATTCTGTTGCATATGATGTGGCCGTGAGTTGGAGGTGACCCTATAGCAACTAACAACTACAACAATAATTAGTAAGAAAAACTACGCCATAAAATAAGATCAGACATGCATGCGCAGCAAAGGAGAAGTATTCCTTGCACAGTGCTTCGAAGATCAAAATAATTAAGTATTTATAGGTGAGACCCTGTTCTAAAGTGTGTGCAATTCATGTTGAACTGAGACAACAGATGAGGAGGGTTGTGTGGCTGAGGGCCCAGAACATGTGCGGCTGCTCACGTGAGCTGCATGTGGCCAACAGACGTAGAGCCCAGGACGTGCTGCGGGAATGGTCCCAGGAGAGAAGTGTCCCAGCGCACTCAGCCACACGTAGTTACTATGGGAAAACCAAGAACATCTTTTTCCAGGTATCTCTGACTCTCTCAAATTTTCTTTCCTTTTTTTCAATAATGAGACGAGTCATAAGTTTTTGAATAGTGTCAATTTTGTCAACTGGTGGCTACCAAAGGATAAGTCAGAATTTGCCAACAAATATTGGTATATCCACCAATTTTTTCCCACCCCTCCATCCCTGAGAATTAGTCAAAGGACTTATCAGTTGTAAGTGAATTTTCTAATTGATGTTTTTTCAACATCTTAGCTGATGGTTTCTATTGTTTCCCTTATTAAAAAGAACTTTTTTGCGCATCAGGTGCTCCTTTAATATGCCTTTAAGCGTTGGTCTGTCTTTCGGAATTTGAAGGGCTTTCTTTTCGGAAGTTAATGAATGAACTTTAAAGCAGTTTTACAACTTTCCTGTCCTTCTTTGCATTTCTTTCTCATATGAATAAACACATACAGGAACACACCTGCATGGAGCTGTAGATATTCAGTGTCCTGAGAGTGCAAATGTGCCATGCTCACTCTCACTTCTTCCTTCTCCCCACTTCCTCTGTTCCCAGTGACACAGACACTTATTTTGGCTGCTTGAAAAAGCCCAAATGGGAACAAAGTTTTATTTAAAGAGACACATGTCAACATTACCACAGGTTACCTGATACACTGATTCATTAGCCCATATTTGTCATCCTCTTGCAGTAAAATCATTCACAATCTAACAACGGCTGGACACGTGATGTGAACAGAAGCCTGAAAGGTGCTTGCGTGGCTGGGTTGCTCCCTTGTGCTCTGGTGATCCACCATGAAAAGAACATACTCTAGGTAGCTGCTGACCCTTTGGCCTGGGCTCCAGAACAAGACATGTGGAGCAGACTCGAACCCAGTCTGCAGCCTGGGGTCTGGGACAGAATGCCTAGCCCAGTTAATCTGCAGCAGACCCACAGAACAGTGAGCGGCTCAATATTTGAAAGAGAAGCAGGAAGGGTAGGTGCTTATCACTGAGCAGGACGCCAGGCTTGCAGCTGAAAAAGGGGCTAGTTAAGCCGAATAGCTATGTCCAAAATGGGTCAGTAAAAGGGGCAGGGGGGAGGCGGAGCCAAGATGGCGGAATAGACAGACGCTTCCGGCAAGCCCTCTTTACAACAAAGACCCAAAAAAACAAGTGAAACAAGTATATTTGTGACAAGCCGGGAGCCCTGAGCTTCAAAGGCAAGCTTAGAAAACGAACTGAGGGGCAGGGGGAGAAAGAGACCATTCAGAAGCAGAGAGGAGTTAGTGGACCTGAATCGCAGGGAGCCCTCAGGCACCATTCCTGGAGCGGCAGCAGCAGGCTGGTACCAGGGTTTGGCCACAGTTTCCTCAGGGGGAAGCAGCCAGCCACACAGCCTACTCACACCTCTGGAACCAGAGAAGAACGGCGCTCTCGGCAAAAGCTAAGTACTTGCGTATATTTTACCGCGCCCACTCACCCCCAAGCCAGCTTCAGCAGCTGAATTCCCTGGGCCTGAGATAGGCACTGTTGAGCACCTAGAGCCATGCTCCCGGCCTTGGGGTAAGGAAAAAATTTGCAATTGTGGGAAAAGATAATTTGCCAGCTCCACTAACCGGGGGAGCTCAGGACAGAAGCAGTCCCTGTCCAGGCATAAACCGTCTGTGGACTTTGAGCACCTTTACCTTCTGCATGGACCTGTGTGGGCCTATTTCGGGAGAATGAGCCCTTGTTGGCAGACTCCAGCCGTTTCAGCTGTGCAGTGGAGAGGTGGGTGTTTGAGGATTGACGTTGCTTTGCCTATTAAACAAGGTCCTCACCTACCCACATCAGGGACCTAAGAACTGGTAGCTCCACTCAGGTCACCCAGCCACCCACGACAGGGGTCCAAAAATAACTGGTGCCTCCCAGTCCTTACAACCAAAAGCTTTGGGTGCCCATGGTCTGCCTGCAGAACCCACCCACCTGCACACTCTAGGAAACAGGGACGTGCTTTCCTCAGAGTCATTCAGGGGTCAGTTCTCAGCCTCCTGCCTTGTTCAGAGCGTGGCCCTCTCCTGCAGTCAGATACCAGTATATACGCCAATCACCCCTGCCCCTCTAAGACTGTAGGACAGAGCCTGCACCACACACTTGATGATCAGCTACCCGGAAACCTGAGCTGAATTCATACAACAAAACTGAATGGACTCCTAGACTGATACACCAGGTAACAGATTTAGCCATCTGGGGACAGGACGTCAGAGCTCCAAAGGCGAAAATAATCAAGCTAGTTCGCTCAAGCAACCCATAGGGGTATGCCAAAACAAAACAAAGCAAGAAGATATGACACAGTAAGCAAGCATAAACTAATACAATAACTTATAGATGGCTCAGAGACAACAGTCAATGTCAAGTACATGAAGAAATAGACCATGATCACCTCACCAAGCTCTCAAAACAAAGAATCCAGGGATCTTCTAGATGAAAGTGCATTCCTGGAATTACCTGAGCCGAAATACAAAAGTTTAATATACAGAACCCTTCAAAATATCAGGAAGGAAATGAGGCAATACGCAGAACAAGCCAAGGAACACAAATAAAGCAACTGAAGAAATTAAAAAGATTATTCAGGAATATAATGAAAATTTTAATAAGCTGGAAAAATCCATAGACAGGCACCAATCAGAAATTCAGAAGGTTAACAATAAAACTACAGAAGTAGACAACTCAATAGAAAGTCAGAGGAGCAGAATTGAGAAAGTAGAAGCTAGAATTTCTGAACTTGAAGATAAATCACTTGGCACTAATATATTTGAAGAAAAATCAGATAAAAGAATTTAAAAAAATGAAGAAACCTTAAGAATCATGTGGGACTCTATCAAGAGAAATAACCTACGAGTGATTGGCATACCAGAACAGGGAGGGATAATAGAAAATACAGAGAGAATTGTTTAAGATTTGTTGGCAGAAAACTTCCCTGGTACCGTGAAAGATGAGAAGATATCTATCCAAGATGCTCATCAAACTCCACATAAGGCAGATCTTAAAAGAAAGTCACCAAGACATATTATAATCAAACTTGCCAAAACCAAAGATAAAGAGACAATTTTAAGAGCAGCGAGGGATAAATGAAAAGTCACCTACAAAGGAGAGCCAGTAAGAATAAGCTTGGACTACTTGGCAGAAACCATGTAGGCAAGAAGGCAACGGTATGACATATTTAAAAAATTGAAGGAAAAAAACTGCCTGCCAAGAATCATATATCCAGCAAAACTGTCTCTTAAATATGAAGGTGAAATTAAGACATTTCCAGACAAACACAAGTTTGGGGAATTCGTAAAAACCAAACCAAAACTACAAGAAATACTAAAGGGAGTTCTTTGGTTAGAAAATCAATAATATCAGGTATCAACCCAAGACTAGAACACTGGGCAGAGCAACCAGAAGTCAACCCAGACAGGGAAATCCAAAAAAAACAAAGCAAGAATAAAAAAAGGGGAGGGGGCGGGGTAAGAGCCCCTTTATAGAAGCTGGAAGTCGGAGACAAATAGGGGCCCAAGCATCTAAGAATACAGGAGCAAGGAACTGTGGATCATCTTGGGTGAATGGGAGATGGTCAGCAAAATTTCCAGAAAAGAGGGGGAAATCCCCTGGATGGGACTTTCCATGGTCCACAAGAAATACGAATAGCTCCCTCTCATGGACTGAATTGTGTCCCCCCAAAATACGTGTATCAATTTGGCTAAACCATGATTCCAAGTATTACGTGATTGTCCACTATTTTGTTATCTGATGTGATTTTCCTACATGATGTAAATCCTACCGCTACGATGTTAATGAGATGGGATAGGTGACAGTTATGTTAATGGGGCAGGACTCAATCTACAAGGCTGGATTGTATCTTGAGACAATCTCTCTTGAGATTTAAGAAAGAGAAGCAAGCAGAGATACAGGGGGACCTCATCCCACCAAGAAAGTAGCTAACAGAGCAGAGCGTGTCCTTTGGACCCAGGGTTCCTGCACAGAGAAGCTCTAGTCCAAGGGAAGTTTGATGGCAAGGACCTTCCTCCAGAGTCGACAGAGAGAGAAAGCCTTCTCCTGGAACTGATGCTCTGAATTTGGACTTCTAGCCTACTAAACCAAACCCACTGCCGGCAAGTCAATTCCAACTCATAGCAACCCTATAGGACAGAATAGAACTGTCCCACAGAATTTCCAAGGAGCGCCTGGCAGATTTGAATTGCCGACCTTTTGGCTAGCAGCCGTAGCACTTAATCACTACACCACCAGGGTTTCCTCTGGCCTACTAGGCTGAGAAAATAAATTTCTCTTTGTTAAAGCCATCCACTTGTAGTATTTCTGTTATAGCACCCCCAGATAACTAAGACACTCCCCCGAGAGGTATGCAATCTCTTCCCTAGAAGATGAGGGAGAGGACATACACTGGCAAAATTGATTAAAAAAAAAAAAACGCTAAGTGCCCATCTCAGAATAGATGTTTAGTACATGTTTCCTTTTGTTTCTTTTTTCAAACCTTCCTTTTTACATGACTTTTCCGAGTGCTTAGGAATCTCTTTTTGATTCCCTAATGTTCAAGGGACATTCTGTCTCTTTGACTCTCTGAGTGGACTAACCATCGATATTGCCCAAGCCTAGGCAGCCAGCTTCTCTCTTCTGTACACATTGGGTTTTACTAAAAGGCTATCTATGAAAAAAGGGGGAGTTCACCTGTGTTAATGAAAAATTCCCAAAAAAAAAAAAAAAAGAATTTATAATCTCTTGAGGTTGTTTTGAGGTTAAAGCTGACCAAAGAGTGGCACCAAAATTTAGGAACTGGTTTCTTTTTTCCAACAAGGATGTATTGGGGAAAATTCAGGAGCTTAGGTAACACGTTGAGTTCTTCTCTCCTATCTGCCTTGCACTGGTTCCCCTAAGCAGGCTCGCACATGAAGTGAGGAATGTTATCAATTATCTCTGGAAAAGAAAAAGCCCTGGCAACCCCAGGAAGACCAAGGGGAAGAAGCATTGCTATCTCCAGATTTCATTAATCATAGAAAGAGGAGTCCAGCCCAGGAAGCTGCCCAGAGAGATTCTACAAGAGATGAAGTGCCAAAGGTCTGGTAGGCAACAAGCCATGGGCATATGCCTCACATGCTCACACATGTGGGGTAACACACACGTCAGGGTTATCCTACCACAGGGGTGGAGGAGCTATGTATATTCGTCAAATCCCGTCAGTCCTTGGTTGATAGCTACACTGAAGGGAGGGTGGTATGAGTCTCAGGCACTCTGGCCTGCAGTGTGGGCAGAGAGAGGCTTTCTACAGTTTCAGAGAAAGCCCTCAGGTAGAGAGATTGGAGACTGGCAGTTGGAAGTAGGCGTGAGACACAAGGAAGTGGTAAGGCCTTAAGGATACGGGAGAGGTGCTATTGTAGATTTTTATGCTTGTTTAAAGCAGCATCCCAATAGGTTGTTGAACCCTGTTAGTGAGAAAAATAAAGCTGAGCTTGAATGACAAATGATCCAGGGACCAATATCACAAGAGCCACCAAATTAAAATAAAAATTAGAAATACTCGTTCCAAATACTTTATACTCATTCCTCAGGAGCACTGCTGCCATAGAAGGTAAATTTATCATCTCAGTGGTCAAGGCAACTCCATAGGGGACTGGGATCATTCATGTCAATAAATCTCACTTCAAAAGGCAATTGCCAGTAATTCCAGGGTGAGGGCCCCTTACTCTCTGGAGGCAAATTTAGAGCTTGTATGACGTCTGGGTGACTAAGGAGACTTGGATTAATTACAGGCAGGTGGCCATCCTTATCATTTCTGGCATCCAGGGAAATGCTCTACTCACAAAACTAACTTCTGGAGCTGTGTTCGGGACCCTTTCTCGGTCCCTGTAGTACCTTCTCATCCGCCCAGGGCCAGGCCAGGTTCACCACTTGCTGCCCATCAATCCTGCCAAGGGCACTTCATTTGGACGCTCGCTCAGAACACTGGTTTGCTCTGGCAGGTGATGCTAGCATGGCACCATGGGCAAGCAAGAGGCTACCCACAGAGTTCAACTGAGATGCATGGTCCTTCACACCAGCCCTCCTGAAAACCCCTACAGTTCCCATCGACTCTAAAATGTCTGCTCTGTAACTTATATTATTGTCTTATAGCTTTTCTTAACTCTGGTATTATTATTCAAGTGTACATGCATATGTTTTGTTTCTACCAAAGCCATTATCAGGTCTTTGAGAATAACGACCATGACTTCTATGTTTTAGGGTACCCTATCCTCCCCTCTTCCATGCCAACAGAATCTTAATTTTGTTCAGGTGGCAATGTGCCCAGTTTTGGACAGTGAGACCTACAGGTAAGTTGTTGTGAAGACTTCTGGGAAAGTTTTTGCCTTTCCGATAAAAAGAACCAGTTGGCATTGCTGTTCCCCTTTTCTACTTTTTTTTTTTTTTTTTTTTTCTGCCTAGAATACAGATGTGATGGCTGGAGCTGCAGCAATGGCTTTGCAACCATGAGGGAACATCCAAAAGAACTGCACAGATGCTGACCCTGACACTGTTGAACTCATGAACCAACACCAGTATCTGCCTACCTCCAAACTTCTTGTTAGGTGAAAAAATAAGTTCCTATTTGTTTAAGCCCTTGAAAGTGGATTTTTCTATTATTTGTAGCCTCAGAAACATGCTTGACAAAAGAAACAGTAGAAATAGTAGGAGCATGACCTCATTATGTTCATCTCTGCTGTCTAAATCACACACAAGTACACCCCTGGAACAACCTATATCTCATGTGAAATCTGAACTATAAATGGGTATCTGGGAAATGAGGAAATATCTTTGACTTCCTCCCATTTAGCTTTCCCACTACAAAAGGGTTGGGATGGAATTGAGTGAGCCAGTTTGCAATACCTGCCATACCATCCGTGATAGGTAGGGAAATAGAGCCCCCATGCAAAATCCCTGATTGATGCCTCTTCTATTTAGTTAGGGAAAAAGTGGCCGCTGTAGCAGACAAACCCCAAAATCTCAATAGTTTAGCACAATAGAAGTTTATCATTCAACCCTGTGATGTCCGAAATGGGTCTTGAAAATTGTGGAAGGGGACTGGGGGGCACTTTGTTCCGTGAGTCATTCCAGGACCCAGGCTGACTTCTTCAATATCAACTGGCAGACAGAAGAAAAGAGGGTGAGGAAGGCATGTGCTCTTCTTCAAAGCCTTGGCCTGGAAGAGGCATCCATCACTTATGCTCACATTCCCCTGCTGAGAGCTCATCTTATCACCTCCACCTAAATGCAAGGGGTGGGACACACAGTCCTTGGCTTGGCAGCAACTTCCCAGGAACAACTCTAGTCTATGGAAGGAGAGAACAAATCTTTGGGGAACAGCTAGGTGTCTGCCACCAGCTAAACTTGTTATAATCACTGTGGCAGGTTTTGTCCCTAATTGCTGTGTTAAAAAAAACAAAACCATTGCCATTGAGTCGATTTCGACTCAGAAAATTCTTAATAGATAAATAGAAGAATGACGGAAAGGATAAGTATCTCTTTGTATCTCAACTCAACTATTGTGAAGAGCCACTAAAATATTTTAATGCCAATGTCATTCAGAATAATTTTTCATAAGAATCATTTTTAATTATTGTCTTTTGAAGCAAGGGGAGTGTTTATTAATAACCTTGGATGTATATTTTTAAAAACAGTTTAAGCCATCGGTAAGTGATACCAAACAAGGGTTTCTTCTTGTCGTGTGCCGTCGACTTAATTATAACTCATAACAACCCTACAGGACAGAGAACTGCCCCAAAGGGTTTCCAAGGCTGCAGTCTTTAAGGGAGCAGATTGTCAGGTCTTCTCTCCCATGGAGCTGCTGGTGAATTCGAACTGAGCCTCAGTCAGCAGCCAAGAGTTTAACCATTACGCCACCAGGGTTGCTTAAGGGGTTCTTAATCTAGGGAATCTGTGGGTAGAATTCAAGAGGTTTGTCAACTTGGAAGAGAAAAATCACATTTGCACTAACCTCTATCTGAAATTTAGCATTACCTTCCGTAATGAATGTAGGTAACACACCACAGGAGTGTAAGCAGTAATTGTAACTGTCACCAACAGAAATCACAGATACTCTTATACAAGGTTACAGTTATTGGAGATAGCTGGAAGTATTGCTTACATTCATCATTATTTCAAAATTACTGCAATCATCAATCTGTTACTAGATCTTGATATTTCAGCCACACTTACTATCATATTATAATACTTTAAATATTTTTGAAAGCTGTATTTTAATATATTATACATTATGTCTTATGTATTTAAAATTTTTATTTTAAAAAGGGGTCCATGGGCTCCACTAGACTGCCCAAGGGATCCACAGATCAAGTAAGATTAAATGTCCACCCCCCTCCACCCCCACTCTAGGGAGTGGAGCCCTGGTGGCAAAGTAGTTAAGAAATCAGCTGTTAATTAAAAGGTCGACAGTTCGAATCCACCAGTCGGTCCTTGGGAACACTATGAGGCAGTTCTACTCTGTGCTGTAGGGTCATTATGAGTTGGAACTGACTCAACAGCAATGGGTTGGGTTACAGCTTGGGTTGGGTTATAGCTCCAGGGAGTAAGCAAGGCTATTAACGCAATCAACTTTTCACCATCAGTCTTCCCTTCGGAGCCCAGCCTCTGACAGTTTTTTCAGGCCTTAGGTTGCCTGTCTCTTCTCAGAGGCTGGTGGGAGGACGGTGGTTGTGTGCTGAGAACTCAGTAGGGCCCAGGCCAGGCAGGGCCCCAAGGGCCGGGGAGGCAGGGAAATGCGTTCCTGTTCCATTTCTCCACCTCACACCAAATCACCCCTCAAACCTGAACCATGTTGACACTTTTCCAGATGACCTGGGGGCACCGAAGCAGCCTTTCAGTTTCAGATCTTTCTTCCCTCCCAGCGAGCCCAGGAGTTTTCACCTGAGCAGACAAGCTTTTGCAGTGAGGCCCACAAGTGTGGCTTTCCTCCCTGGCAAACATTCGCAGCTTCTCCTGGCAGGTTCCAGGACATGTTAATAAGTGCTATTAATTGGAGCCTGATTTGCAGACCTTATGGATTATTTGGGGGTTTGTAGCTAATGGGGATCAAAGCTTGCACATACAACAGTCTCCCTCCAGAAGCTTAGATCACCCCAGTCTGCCCATCCCTGCTTTGTAAGAGCAAGAAAATAGCAGGTTTATCACAGAAGGGCCCCCAACAATGGAAATGAATTGACCCCTTCCCTTCCAGCTCCTGCAGGACACAAAGAAAGCCCTTCCTCGGTGCAGGACTGGGAGGATGGCTGTGTGAAGCAAGGCTTGGCGTGATTTAGTCAGTGGCAGGAGATTTTCCCTGGCACCCCTGCCTGCCAGCCATGCAATCACTAGCACCCTGACGAGTTTTTTCTTTTTTTTTTTAATCATAGCCTTTAAGTGCTCTCTGTGTTTACAATTAGTCAGAAGCCCTGGGATGGCTCAATTCGAATCACTGTGCAGGGCCCACCCCCTTGCTTGCCCAAGTGTTGTAATGAGCCCTGCAAAGCTCAGCAAGCCTGCCTGGCAGTGGTGTTTGCAAAAAGGCTCCCAGCCCTCTCCTCAACAAAGAAAAACATCTTGGCATCTGGGCTTTCTAGCTGTTATTCAGATTCTCTGCTTTTCCAGTCTGCCACTGCTGAGGATGGATTTCATGGAAGCATTTACTTATTTTGAAACGTTAGCACTGAGGTTTTGGTAGAAATTTGTAAATCTTGCATGTGAGAAGTAACGTCATGTTTGAGAATGCTCACAACTCAAGGAAGGGATAGGATGGGGGTTTCTTGCTCTTGTGTGCCATCGGGTCAATTGTGACTCATAGCAACCCTATATGACAAAGTACAGCGGCCCCATAGGGCTTCCAAGGAGCAGCTGGTGGATCTGAACCGTGGACATTTTGGTTAGCAGCCTGAGTTCTTAACCACCAAGCCAACAGGGCTCCAGAACGGGGTGGGGCATTCAATGTTAGGTTAAGAATGGGCCTACTGTTTTGGAAAACTGTTTGGCAGTATCTACTAAAGCTAAACATAGACACACACTAAGCCATCCAAACCCATTGCCCTGGAATCGATTCCAACTCATAGGACAGAGTAGAACTGCCCCATAGGGTTTCCAAGGAGCAGGTGGTGGATTTAAACTGCTGCTCTTTTGGTTAGCAGCCAAGTTCTTAACCATTGTGCCACCAGGGCACCCAGACATGCACTATGTGACCCAGCAATTCCACTCCTAGGTTATTTCCACAGAAATGGGACCTGAACCCCCCCAAATGTACTGAGATGTTCCTACTCGCATTATTTATAATAGCTCCAAATTAGAAACTGCCCGAATGCCCATCAACAACATAATGAATAAAAAAATTGAGTTGAATTCACAAAATGGAACACTATACAGCAACGACAATACAAACTACAATTACATGCAACAATATGGATGAATCTCACATATGAAAAGTTGAGCGAAAGAGGCTAGACATAAAAGAGAATATGCTGTTATCACTCTATTATATGAAGAATAAAAATTGGTAAAACTAATGCACGTTATTAGTCAGAATGGTTATCCTTGGAGAAAGTAGTGACTAGAAGGATCTTCTGGGTGCTAGTAATATTCTGTGCCTTCATCTGGGGACTATCTACAACGGAGAAACTAGTATATGAAAATGTACTGAGTTGTAAATTTATGTGTTCATATTTCTGTATATATATTAACCAAAAACCAAACCTGTTGCCATGGAGTCAATTCCGACTCACAGCAACCCTTTAGGGCAGAGCAGAACTGCCCCAGAGGGTTTCCAAGGAGCACCTGGTAAATTCGAACTGCTGACCACTACGCCACCACGGTTTCCGTATGTATATCATACTTCAATAAATAGTAAATAATAACAACAATAATAGAGCTAAAGTTGACGTTACCTTCTCCAAGAGGAAGTTTTAAGGCTGGCCTGATCATTGGATAGTTGGAGCCAAAGTGGTTGATTTTGCCTCCCTGGCCAGCTGGACCTCGTATCCCAGAGACCTGGGTCTGCTCTGAGGGCTGAGGTCACTCAGCCATGGGCTGTTGTTCTGAAAGCCCAGCAGTGTCCCGGCAGCTTCATTTCAGGGAAGAGCTCACGTGAAAATGAGGCAGATGACGGGGAGAGCTGTAACTGTGGAGGGGAGAGTCAGGATTAGAACCAAAGGGATGTGACTACATGCAAGCTTTACAAATTCCATCCCCTGGGCACTCTAGGCATGCTGCCTAGGACCTGGGAGCTTCTTAAAAGTCTGTGAAATTTTAAAAGGGTTAAAAAAAAGTATAAAAAAAAATTGCTGTTGATTCCAACTTATAGCGACCCTATAGGATAGAGTAGAAATGCCCCATAGGGTTTCCAAGGAGTGGCTGGTAGATTCAAGCTGCTAACCTTTCCGTTAGCAGCCAAGCGCTTAACTACCGCACCACCAGGGATCCAACAAAAAAAAAGTATAATGACTTCAAAATGCAAAACAGAAAATTACATAATCAAAATCAATAAATGTTTCATTAAATTTCTACAAAACAGCATTATGACAACTAACTCAGTGTTTCTCAGTCAAGCTCCATCTGCTTCTAAACGTCCAGATGTCCAGGCATCTCAGACATTCCAGTCTCAGCTGAGTGCCTGGTCGAGCCTCCAGATGATTGTAACCAGCCCCTGTCCCAGCCAACACTACCTGGAGCAGAAGGACCACACAGTCAACCCACAGAATTGTGGCTCTGCAGGGGTAGATTATCCAATGGGCAAGGCGCTTACCTTGCTTACCAGATCATCTGTAGTGAACATTTTTTCACCACATCAAAGATTTTTCTTCTAGGTCTGGCTGGAATCTCTCTCTCTCCCAACGCCATAGCACCTTCCTACAGAATCAAAGCCTCTTTTTAAACTTATAATCTCTGACAGAGGCAGATGACCCAGTAGGCAAGGTAAGCACAGGGTTACTTGTGCTTACTTACTAATCTGTAGTGAACAGTTTCACATGGATTTCACCACATCTTTGTTCACTACTGATGATCTGGTAAGCACCATGCTCACCTTGCTTATTGGATAATTTGCCCCAGGTTTTAAGCCACCACCTTTTGAGGTAATTTGTTAAACAGCATTAGCTAAGTGAAACAAAACCCTTTCGAACAGCAAAATTCTGTATGCCTACCTCTACAACAAAAAGACAAATAATCCAATTCAAAAAATGGACAAAGGATATGAATAGACACTTCACCAAAGAAGACATTCCAGCGGTCAACAGACACATGAGGAAATGCTCGCGATCTCTAGCCATCAGAGAAACGCAAATCAAAACCACAGTGAGACACCATCTCACCCCGGCATTACTGGCATGAATCAATAGAACAGAAAACAACAAATGTTTGAGAGGCTGTGGGGAGATCAGAACTCTTATGCACTGCTGATGGGAATGCAAAATGATACAACCATTTTGGAAAATGATACGGCGCTTCCTTAGAAACAAAAATACTATATGATCCAGTAATCCCACTCCTAGGAATATATTCTAGAGAAATAAGAGTCGTCACACAGACAGACATATGCACACCCATGTCCACTGCAGCATTGTTCACAATGGCAAAAAGATGGAAACAACCTAGTTGCCCATCAACAAATAAATGGATAAACAAACTGTGGTACATACACACAATGGAGTATTACGGAATGCTAAAAAACGATGAAACTGTGAAGCATCATATAACGTAGATGCATCTAGAGGACACTATGCTCAGTGAAAGAAGTCAATCACAAAAGGACAAATATTGTATGAGACCACTACTGTAAAAACTCATGAACAGGTTTACATACAAAAAGAAACAATCTTTGTTGGTTGTGAGGGTGGGGAGGGGTGGGGATGGAAAAACACTAATAGACAATAGATAAGCAGTAACTTTGGTGAAGGGTAAGAGTGCACAATACTAGGGAAGCCAGTACAACCTACAAAAGGCAGGGCCATGGTGGGTCCATAGGCACTTTCAAACTCCCTGAGGGACCGAATTGCTGGGCTCAGGGCTGTGGGGACCATGGTCTCAGAGAATATCTAGCTCAATTGGCGTAACAGAGTTTATAAAGAAAATGTGCTACATTCTACTTTGGTGAGTAGCATCTGGGGTCTTAAAAGGCTGTGAGCGACCATCTAGGACACTTCACTGGTCTCATCCCCTCGGGAGCAAGGAAGAATGAAGAAAACTAAAGACATAAGGAACAGATTAGTCCAAAAGACTAATGGACCACATCTACCACGGCCTCCACCAGACTGAGTCCAGTACAGTAAGATGGTGCCCAGCTACCACCACTGACTGCTCTGACAGGGATCACAGTAGAGGGTCCCGGACAGAGCTGGAGAAAAATGTAGAACAACACTCTAACTCTAAAAGAAAGACCAGACTTGCTGGCCTGACAGAGACTGGAGAAACCCTGAGAGTATGGACCCTGGACACCCTTTTGGCTCAGTAATGAGGCCACTCCTGAGGTTCACCCTTCAGCCAAAGATTGAACAGGCCCATGGAACAAAACAAGACTAAAGGGGCACACCAGCCCTGGGGCGGGAACAGGAAGGCTGGTAATAGGGAACCCAGGGTTGAGAAGGGAGAGTGTTGACATGTCGTGGGGTTGTTAACCAATGTCATACAACAATGTGTGTACTAACTGCTTGATGAGAAACTAGTTTGTTATATAAACCTTCATCTAAAGTTCAATAAAAAAGAAAAATTCCGTATGCCTACTTTGGGACATGGGTGGAATTGAAGATATTTGATAGAGTGTGAAGTAGGTCCGAGGACCTAACAAGAGAGAAGATGCCAAGCAGCTGGTAGAAGATGGGCCCTCAAATAACCCCAGTCCCCAGAACGCGCAGCTACAGTGGGTTGTTTTAATAGTCATTTTGTTGTTGCTGTGTTTGAGTTAAAGGCCCCAACTGTACCGGAGCAGCATGCCAGGTGCCTGTTATCATCCTTACACGGGGAAGACAACTGGGGATTTTTCCATATATGTGGCTTGGTAGGAGCCCTGGTGGTACGCTGTTAGGAGCTACGGCTGCTAACCAAAGGTCAGCTGTTTGAATCTACCAGCCGCTCCGTGGAAACCCTATGGGGCAGCTATACTCTGTCCTATAGGGTCTCTGTGAGTCAGGATTGACTCCATAGCAACGGGTTTGGGTTTTTGGGTTTTGGTGGCTTCTATGAGATTCCAACTCCTAATTAGAAGCTTCCTTTTCAAGAAATTATTGTGTAGCTGAGTGATAAGAATGAATTCAGCCCAGTCTGTTCTCAGATTCCCATACTCACAGAAAATAAGTAGTCTGAACATAAAGTCCTGGGAGGGGGCGATGAAGAGCAATACTCGCTCACCCAACCCCTGCATCCCTGGGCCCTCTGGCTGGCAGACCGCCAGGACACAGCTTCTGCCTCCTCCCTCCTTTCCAGGTGACGCTGTGGTACACAAGGCAGGGACTGCCCTAACTTGGGCAAAATGAGTGATCATTTGTTGCTCAGTAATATATATTGAGCACCTTCTATGTCACAAACAGATGCTATGTTGGGCACTGAGATATGTTGGTAAATAAAACAGACATTGTCCCTCCTGTCCTGGAGATTGCAGCCTAGTGGAAGAGACAGATGATAAACAATAAACACACGCTATGAAAATGCCTCATTTGGTCCTGCCCCGGGGCCCTTTGCATGATTCTCTCTTCTTCAACTGCTCTTTCTTGTAATATTTTTTGTCACTTAGGTCCCAGCTTAAATGTCACCTTCTCATAGAGGCCTTCCCTGCCACCCAGTCACCCTTTAGAACATCCCTCAATTTTCATTCTCTGAGTACAACCAGCGGCCATTGAGTCGATGCCGATTCACAGCAACCCCGTGTCTGTCAGAGTAGAACTGTGCTCCACGGGGTTTTCAGTGGCTGATGTTTCGGAAGTGGATCACCAGGCCTTGAACTCGAACCACCAACCTTTCAGTTAGCAGCTAAGCACCTTAACCGTTTGCACCACCCAGAGACTCCATTCTATGGGGAGCGTTTCCTATTATCAGATAGTTCCTTATATGTTTATTGGTTTATTTGTTTACGATGTCTTTCTCCCCATAGAAGGTAAACTCCAGGAGGAGAGGATCTTGTCTGTCTTGTTCACTACTGTATCTCAAGCTCCTAAAACAGTGCCTGGCATGTAAGTGGTGCTCAATAAATATTTGAATAAATGATGACATAAATTTGGCTCTCAACCTTTTCACTACTAAGGAAAACATTTTATTTTTTATCCTGTGCAGTTTACTGGTGATTTGACGTACCTTTCTATCTCCAAAAACTGCACTTATGTGATAATTTGCACACTTCTTTAAAAGGATATACATATATTAACAGCCAATTACAATTTCTGCTCCTCATGAAAAAACTGGGGTAATCTGAGAGGGCTTATAGAATTCCAGCCAGAAACAACGCAGATGGACACTTTCATCAGGGAGTTTTCTTACCCTGGATAAATGTGTGATATTTAAGGGGCATTTAGAAATCTTGGAAACACCACATGGACATTTTGGCCGCTGTCCTTCATTTTTTTAAGAAGGATTTTTTCCCTGACTGACTCCATTTCCTTGTACAATAAAACAAAGGTGTCCTGTTCTCCTACCTCGGTCTCTCGTTTATTCGCCAGCATGAGTCATGCCGAGTAAGAACCTGGGGTTTCCACCTGTTAACAGGAGTATGAGAGATTGATCTTGTAGTAGCATTGTCATACTTAACTAAAAATACAAGAGTCCCAGTTCAATTCGAATTTCAGACAAACAACAATTTTTCAGTATAATCCAAATGTTGCACGGGATATACTTAAAGAATTATTTGTTGTTTATCTGAAATTCAAATATAACTGAGAGTCCTGTATTTTATCTGGCAACTCTATCTGGGAGGTCTGTAGCTCACCAGTTTCCACACCTCTCCCATCCCTGTTTTGAGGTTTTTATTTCCTGCTAAAATGGCTCCCAGACAATACGCAATGGGTGAGGGGAGATCCAGGGACAACCTGCTTTAATAACCGAAGGAGAACATTCTGAAATGCTGGAGAGTTTAAACTGGTCTCACGAAGCCCTACACTGTGTCAGCACCTGCCTTGAGAAATTCAGTTCACAGTCTCCTCATCCAATTGGTTGCTACCTCAAGCCTGCTGCTGTTTGGGGGAGCAAGGAGAAGAGAGAGACAGAGCCAAAGCACCCAACTATTGTATGGTGATATCTAGGCATTTCTAGTTGAGTTTCCGTGAGTGTCAGGGTCTGCATGTGGGGTGATAATTAAGTGGTAGGTGGTATCAGGGAAAACTGTCAACATGGAGGCTGATGATAGATACTGGCGACCTAAATAAATGAGAAAAGTTAAATTAGTTTGGCTAATTATAGTCATTTGGGTGAGCCTCCTAGCATAGATGCCTAATTCCCATATGGCACCGTAATACGTATATCATATATGCCTTAAGTTAACTTTGTCATAAAGTGTAATCCGATTAGAACAGGAGACTCAACACGTATTGAATTGAGCCATTATAGTTTGTCACTGGTTCGGAACGGATAGCTGCTAATCTTAACGTTGATGCAACTATGGTCTAAGCCACAGAGAGAAAAGCAGCTATGGCAGCCTCTAAAACGGCTCCCAGGGAGCCTCACTTCCAGGTGTTCACACCCTTGTGTGATCCCCTGCCCTTCTGTGTCCAATTGGACCTAGTGACTGTCTTTTAACAAGATGAGGTGAATAATGACTGTGACTTCATTCTCTCTACCTCTCACTCTCTCTAGGTCCCTGGGAGGCACAAATGCTTTGTACTTGTCTACTAACCTAAAGGTTGGTGGTTTGAACCCACCCAGTGGTACCCCAAAAGGAGCACGGGTGGCAAAGTGGTTAAGCACTTAGCTGCTAACCAAAAGGTTGATAGTTTAAACCCACCACCAGCTCTGTGGGAAAAAGATGTGGCAGTCTGCTTCCGTAAAGATTTGCAGCCTTGGAAACCCTATGGGGCAGTTCTATAGGGCTGCTATGAGTTGACATCGATCTGAGGTCAACAGCGTTAGTGGTACCGCAAAAGGTTACAGCCAAGAAAACCCCATGGAGCAATTCTACTCTGTAACAAGTGGGGTCTCGTGAGTTGGAATTGATTTGACAGCAACAGATATTTTTTGTTCTCACTCTCTCTTGCTGCTTACTTATTCTGGGTAAAGCCAGCTGCCATGTTGTGAATAGCCCTCTGGAGAGGCCTTCATGGCAAGGAACTGAGGGAGGCTTCTGGACACCAATCAGAGAGAAAACCTGAGACCTACCAACAGCCACACCAGTCAAGCCTTGAGACAACTGAGATCCACCTTGATGCTGCCCACGAGAGACTCTGAACCAAAGGCATCCTGACCCACAGAAACGTGAGATCATACATTGTTGTTTTAAGCTGCGAAATTTGGGGGTAATTTGTTGTGCAGCAGTAGGTAGCAAAAACAGTCACTTATTCAGGACTCTTCTTGTATGGTGTCATTGAGAAAGGTGGGTGAAAGTTTAATCCCTATTTTCTACAAAGCAGACACAGCAACCAATGAGGGGTCTACAGAGGGTTGCGGGGGGTGGAGTGATAGGAAGAAAGGCATGGAAACTGGTAGTTTACACATCAATATTGCCAAGTTCTTAGTACCTCTAGCAATGCCCCTGCCTGTCCCTGAAGATTGGGTCATCTTGCTATGGTAACCCTGAGCTGCTCATTCCTTTTACAAACTGAATTTCCAATCACCTGCTGGGCCTCCAAATTATTTTCTTGCTTCTTCTCCCTTTGACTTATATTCTTGGGGTTGGCCTGTGCTGGTCAGGTCACAGGCAGCTCGTCTCCATGACTCCTGCAAAATGTACCCTTTGGAAAGACGTGCCAGTTACCGAGTTGTTGCCTCTCAACTCCAAACATGCTCTTCCATAGTCAGCTTTGTGATGCTGGCGCTGGGACAGGGCAACCAAATTTCTGCTTTGCAGTGGCTCCCCACTCGGGTCTGCCAATAGAGGGCGATAGAGGAATACCGCAGGCTGGAGGGCAAGGCAGGCACTTGCTCCTTCCTGTTTGCTTCCTGGTCCTGTAAGAAGCATTGGGTTCAGTCTGCAGTTTCTGCAACACTACTGAACTCACCTCATGGAGCCCCTCAAAGACACCAGCATTTGCTGAGCAGTACCCTCTCCTCAGAGGTCTGGGTCCCAGCCCCCAGGACCCTTCCCTGAGTTTCTAAGTTTTCATAAATTTCAGCCTCTTCCTGTTATTCTCCAGCCCTAGAAGTGCTAGCTACTTACTGCAGTTTCTACTCCCAGATAATTGTTTGCCTTTTCAGTTGCCTCATTTGGGAACCCTGGTGGCATAGTGGTTACAAGTTTAGCTGCTAACCAAAAGGTCGGCAGTTCAAATTCACTAGGCACTCCTCAGAAACCCTATAGGGCAGTTCTACTCTACCCTATGGGGCCCAACTAAGAGTCAGAATCAACTCAAAGGCAACAAGTTTTTTGTTTGTTTAATTAGAAATTATTTATATTAAATTTTTGCTTTGAAAAAACAACCTGGTGTGCTTTTTTGCCTTCTGATTGTACCCTGACTGATACAGGCATGTCTTTGTTATCTAGTGCTGCTACAACAGAAATTTCACAAGTGGATGGTTTATTCTCTCAGTCTATGAAGCTAGAAGTCTGAATTCAGGGTGCCAGCTCCAGGGGAAGGCTTTCTGTCTCTGTCAGCTCTGGGGAAGGTCGTTGTCATCAATCTTCCCCTGCTCTAGGAGCTTCTTAGCACAGGGGCCCCAAGTCCAAGGGGTGCGCTATTTTCCTAGCTCTTGTTTCTTGGTGGTATGAGGGCCCCCTGTCTCTCTGCTTGCTTCTCTCTTTTATATCTCAAAAGAGATTGATTTAAGACACAACCTAATCTTTTAGATTGAGCCCTGTCTCATTAACATAACTGCCACTAATCCCACCTCGTTAACATCATAGAGGTATGATTTACAACACATAGGAAAACCACATCAGATGAAAAATGAAGGTCACACAATACTGAGAATCATGGACTAGCCAAATTGACACACATTTTGGGGGGACACAATTCAATCCATGAAAAGGGGTGACTGATCTACCCTGGGCTTCTGGCCAGGCTACGTCTCAGCTTTTCATCATAACCCTCCAGAGAGAGCTGCTGGCCCTGTTATTGGTTTCTACTTTTATGGCTTTATGGTCAGAAAAGATGCTTTGTAATATTTCAATGTTTTGGATTCTGTTAAGGCTTGCTTTGGGGTTCAATATGTGATCTATTCTGGAGACTCTTCCACGTGCGTTGGAAAAGAAAGTATGCTTGGTTGCTGTTGGGTGGAGTGTTCTGTGTTTGTCTACGAGGTCAAGTTGGTTTATTGTGGCATTTAGATCTTCTGTGTCTTTTTAGATCCTCTTTCTGGATCTTCTGTCCTTCACCGAAAATGGTGGGCTGAAGTCTCCTACTACTATCGCGGAGCTGTCTATTTCTCTTTTCAATGCTGTTAGAGTTTATGTATTCTGGAGCCCCGTCATTGGGTGTGTATATATTTATTATGGTTATGTTATCCTCGTGTATTGACCCATTAATCATTATATAGTGTACTTCCTTATCCTTTGTGCTGGATTTTGCTTTAAAGTCTATTTTGTCAGAGATTAATATTGCCACTCCTGCTCTTTGTTGATTGTTGTTTGCTTGGTATATTTTTTTTCCCTCCTTTGAGTTTTAGTTTATTTGTGTGTTTAAGTCTAAGGTGTGTCTCTTGTAGGCAGCAAATAGACTGATCTTTTTTTTCATCCATTCTGCCACTCTCTGTCTCTTTATTGGTGCATTTAGTCCATTTACATTCAGTGTAATTAGTGACAGGTATGAGTTTAGTGCTGTCATTTTGATGTATTTGTGTGTGTGTCTGTGTGTGTGTGTGTGTGCGTACCGTGGAGAGTTTCTCTGTTACACTTAATTTTCTATGCTGTGTTGTTTTTCTTTACGTTATTTTCTTTTTCATTGTTGTTGATTTTGTATTTGCTGAGTCTTTGTGGGTTTTTTTTTTTTTTTTTTTTGATAGGTAGGATTGTTAGTTTCCTTTGTGGTTACCTTAATATCTATCCCTATTTTTCTAAGTTGAAACAAATCGTTTATTTCTTTATATTGCCTTGACATCCTCTCCATATGGAAGATTTCTGACTACATTTTTTAGTTCCTCTTTTTTGTTTTCATGTTGTCATCTTTTACTATTGATGTCTCTTTTTCCCTATTTTCAGTGTTTTAGCTTTGATTTATTTTTGTGACGTCCCTATCTGGGTCGATATCTGTGTGATATCTCTTCTGTATTCGAGTCTTGGGTTGTTATCTGATGTTTTTGACTTTCTAACTGAAGGACTCCCTTTAGTATTTCTCACAATTTTGGTTTGGTTTTTGCAAATTCCCTAAACTTCTGTTTATCTGGAAATGCCCTAATTTCGCCATTATATTTCAGAGACAGTTTTGCTGATTATATACTTCTTGGCTGGCAATATTTTTCCTTCAAGGCTTTATATATGTCATCCCAGTGCCTTCTTACCTGCATGGTTTCTGCTGAGTAGTCTGAGCATAGTTTTGTTGACTCTCCTTTGTAAATGACTTTTCATTAATGTATAGCCACTTTTAATATTCTCTCTTTATCTATGGTTTTGGCAAGTCTGACTATGTCTCAGTGATTTTCTTTTGGGATCTACCTTGTGTGGGGTTCAATGAACAACTTGGATAGATAGCTTCTCATCTGCTGTGGTTTCAGGGAAGTTTTCTGCCAACAAATCTTCAACAATTCTCTCTGCATTTTTTCTTATGCCCCCACTGTTCTGGTACTCCAGTCACTTGCAGGTTATCCTTCTTGATAGGGTCCCACATAATTCTTAGGGTTTTTTCATTTTTTTTAATTCTTTTATCTGACTTTCCTCAAATAAGTTGGTGTCAAGTGCTTCATCTTCAGTATCACCAATTCTGACTTCCATTGCTTCAATTCTGTTCCTATGACATTCTACTGAGTTGTCTAATTCTGAAATTTTATTGTTAATCTTTTCAATTTCTGTTTGCTGTCTCTCTACAGATTCTTGCAGCCTTTTAAATTTGTCATAATGCTGTTGTATAAACCTGTTAAGTTCCTCTATTGTTTTGTCTGTGTGTTCCTTTGTGTGGTCTCTGTTTTGCCTGATCTCCTTCCTGGTCTCTTGAAGAGTTCTGTATATTAGTCTTTTGAATTCTACCTCTGGTAAGTCCAAGACATTATTTTCCTCAGGAAGGTTTCTTGACTCTTTGTTTTGGTGGCTTGATGAAGCCATCATGGTCTCTGCCTCTTTATGTGATTTGATATTGACTGTTGCCTCTGAGCCATCAATAATTTATTTTATTTATTCATTTATTGTTTGCTTACTGTGTCCCTGCTTCTTGTTTTGTTTTTATATGCCCAAATAGGGTGGTGGCGTGAACTAATTTGGTTATTCATGCCTTTGAAACTCTCACATTCTGTCTCCAGGCTGCTAGAACTCTTACTAGGTATGTGAGTCCAGGAGTCCATTTCCTTTTCTTGTGAGGATTCTGATCAGGTGTCCAGGTCATTGGTCACCAAGTGTGAGGTGTAGGCTCTCACTTACAGTCCTAGATGGGAGGGATGATTGGAGTAGGCACAGGTATTTGGCTGCAGTAGAGGGTCATGCACTGATCAAGGCTAGGGGCTGACTGCTGTCCCTGAATGTCTATCTAGAAGGCATGTCCCTGCTCCCAAGAGCACATAGGTAGGTGGATTTTGCAGCCAGATTATGGGCACCCAATGCTGTTGGGTGTAATGGCTGGGAGTCACCACTTATTCTTGGACCCCTGTTGCAGGTCGCTCAGTGGAATGGGTGGAGCTACCAGTCCGCAGGCCCCTGATGTGGGTAGGTGAGGACCCTGCTAAATGGGCAGGGCAGAGTCAACTGTCACAAATCTACCACTCCACCTTATAGCAGATACACATGAAAATAGGCTTCAGGTATAAACCCTATTATACTGTGCTAATGAGGGCCTACGCTGTTGAAATGGGCTAACACAGGTCTAAGAAGGGGTGAAAGGCCTACAAAGTCCATGGACCCCTAATGTCTGTGCCTAGGCAGGGAGCCTCTGCCTGCCCTGTATTCCCAGAGTAGAGGAACTGGCAGATTATTTTTTCCCATTTATTAATTTGTTCCCTCTCCAAAGTGAGGAGAATGGCTCAGGACACATGATGGGTCCTACTTCCTGCCCAGGGAGCACAGCACTTTCTAAAGCCTGACCAGGACCCAGAGCAGAGCAAGGAAAATGCAGACAAAAAGCGTTTTGTTTTTGTTTCTATTTTGATCCATATGGTAGGTTAGATGCTTGTACTTATCTTTCGCTGACTGAGCAGCATTTCTCACTGGTTCTGGAGACTTGAGCAGACTCTCCACCAATTGGTCTCTCCCAAGGTGGAGAACTAGTCCCAAAACCACCACTTTCCTCACCACATGCGCCAGCCAATCTAGCCTGCAGGGTGCCAGTGCTGGCCAGGTCAGGCCTGGCAACTTCTCACTGCTTCTGAACTGTCTCTTCCTCCCTCTGCCACTCGGTCCAATTCCTCGACTTTGTCTTTGACGTTCAGGGCTCCTACATTGCCATATGTAATCGATTTGCTTGTTTTTGCAGGTCTTTTTTGTAAGAGGGACCACGAGAAGCATCTGACTACTCTGACATCTTGGCCCTGCCTCTAGTCCATTGACTTGAATCACAAGGCATGGTAGTACCAAGAGATGCCCTAAGGGATCTTCTGAATTCCAGATGTACTCTTCTTTACCTCCATTATGTAATATCAATCCGATTTCCTCCTGATAATCAGGATCAGTCACACTAGCCAGTACAGTAACTCCCTTCTTTGCCTGTTGATCCAGTGGCATAAAGAGCCCAAAGTGGAAGGTAGCATTCTTAGCTTCCAGTTCAATGGAATCAGTGATGCATCTCCAGGTGGCAGCACTTCTCCCTTTGGAACTAAGACCTCTAGATCTGCAGAGCATAAGGCTGTGGGGACACGAAGCAAAAAATCTTGTGAGGAGGTCACTAGGGGTAATAGTGAGTAGTGCCACTCCTATTCCCACCCATTCATTCCTGGACCCATGAATCCTGGCTATGGGAGATACAATACCATATATTGGACACTGGTTTAGAGCATATACAGCCTCTAGGTGAATACTGCACCAACCTTGCAAGGCATTGCCACCTAGCTGGCACCGTAATTGTGTCTTTAGGAGTCCATTCCATCATTCTAACAAACCAGCTGCTTCAGGATGATGGGGAACATGGTAAAACCAGTGAATTTCATGAGCATGGGCCCACTGCTGCATTTCATTTGCTGTGAAGTGAGTCCCTTGATTCAAGGAAATGCATGTAGGATACCATGATGGTGGATAAGGCATTCTGTAAGTGCATGGGTGGTAGTTTTGGCAGAAGCATTGCATGCAGGGAAGGCAAATCCATATTCAGAGTAAGTGTTTATTCCTGTAAGAACCAAACGCTGCCCTTTCCGTGATGGAAGTGGTCCAACGTCATCAACTTGCGACCAGGTTGCTGGATGATCACTTTGAGGGGTAGGGCCATATCAGGGACTCAATTTTGGTTTCTACTGCTGGCATACTGGGCACTTAGCAGTGGTTGTCAACAAGTCGGCCTTGATGAGTAGAAGTCCATGTTGCTGGGCCCAGGCATAACCTCCATCCCTGCTATCATGGCCACTTTGTTCATGAGTAATGATGGGAGTACCTGGGAAAGGAGGATGAGCGGTTTCCAAAGAACACGTCATCCTATTCACTTGATTGTTAAAATCTTCATCTGCTTAGGTCACTCTTTAGTGAGCATTCACATAAGATACAAATATCTTCACTTCTTTGGCCCATTCAAAGAGGTATATTCACATATTTCTTCCCCATAAACCCTTGTCTCCAGCTTCCCGATCATGTTCCTTACAAGTCCTTGACAATCCAGCTAAACCACTGGCCACAGCCCACGAATCAGTATACATACAATCGTACTTCTGGCCATTTCTTCTTCCAGGCAAAGTGAACACCCAGGTGCACTACTTGAACTTCTGCCCATTGGGTGGATTTCCCTTCACCACTGTCCTTCAGGGAGGTCCCAGCAAGGGGCTGTAGTGCTGCCGCTCTCCATTTTCAAGTGGTGCCTGCATATTGCATACAGCCATCTGTAAACAAGGCACGAGTTTTCTCATCTTCAGTCACTTGATCATAAAGAGCTCCCCATGAGGCCACAGGTGCAGCCTGGGAGATGAAAGGTATGTGACATGAGTGGAGACCATGGGCATTGGGGCATTTCCCCATGCAACTTACTTGGACCCTCACATCCTGCTCAGGCCCGATCTTGTATATACTGCTTCAATTAATGATGGAGTGCTGCTGGGCAGGTCCAACTTTATAATTCTGTGGGTCAAACAACATCCAGTTCATAATGGGAAGCTCAGGCCACATGGTGAGTCGGTGGCCCATGGTTAAGCGTTCAGTCTCTACGAAGGCCCAGTATCAAGCCAAAAGCTGTTTCTCAAAAGGAGAGTAGTTATCTGCAGAGGATGGCAGGGCTTTGCTCCAAAATCCTACAGATCAGCGCTGTGATTCACCGAGAGGGGCCTGTTCTTCAAAATGAGGATGAAGAAAAAGGCATTGGCCAGATTAATGGCTGGATACCAGGTACCAGGAGATGTGTTAATTTGCAGTTCACTCCTCCAAGGAAACTCCTCTTCCAACTGATTGGCTGCTCACATCAGATCACAAAATGGAGGCTGATTACATAATTTCTGCCAAACCCCTGAGAATCGTGGCCTAACCAAACTGACATGTAACATTAACCATCACAATGGTGATGAAAATGTTCTGAAGTAGATACTGATGATGACTGAATAAGACTGTAAAAGTACCAGAAGCCACTATACTACACATGTTAAAATTATTAAAACAATTTTGATTTTATGAGAAATCTACCTGTTAAAATAGCATATAGTGATTTGGAAAAATACTACCACAAAACCAAAAAAAAATCCCACTCAGGTGAATTGAAGAAAGGGTGTGGTTCTGGAGCTGACGTTCCCTACCCATGAACGAGGAGTGGCTGTAGAGGAGGTGTAGCAAATGGCTCAACCTGTAGTGACCGAGGCAGAGCTGGAGATGGAAGACTTGGTGCTCTGTAGAGCTTTGGTGTTGAGCAGGAGCAAGACCAACATCAGCAGATGGTGTGGGAGCCATTTCTGGAGGTGGCTACGATTGAACTCTACGCCTCCAGCTACCTGTCCATCTGATGCTGGTGATGGAGCTGGTGACGGAATAGTTGGTGCACTATGGAGCTCCAGTGTTAGTGCAGGAGCAGGATCAACATGAGCAGGTGGTACGGGAGCTGGTTCTGAAATGACCCATGTGGTCCCTGTCCCCAGGAGCTCACAATCTGTAAGGGAGACACGAAGATGGATAAAAAATGAAAACAAATACATACGAAGAGCGTGTTTCATAGAGAAAATGAAGCAGGGTGCTGTAAGATAAGGCTGGGGTGTGGTCCAAAAGGCCTCACTAAGGTGACATTTATGTCTGACCAGAATGATAGGAGGGACCAGCCCTGCACAAGTCTGGGAACAGCGCACAAGGGAGAAAACACAGCTGGTGGAGAAATTGGGAGGCAGACGTGAGTTTGTCCAGAGAGAGGGTTGAAATGCAGCCAGTATGGCCAGAGGGAGCTGAGGAGGAGAGGAGGCAGGGAGGAGGAGAACAGGTCCAGGACCCATGACCTGGTGGGCTGGAGGAGTTATCTCCTGCTCTGTGATAACAACACACCCAAAACTAATGACTCACAACACACAACAGCACACAGCATACACTCTCTGTGGGCCAGGAATCCAGACATGGCTTACATGGTGACTGTCCCAAGTTCTCAGAAGCCTGTGGTTGGGGTCTCAACTGAGTCTTGACTGGGGAGGATCTGTTCTCTACCAACTACCACGCTATGAGCAGGACTCTGTGAGCTGTTGGACTGGGGGGCATCACTTCCTCTCTGTCTGTTGATTAGGACCCTCCCTCAGGTCTATGTCACATGAATCTCTCCATGGGCAAGTCATACATCACAGCTGCTTCCCAGGGGAAGAGAGAGAAATAAACTGCAGACAGAGAGAGATGACATAGACAGAGACAAAGAGAGAGAGAGAATAAGAGAGCGCCAAGAAACATTGCCCCGAATGGGGTCATTATAAGTCGAAATCGACTCAGTGGTAAATAACAACATTCTTCAGAAGCAAGTCCTTGAGTCAATCCACACTGAGGGGAGGGTGTCACACAGGATGTGGAAACCAGGAGGTAGGATTGTTGGGAGCCATAGTGCAGGCTGCCCACCCCCTAGTCTGAGATTAGGCACTGGGTCAGATTCTATATAATGGAAGTTATTGCAGGGTTTTATGCAGAGGGTGACAATATCTGATGTTCATTTAATTCCAACCCCTTCCTGGTGCAGACTGGGAAATGAGGCCAAGAGGGGAAGTGACTTTCCCAAGCTCACACCACCAGAACCCAGCCCTGTTTGGAGATGTACTCCATGCTGCTTCTCACACCTGCCTGAAACTCTGCCATCTCTGAGTTTCTGCATTTGCTACAGGAGCAGATTATCCAACAGGCAAGGTAAGCACAGTGAATACCACATCTTTAATGCGGCAAAACCCATGTGAAATTGTTCACTACAGAGTAGGAAGTACAAGGAGACCTGTGTTTACCTTGCTTACACGGTCATCTGCCCCCATCAGGGATTGTAAATTTGAAGAGGCTTTGATTCTGTAGGAAGGTGCTGTGGGATTAGGAGAGACAGATGCCAGACATACCCAGAAGCAGAGTGTTAGATGTGAAAAAAATATGAAAAGGTGAAAATGTTCATTACAGATGATCCGGTAAGCAGGTAAGCCCTCTGCTTACTTTGCCTATTAGATAATCTGCCCCAGATTAGCTACAGGTAATGCCAGCCCACAGGTTCTATAGGTGTTATCTCACATATACCTGCTGAGGTCCCTGGGAAGAAGATGCTAGAATGATCCCTTGTGTGGGTAAGGGGATGGGGAGGCTCTGAGAAACACAGACACTTGTTCATGGTCACAAACTGGCTGACAGGGATGACCTTTGTCTAAACCCAGCTCTGTCTGCTCAAAGCTGGGGCCCTGGCTACACCCAGGCCTTCCCCAGGTTCTGGGGGCAGGGGGAGGGCTGTGTTGGTGTCACTCTGTACAATTATGGAGATGGCATGGGGGAAAGGTGAGCACTCAGCAGCCCAGAGGGGAATCTGGGGAGGTCTTATAAAAAAAAAAAAAAAAAAAAATTTTTTTTTTTTTTTATCTGCCATCTGGCCCAAGCCAGGAGACCCAGGACATGACCTCACTTCCTTGATGACAGAGTACATAGAACTTGGAACCCTGGTAACCAGGCACCCACATTCAACACGCACCACCCTACCAGCTCACTTGAGTGGAGACACTCAAACTAGAAACATGTTTTCTTCTTGTCTCCCATCTTCCCTTGTATCAAAACTTGAGAGACCCAGGAGTTCGACACTTTCACGAAGGCTGAGACATGTTCTCATCCCCCACCCACGAAAGCTCAGGCCATTTACCAAAAAGAATCCAAAGGTAACACAGGGTGGCCCAGGGCTGCCAATCCAGGCCAGGCCACCACTGTGACCCCACCCGGGCAGCCCCACACCCCTCCCCAAGGTCATACCATCCACCAGGCCATGTCAGCCCTTGTCCTCATGGGGTCCCTGGGAATGGGGGCTGGGAGGAAATGTGGACAGAACTGATAGGAGGCAGAAAGTTGTTGGCTGAGGCAGGGTCCATTTGGGAGAGAGGTGGTGGGGGTCAGGGAAGGAGGAGCCATGTGGCCTGGGGAGATCTGGGAGGGGAGGAGTGATAATGAGGATGATGAAAATGGGGATGCTGCTTCAGGACTAGCACACATTGAGGGCAACCCCAAGCTCCATCCCCACGGCCTCTCACCACACTGGGTTCATGGGGCTGAGTCTGACCGTGGCTGGGCGTGGCAGGTTGGGTGCCTTGGGGGGCTGGGGGCTGGGGTGGCAAATGCGGAGGACTCTATCACTTCCCTGCCCTGATCCCCCTGATCAGATAGAACAGTAGGATGTAAGTCTACCCAGGGGTTCCAGTTCAGACCAGGCCTTAGGGAGGAACTGTTGGGGTCACAGGCTGAGTCAGCACTCTCACCTGGACCTTCTCTGAGATCCAGCTCACCCTGAGTGTGGCAGTCAATGTGCAGCCCTGGCTGCTGGCATTGCCTGGGCCACTGCTGACCCTGTACCAGCCAACTTCTGCCAGATCCTGCTGCAACAGTCAGAGGCTCATTCTTCTACTCGTGGACGTGGTCAGGGCTGGATGGTACAGCCCACAGGCCTAGCCGCCCAGCATGGGGGAACTGGGAGCTCCTCACAGGCACAAGGGCTTGAGGGGCAGAGAGGGAAGTGGGTGGCTTGGAGGGGCTCTTGATAACTCCCTGGCTGCTGCCGGCACTGTCTCTGCAGAACTCCCCGCAGGAGATCCCCAAGGAAAAGGAGAATGGCATCATCTCCTCGGTTTACCCCAAGAAAGGGGCGATGAAGGGCTGCCGCAGGTTCTGGGTGAGTGCAGGGGGAGGGGAGTGACGTCCCTACCAGGGACCCAAGATGACCAAGACACCACCCTGTGGACCGCAGGTCACTCCCAGGGCTTTCCCTCTCGAGGGTCCGCAGCCTCCTCACAACAGAACGAACATTTTCCCCTCCTTCCCACTGTCCTCCCTGCCCTGGCCAGCTACAAAGTCACTCTTCCCGTATTTGTAGGAATGTCAGAAGAGAGTTTTTTATACTGTCTTCACATAAGCCCATGTGTCTTTTGCGTGTTGCTGCTGTTTTAGTGTTTAACTTCAAACCCCAGGGCCTCAGGCAACACTCGGCTGGACTGTCCTTCCACAACTTCTCTCAGCTTCACACATCATCAGTTAGCAGGCTTCTTTTACCCCGAAGTACAGGGTCCAGGCTATGACACACCTTTTTCTACAACCTACAATCTTGGGGAGCACATCACATGACCCCTTCAGGTCAGGGCCTGTATCCTCACTTGATGTAGAATGTTCCAGAAGGTAGGCCTGTCCCCACAGCGACTGAGCTTCTCACTGCTGCTGGCCCTGGACTGATTCCTTCTGCTGCCCTTTCAGCAGGGCTGCAGGAACGCTTACACTAACCCACCCAGGACAGACTCCCAGGAGTGGCCTGCTAGGGGAAGGATGTGCACATTTCAAGTTATGATCACTAAAGCCAGAATCCTTCTCAAAATAGCTGTCCCAGTCCCACGGCCCAGTAGTTTCTGATGCTGGCTGCATCTCTGCATTGAGCCTGTTCTGGGTGTTATGGTTCTTTTCCATTTTCCGAATCTGCTGGCCAACAGAACTGCAGGGTGGCTTTGAGGCACTTGTTGGCTCTGAGAAGCTGAGCCCCCCTCACTCCTTTACCGAGCATTCACATTTGCCCTCCCTGAACCATCTGTTCAAATCCTCAGTTCCTTGGGGGACTTTCTCCTACCCCAGGATCTCCAGGCTCTCACCTTTGGCTGGATCTGGGTGCTCCCTAGCTTCAGGTTCTCAAAAACCCCTTTAAGGTACAGAAAGAAAAATCTGTGTCTGGCTTATCTCATGGGCGTGTCTGCTCTGTGCACTGTCTCCAGCTGGGAAAGGGTGAGCTTGCACCAGACGTTCCCCTCTAAGTCAGGAGCAGAGCAGGCCTCATGTAGCACAGAGGGAACATCACAGAGCCCTAGTGTCGGATGGCTCTGGGTGCTGACTAGGTGACTTCGAGCAGACACTAGACGTCACCAAGCCTATTGTCTCATCTGTGGAACGGGGTGTTTTGTGAGGACTCACTGGGATACTGCTCTTCCTTCAGGGAGATACCACGGTTACTTAGTTAATGAAATCACTTCAGGTTCCTAATGTTTGTAATCATCCCCACCTCCAATTCTGCTTGGAAAGCCAAGTCCTGTTTGCTGCTGAAGGCACTCGTGTCCCACCTCCTGCCACAGGTCACTGAAGGAGAGGGAGTACCTGGTCTGAGCTCCAGGCCCCCAACCCTCCTGGTGGTTCATGGGGTTGCCTCTGACAATATGTCCCTCCTCTGTCCCACCCCAGTGTGTCTGTGGTTCTTACGAGGACCTGGATGAGGCCTGGGTGATGAAAACCTTCAAGGCAGGCTCACTGGAGAAGCTGGTGGAGTACCTCGTGCCCGCCTACCTAAAAGGTGACTTCTCCTACATCAAAATCTTTCTGGGAGCCTACAGAACCTATGCCACCACCCAGCAGGTCCTAGACCAGCTGCTCCAAAGGTGAGCACTCTGCCCTCCACAGCCCAGTGGGGACTCTACCCCCTACCACTTGTGAGTCTGGAGAATGTCACTTCACCACTCGGAGCCTCAGTTTTCTCCCCTGAAAAGTGGGGTGGTAAAGGTCCAATCAGCTAGAATTACTGTCAGGGCCACGTGGGATAAGCCACAGGAAGTGTGTAGCCAGAGCCCAGCTCTATGGTAAAGGGTGCTGGAGGGGCTGGGATGTTCACATTCATTATTTTCCTCTCCCCCATGAACGAGCTCTCTGCCCTTGAGCAAATCTACCTCCCATTTGTAAAGGGGAGGTTGAGATTGTCCTTGGTATAGCTAGAACAGGGATCCCTGGAGGCTGGTAGAGGGGCCCCTCGACTCTCAGATACCTGGGAAGGTGGTGGGTAAGTTCACTCATTCACCAGTTATCCATGAAGCCCCTACTGTTGCAGACACTGTTCTAGGTATTTAGCATTGCTCAATGAACAAAGCAGATAGGAAGCCCTGCCCTCCTGGGCCTCCATTCCAGTCCGAGAGTCAGACAGGAACACGAGACATCTTAAGCAAGTAGTGTTCACAGTGCAATAGATGTGACACCCTCACACCACCTCTAGGTATGGATGTAACCACCCCTCTTCTGCCCAGGACAGTGAGCCCCAGGAGCAGCTGAAAGGGTGAGTGGACTTTGGGTGGAGAAGGAGGAGCTCCTATCTCTACAGAAGGGTGGAGGCTGTACGGGGCCTGTGTCTGGATTGGGGTAAATCCTCGTGGTGCAGTGGTTAAGTGCCATGGCTGCTAATGAAAAGGTCAGCAGTTGGAATTCGCTAGACACTCCTTGGAAACTCTATGGGACAGTTCTACTCTGTCCTATAGGGTCGCTATGAGTCGGAATCAACTCAACGGCAGTGAGTTCGGTGTCTGGATTGGGGTTGGCAGACCCTGGGCCCCATACATCAAGATTCCACTAGAAGGATGAGTTTAGGGGTGTCCCCTGCAGGACATAAGCAGTCATAGAGAGCTGGGAGTGGAACCTGGGTGTCCTGGGGAGCAGAGGAGAGGCTGGGTGCTCACAGAGGCCCCTGAGAAAATTCATCCTGCCACAATTTCCTCACATCACTGCTTGCCCCCTCTCCTATTTGGGACCCAAAACAGGAGGTGTGGGGTGGGGGTGGAGAAAATTGCTCCCAAATCCCAATCCCCAGTCAGGGATGCTCAGCTGCATATGTGCCCTTGTCCCAGGGCAGAACAGTGTCCATGGGAGAAGAGACCCTCACACATGGGCAGACAACCAGGCAGCACGCTGGTGCACACGCTCTAGAGGAGCCCTATGGCTTGGACATCTGGGGCAGGGGATGGACTCTGTGTGTCCCCCAGCATCAGATAATCCTGGAGCACTAATGTGTGCCAGGCTCTGGGGTGAACATGCAGACACGCATCTCCTGTCCAGTGGGGAGAGGGCCAGGGGACAGAAATGGATGTAATTCAGGCTCCCCAAGGAGGGAGAGTTGGTCAGACCATCGACGGTTAGCTCCCTGGGACAAGGCTCTGTGCTAGTCCCGTCAGAGACCAGGCCTGCTACTGCCAGGGCAGACAGAGGGTGTGATACGGGGTGGTGCTGACCTTTGGAAGGTCAGGGGGAGACAGAGGGAATGGCTCTTTGCAAGGGTGCCCTGGGAGGGCAGTATAGCAGGGAAGCAAAGCTTCTGACCCTGCTCTTCATCACCCACCCCCAGCGCCATCTCTTTTATCTTGGGCACGTGGCTGAAGGAATACTTGGAGGATTTCCATCAGCCCCCGGACTTCCCCTGCCTAAAGCTCGTGGTGGAGTATGTGCAGGTGAACATGCCAGGCTCACATCTGGAGCGCTGTGCCCAACTTCTCTTGGCACAGTTGGATCAAATGGAGGTCACTGAGGCAGAGCCAGAGGGTGAGGAAGACTGGGCAAGACTGCATGTGAGCTTGTGAGGGGCACAGGGGAAGACCCCCAGAGGATGGGGTTGAGTAACTTCAGAACGTCCTCTGGTGGACGACAGTCTGGGAAGACTTCCTGGGGTGGGAATCTTGGGAATGGGCTTCTCTTCGTGGCAGCGGGTGTTTTCCATCACTGGCAAGGCATGAGGAGAGGCAGTCATGTTGGTGAACCTTTCTCCTCTTGCAGCTCCAGAGCCGGGGCCAGCACCAGTGGTAAAAGGAGCTCGAGAGCTATCCTTGTCCCAAGAACCGGCTCCTGGACAATCTCCTGGGTTACGTTCGGTTCCAGTAGCAGCACCAAAGTGCTATAGTGCACTGCCTACTATGTCATCGGCTGCAGCACTGGCACCAGATGGACAGCTGGCAGGAGGGGTGGATCCCTCTCCTGGGTCTCCTCCAGAAATGGCTCTCGGACCACAAGATGATGTCACTCCTGCTCCTGCTGCTGCTCCAACACCGGAGCTGCAGAGAGCACCAGCTATTCCATCACCAGCTCCATCGCTGCCACCAGACCCAGAGCTGCCTGAAGGGTGGGATTCTTATCCTGGGCCACCTCCAGAACTGGCCCCGGTACCACCTGGTGAGGTTGATCCTGCTCCTGCACCAAAACCAGAGCTCCACAGAGCACCACTGATTCCATCACCAGCTCCTGCAATGGAACCTGACGAAGAGCCAGCTGGAGGCTCAGATTCGTATCCTGGGCCACCTCCAGAACTGGTTCCCGGACCACCAGCTGATGTCAATCCTGCTCCTGCTCCTGCTCCTGTTTCAACACTGGAGCTTGATGTAGCCCAGGTCTTTCCCCAGGTCCACCACGAGCATCAGGTGGAGAGTCAGATGGAGAGGTGGATTTCCATCGTGAGCCACCTCCAGAACCAGATCCTGGACCACCAGCTGACGTCAATCCTGCTCCTGCTCCAACACAGGAGGTCAACAGAGCACCAGTTATTCCGTCACGAGCTTCAGCTCTGGCAGCAGATGGGTAGCCCGCTGGAGGATCACATTCTTAACCAGGGCCAAGACCTGAGCCGGGCCCTGGACCACCTCGTGATGTCGATCCTGACCCTGTACAGACACCGACGCTCAATACAGCATCGCCTATCCCACCACCAGATGGAGAGCCCGCAGAAGAGCTGGATTTTTTCCCTGGGCAATTTTGAGAACACACTCAAGGACCACTTTCTGAGTCAGATCCTGCTTTTGCAGCAACACTGGAGCAGGATACGACAGCAGGTCCTCCATCACCAAGTCGAGCACAGTCACCTGTCAGAGGGCGTGCTGAAACATCGGGTTCTCTCACTGGTTCGAGACCATAACGAGCTCCTGGACCGCCTGGTGAGGTCCATCATGCGCCTGGACTAACACTGGAGCTCCACAGAACACCATCACCAGCTCCAGCACTGGCACCAAACGGAGAGCCGGCTGGAAGATCAGATTCTTATTCCGGGCTACATCCAGAACTGATTCCTGGACCACTGGCTGATGTCAGTCCTGCTCCTATTCCTCTACTAACACCAGGGCTCAATGTAGCCAACAACCCTCCATCTCGATCTTTGGCCCAGGAACCAGGAGAAGAGACTGCTGGAGGGCCTGATTCCCACCCTGGGCCACCTACAGAAATGGTTCCTCAACCACCTGCTCCTGCACCAACACCGGAAGTCCTTAGACCACCAGCTATTTCATCACCAGGTCCGGCCATGGCGCTAGACAAAGAGTCAGCTGGAGGGGTGGATTTCCATTCTGGGCCACCTCCAACTGGCTCCCGACAAACATCTGATATTGATCCTGCTCCTACTCCAACACTGGAGCCCCATAGGCTATTAAGTCCTCCACCTCTAGCTCTGCCTCAGGCACCAGAGGCGGAGCCAGTTGCCCTACCTCCTCCACAGCAGCTCCTCATTCACAGCCAGGGAACATCAGCCTCAGAACCAGACATTTTCTTCTTCTCACCTCAGTGGGTGTTTTTTCGCTTTTCTTGTAGTATTTTTCCAGCTCAATTTATACTTTATAGCTTATACTGTATTAACTGGTAGATTTCTTATTAATAAAGTTTTGTTTTAATAGCTTTAAAGTATGTAATAGAGTGGCTTTACCTACTTTCACAATCCTATTCAACCACCACCAGTATCTGCTCTAGAACACTTTCACGACCACCGTGATGATTCATGTTATGTGTCAACTTGGGTAGGCCATGATTCTCAGGGATTTGGCAGAAATTATGTAATCATCTTTCATTTTGTGATCTGATATGAGCAGCCAATTAGTTGGAAGAGAAGCTTCCTTGGGGACATGGCCTGAAAATTAATATATCTTCTGGGGTATGCAGTCATTACTCTGGCCAATGCCTTTTTCTCTATCCCTGTTTTAAAGGACCACCAGAAGCACTTTGCCTTCAGCTGGTAAGGCCGGCAATACACCTTCGCTAATTCATCTCGGGGGTATATCAACTCTCAAGCCCTGTGGCATAATTTAGTCCACAGGGAATTTAATTTCTTTTCCCTTCCACAAGACATTACACTGGTCCACTATGCTAACGGTATTATGCTGACTGAACGTGTAAGAAAGAACTATCAATACCCTAGACTTATTGGTAAGACCTTTGCATGCTGGAGAGTGGAAAATTATTCTGACAAAAATCCAGGTGCATACATCTCAGTGAAATTTCTAGGGCTCCAGCAATGTGAGGCATGTCGAGATATTCCTTGTAAAGTGAAGGATAAGTTTATGTATCTGGCCCTTCCTACAACTAAAAAAGAGGCACAATATTTGTTGGGTCTCTTTGGATTTTGGAGGGATCATATCCCTCATTTGGGGGTGCTGCTCCAGCCTATTTATCAAATGGCTTGAAAAGCTTCTCGTTTGACTACGGAACACAACAAGAGAAAGCTTCGCGACAGGTTCAGGCTGATGTCCAAGCTGCTCTGCCACTTGGGCCATATGAACTGGCGGATCCAATGGTTCTGGAAGTGTCAGACAGAGATGCTGTTTGGAGTCCTGTTTGGAGTCTCTGACAGGCCCCTATTGGTAAATCACAGTGCAAATCCTTAGGATTTGGGAGCAAAGCCCTGCCATCCTCTGCATTTAACTACTCTCCTTTTGAGAAACAGCTTTTGGCTTGTTACTAAACACTCAACCATGGGACACCAAGTCACCATGCTCCCTAGCTGCCCATCATGAACTGGGTATTGTCTGATTACAGAGCCATAAAGCCGGATGTGCACAGCAGCACTCCATCATTAAATGAAAGTGGTATATACAAGATCAGACCTCAGCAGGACCTGAAGGCACAAGTAAGTTGCATGGGAAAATGCCCCAATGCCCATGGTCTCCACCCCTGTTACATTACCTGCCCTTTCCTAGTCTTCATCTATGGCCTCATGATCAGTTGACTGAGGAAGAGAAACTGATGTCTGGTTTACAGGTGTTTCTCTGCATCATATGCAGGCACCATCTGAACATGGACAGTGGCAGCAAAGCACTACAGCCCCTTTCTGGGACCTCCCTGAAGGACAGTGGTAAGGGGATAGCCTCTCAATGGGCAGGACTTCAATCAGTGAACATGAATTTTCACTTTACTTGGAAGGATAAATGGCTAGATATGCAGCGGTACACTGATTGATGGGTTGTGGCCAATTGTTTGACTGGATAGCCAGGGAATTGGAAGGAACATGATTGGAATTTGGAGACAAGGAAGTATGAAGAAGTGGCATGTGACAGACCTCCCTGAACCGGCCAAAGAAGCAAACATATTTGTATCTCATGTGAATGCTCTGACTTAGGCAGCGTTCTCTAAAGAAGCAAAACCAGTAAAGTGTATAAATACCTATACAGAGAGAGATTTATATCAAGACAATGGCTCACATGGTTTTAAAGGCCATGACATCCCAAGTCTGTGGGTCAGGATAGAGGCCTCTCCTGATTCTGGTGTACCCAACATCGGTAGGCTGAAGAGCAGGGCTTTTGCTCACAGGCTATGAAGATCAACAAATCCAAAGAGTGGCAGGCAAGACCACAGGTAAACTGTTAGCTCACATCCCAAAAACTGGAGGTGAGACGAACAGAAGCCAGCTGCAGATTCCAGAATGACAAAAAACCCCGAGCCCTGACAGAATGTCTGCACAAACTAGATGCAGGACACACGCCCAAGGAAACTCCCCTTCAACCAATTGGCTACTCACAGTGTATTGCACCATGGGGGTAATCGCATATTAAATCTCAACAGGGAAGTGACCACAACATAGCATGACTGCCAAAACTCTGAGAATCATGGCACAGCCAAGTTAACACACAATCTTAATTATCACAGTTCACCCCTTTCCAACTTTTCACCTCTACACATCTCCTTAAACCATACATGATCTCTGAATAAAGACAAATACAAAGGCATTCTTGTGCTAACATGATACAATGAACACACATACAACCAAAAATGCACTAGCCCTGTTTACATCTTATATTTTATAAGTTGAGAAAACAAAAATATTTGATGCACACATACAAAGCAGAAACACTCATAACAGTTACATTCCTGGTTTCTGCAGTTGGTCACATGGCCATAACTGGTATTTAGAACTATCTTCTTCCACCACCTATTCCATGTTCCCTTTGCTCTAAGCAAGCACCTCAGCTCGTCGTGGCTCTTTCCTGGTCGGGTGACCAAACTGTCATTCGTAAAGGGTCTGGGCCATTAGTAGTCCTGTCGTAACTGAATTGCTGTAATTTTACACTGACATTAATCACAAGGCATGTGTGATTGTTAAGATTGTGTGTGTCAACTTGGCTGGGCCACGATTCTCTGTGTCTTGGCTATTGTCCGATGTTGTGATCACTTCCCTGTTGAAATCTGATATGTGGATTTCAGATATGGAACCCCCATAATGGAACCTTCTGAGTGGTATCAGTGCAGGTAGGGCCTGTGGTGGCTCACTCCCCACTCAGCCTTCCTCTCTTCACCCTCTGCCATGTACTTCCTTCCTGCTCATCTTGCCAAGGCTCTTGGCTTGCTCTGGATCCTGCAGCTGTCTCTTGTTCATCCGACCTCCAGTTCTTGGGACTTATCTGCCGATCCTGGGATTCATCAACCTTCACAGCCTGTGTGTTTAAGAGCCCTGCTCTCTAGCCTGCCAATCTGGGGTTTGCCAGCCCCTATGGCTACATCAATCAGAAGAAGCCTCTATCCTGATGCATGGACTTGCAAATCTACAATCACATGAGCTGCTTCCTTGATGTAAATCTCTCTTTCTATACATATTTATACCCTTGACTAGCTTTGCTTCTCTAGAGAACCCAGCCTAAGACAGTTGGTACCGAGAGTGGTTCTAGACAAACGAAATTTTAAGGATGAGTTTTCTAAATTAATTTTCAACTCTGGTTAGTTTTGAAGATGTTGATGACTCTGCTCTCAGTAGTAAAGAAGGCACTGCTAATCCATGCCATGAGGCAATTCAAGTATGCAAATTATCACCACCAACAGATCAGGTATTGGTGAAAGGCGAGGCTCTGGGTGATCGCATATATGATACCTTTCAACAATTTTCTCATAATGAGAAGTATACAGAACCTGGTTGGTTGGTCCTACTTTCACTAGACGAACTGGTGAAACAGATGCACTCAGGACTTCAGTGTCAAACCTCAAGTACAGCATGAACAGCCTCAAAGTTTCCACTTGTGCTTTGAAAGAAAGCCTTATTTCTTGTAGCAATAACACTGATATTGCCAAAAACCAAACCAGAGTCTTACTGTAAGAGTGGCTCAATTACAATCCTGCTTCAACTGCCAACCTCAAGAGGTGTCTGAAGTTAAAATGAGGGCACTGATTGGGAAGAAATAAGACCCTGAAATGTGGGATGGGGACATATGGGAAGGTAATTAGAAAGCTGGAGACACTGAGCCCCTAAATTCCATTTAATCACTCCTGTTGGTCGGGTTGCCAGTAGAACCACTTCCATCTGAAGAGATTACTTCATGTTTGTCTGCTACACCACCCTGCCCAGTAAAAGCATTAGCCCCTCCACTTCCATTTAATGAAATTAGCCCCTGCCCAGCTGCCTCTAAAGAGCCCTTGCCTGAGCCATTCCCTGGGGCATCATCTGAGGCAGATGCTTTACAAGACATTGCTGAATGTTCTCAAAACAATTCCACACTACAGATTCTGGCTTCTAGACCTATAACTAGACTTAAGTCCCAGCGAACCACAAAAGGTGAAGTACGAAGTGTGACCCAGGAGGAAGTATGCTACACTCCAAGAGAAGTACTTGAGTTTTCTAATATGTACAAACAGGAACCTGGGGAATAGGTGCGGGAATGGTTATTAAGGGTGCAGGATAATGCTCCAAGGAACGTAAACATGGATCGGACTGAGTTTATTGATATGGGTCCACTAAGCACAGATTCTTCATTCAGTGTTTCACCTCAAGAAGTTAGGAAAAGATCTAATAGTTCCTTTGGTTAGGTTGCTGAAGCATGGGCTATGCACTGGCCTACACTAAATCAAGTTGAAGTACCAGACATGCCTTGGTATACTGTAGAAGAAGGGATTCAAAGGCTTAGAGATACTGGCATGCTAAAATGGATTTCTCAGGTTAAACCCACAGACCCACACATGGAATGCTCAGAGAACACACCTTTTACCACAACTGTGAGGTACAAATTTCTGAAGGGAAATTCAGCATCCTTGAAGACTGCTGTGATTGCTATTTTATGTAAATCAGATTTGACAGTGGGAACTGCCCTAACTGAATTAAGACCCTGTGATAGCAGAAGCCAAGTGGCAGCACTCAATCAACAAATACAAGTGGACGTGGTTAAAGTAATGGATGCAGAATCAAAGCAGTAATCAGAATAGTGTGACTCATATGGACTTAAGACTACTTAGTCATGGTGTCCCTAGGAGTGAATTAGATAGGAAATCTACTAAATATTTACTTGATCTGTACAAACAGAAGAATTCTACTTCAGGTGAACAGCAGTCTAACTCAAATCGCTCTCACTCAACTTCCATACTTGAGCAAATTTAAAGACCCACAACCCCTTCAATGAAGGGGAGGCCAGGTCCCCATGAGGAAGGACTCCAATACACTGTCAAAAATTTATACGCTCAATTCTCTCCTAGCCTTCCCCAAAGGTGTCTACAACCTTTTATGAGAGTGACTTTTCATTGATGAAAAGAAAATAATCAGACTTTTTGGGGATTACCAGACAGTAGCTCTGAACTGACACTAATTCCAGGAGACACAAAACAGCACTGTACCCCACCAGTCAGAGTGGGGGTATACAGAGGTCAGGTTATTAATGGAGTCTTGGCTCATGTTTGTTTCACAGCAGGTCCAGTGGGTCCCTGAATCCCTCCACACTGATTTTCCCAGTTCCAGAATGCATTATTGCAATAGATATGCTCAACAATCGGCAGAAACCCCACACTGAATCTCTAACAAAGGAAGAAAGAGCTATTTTGGTAGGAAAAGCCAAGTGGAAGCCATTAGAACTGCCCCTACCTAGGAAAACAGTAAACCAAAAGCTATACTGCATTCCTGGAGGAATGGTAGACATTACTGCCACCATCAAGGACTTGAAGGATGCAGGGGTGGTGATTCTCACCACATCCCCCATTCAACTCGCCTATTTGGCCTGTGCAAAAAACAGATGGACCTAGGAGAACAACAGTAGATTATCAAAAATTTAATCACGTTGTGACTCCAACTGCAGATGCTGTTCCAGATGTAGTTTGATTGCTTGAGCAAATTAATACACTTCGTGGTACCTGGTGTGCAGCTGCTGAACTGGCTAATGCCTTTTTCTCCATAACTGTTTTGAAGGACCATCAGGAGAAGTTCACTTTCAGCTAGCAAGGCAACCAATACACCTTCACTTGCCTACCTCAGCGCTCCACGAGCTCTCCAGCCCTATGTCATAATTTAGTCAGCAGGGACCATGATTGCCTTTCCCTTCCATAAGATGTCACAGCTGGTCCACTACATTGATGGCATTATGCTAATTGGACCTAGTAAGGAAGAAGTATCAATGACTCTGGACTTATTGGTAAAACATTTGCCTGCCAGAGAGTGGTAAATTAATCCCACAAAAATTCAGGCACCTACCACCTCAGTCAGATTTTTAGGGGTCCAATGGTACAGGGCATGTTGAGATATTCCTTCGAAACTGAAGGATAAGTTATTGCATCTGGCTGCTCCCACAACTAAAACAGAGGTACAATGTCTACTCAGCCTCTTTGGAATTTAATACTATCTCTCTATGCGTTTCGGTGTGCTACTCCAGCCTATTTATCAACTGACTTGAAAAGTTGCTAGTTTTGAGTGGGGCCCAGAACAAGAGAAGGTTCTGTAACAGGTTCAGGCTGCTGTGTAAGCCACTCTGCCACTTGGGCCATATGATCCCGCTGATCCAATGGTGCTTGAAGTGTCCGTGGCAGATGAAGATTCTGTCTGGAGGTTTTGGCAGGCCCCTACTGGTGAACCACTGCACAGACCCGTAGGATTTTGGAGCGAAGCCTTGCCATCCTCTGCATTTAACTACTCTCCTTTTGAGAAACAGCTTTTGGCTTGTTACTGGGCCTTAGTAGAGACTGAACGCTTAACCATGGCACACCAAGTCACTATGTGGGCTGAGCTGCCCATCATGAACTGGGTGTTGTATGACCCACAGAGACATAAAGTTGGATGTGCACAGCAGAATTCCATCATTAAATGGAAGCAGTATATACAAGATCGGGCCCGAGCAGGACTTGAAAGCCTGAGTAAGTTGCATGAGGAAATAGCCCAAATGCCCACGGTCTCTATTTCTATCACATTAACTTCCTTCTCCCAGTCTGCACCTATGGCCTCATGGGGAGTTCCTTCTGATCAGCTGACTAAAAAAGAGAAACTTGTACCTGGTTTACAGATGATTCTCTGCAATATGCAGGCACCACTCAAAAGTGAACAGTGGCAGCACTTCAGCCCTTTCTGGGACCTCCCTGAAGAACAGTGCTGACGGGAACTCCTCCCAACAGGCAGAACTTTGAGCAGTGCACCTGGTTGTTCACTTTGCTTGGAAGGAGAAATGGCCAGATGTGAGCTTGTACACTGATACATGGGCTGTGTCCAAAGGTTTGGCTGGATGGTCAGGGACTTAGAAGGAATATGATTCAAAAATTGGAGACAAGAATTTATGGGGAATAGGTATGTGGATAGTCCTCTCTGAATGGGCCAAAGAAGTGAAGATATGTGCGTCATGTGAATGCTCACCAAAGGGTGACCTCACCAGAGGATTATTTTAACAATTAAGTGGATACGGTGATGTGTTCTTTGGAAACCAGTCATCCTCTTTCCCCAGCTACTCCCGTCATTGTTCAATGAACTCATGAACAAAGTGGCCCTGGTGGCAGGGATGAAGGTTATGCACGGACCCAACAACATGGACTTCCACTCACCAAGGCTGACTTGGCTATAGCCACTGCTGAGCATCCAATCTGCCAGCAGCACAGACCAATACTGACTCTCCAATATGGCACCATCCCTTGAAGTGATCAGTCAACAACCTGGTGGCAAGTTGATTATACTGGACCACTTCCATCATGGAAAAGGCAGCGTTATGTTCTTAGTGGAACAGACACTCTGGATAAGGATTTGCCTTTCCAGTATGCAACGCTTCTGCCAAAACTACCATCCGTGAACTTACAGAATGTCTTATCCACAGTCATGGTATCTCACACAGCATTGCCTCTGATCAAGGGACTCACTTCACAGCAAATGAAGTGCAGCAGTGGGCCCATGCTCATGGAATTCACTAATCTTACCATGTTCCCCATCATTTTGAAGCAGCTGGTTTCACAGAATGATGGAATGGCCCCCTGACGTCACAATTATGGTGCTAGGTAGGTGGCAATACCTTGCAGGTTTGGGGCTGTGTTCTCCAAAGGCTCTATATGCTCTAAACCAGCGCCCAGTATATGGTACTGTTGCTCCCATAATCAGGATTCATGGGTCCAGGAATCAAGGGGTAGAAATGGAAGTGGCACCATGCACTATTACCCCTAGTCATTCACTCATAAGATTTTTTTTCCTGTCCCTGCAACCTTATGCTTTGCATGTCTAGAGGTCTTAGTTCCAAAGGAAGAATGCTACCACCTGGAGACGCATCACTGATTCCACTAAACTCGAAGCTACGAATGCCACCTGGCCACTTTGGGTTCCTTATGTCTCTGGATCAACAAGCAAAGAAGGGAGTTACCATAGTGGCTGGTGTGATTGATTCTTATTACCAAGAGGAAATCAGATTGATAGTACATAATGGAAGTAAAGAAGAGTATGTTTGGAATGCAGGAGATCTCTTAAGGCACCCCCTAGTATTACCATGCCATGTGATTAAAGTCAACGGAAAACTACAGCAACCCAATTCCGACATGACTACTAATGGCCCAGGCCCTTCAGGAATGAAGGTTTGGGTCATCCCACCACGCAAAGAACCATGACCTGCTGAGGTGCTTCCTGAGGACAAAGGGAATATGGAATGGGTGGTGGTAGAAGGTAGTTCTAAATACCAGTTGCGGCCACGTGACCACTTACAGAAATGAGGACTCTAATTGTTATGAGTTTCTGCTTTGTATGTGTGCATCAAATATTTTTGTTTTCTTCACTTATAAAATGTAAGATGTCAACAGGGCTAGTGTGTTTTCGGCTGGATGTGTGTTAGTTGTATCATGTTAGCTCCAAGTGTGACTTTCTAATTGTCTTTCTTCAGAGATTTTGTATGGTTTGGGGAGATGTGTACAGGTGCCAAGCTGACAAGGCGTGGACTGTGATGGTTAAGATTGCATGTCAGCTTGGGCTGGGCCATGATTATCAATGTTTTGGCAGTTCTATAGTATTGTGATCACTTCCTGTTGAAATCTGATATGTAATCACCCCCGAGATGGAATCTGCTGAGTGGCATCAGCAGAGGCAGGGCAAGTGGCAGTTCACCACCCCTCAGCCTTCATCTCTCCTCCCTCTGCTGCCTACTTCCTCCCTGCTTGCCTCGCCAAGGCTTTTGGCTGATTCTGGACCCTGCAGGTACCTCGAGTTCATCTCACCTCTGGTTCTTGGGACTTGAGCTAACAACCTACCTGCCAATCTTGGGATTCATCAGCCTTCACAGCCTGTGAGCAAGAGCCCTCCTCTTTGACCTGCCCATCTTGGGTTTGCCAGCCCCTGGGGCTACATGAATCAGGAGAAACCTCTATCCTAATCCATGGACTTGGGTTGTTCCAGCCTCTACAATCACGTGATTGATACACAAACACACACACACACATATATATTTATACACGTATGTATATGTATATACACTTTACTATTTTGCTTCTCCAAAGAACCTAGCTTAAGACAGCACATATGCCCGGTTACCAGCTGCTCTGTCTCCTGTTGCCTTCTCATACTCCCTGTCTGTATTCCTTGGTAGCTGTAGTCCAAGATGGCGAATCCATGCTGTATTAGGTGGTAGGGGACCTCCACTCCGTAGCTGTTTTCTCTGTTCTCTATCAGTTTCTTATTCCATTTGATGCTTGATCGAGTTCTTTATTCCTTCATTTGATGCTTAACGTTCCAGAACTGATGTATATATTTGTTTTGTTTTTTTGGGTCTTTGCTGCAGAGAGATGGCATGCTGCTTCTGTGTATAGTGCCATGTTGGAAATGTCTTGTTTTCTTTATGTTGAGTTGCAATCCATACTGAAGGTTGTCATCTTTGATCTTCATCAGTATGTGCATTAAGTCGGCAAGCAAGGTTGTGACATCTGCATATCTCAGGTTGTTAATGAGTCTTCTTCCAATCCTGATGCCCCATCCTTCTTCATGTAGTTGGATTATTTGTTCAACATACAGATTGAAAAAGTATGGTGAAAGGATACAACCCTGACGCACACCTTTCTTAACTTTAAACCACTCAGTATCCTCTTGTTCTGTTCAAATGACTGCCTCTTGGTCATTGTACAGGTTCCTCATGAGCAAAATTAAGTGTTCTGGAATTCCCATTCTTTAAATGTTACTCATAATTTGTTATGATCTACACAGTTGAATGTCTTTGCATAGTCAATGAAACAGGTAAACATCTTTCTGGTATTCCCTGCTTTCAGCCAAGGGCCATCTCACATCAGCAATGATGCACCTTGTTTCATGTCCTCTTCTGAATCTGGCTTGAACTTCTGGCAGTTCCCCATTGATGTATTGTTACAACCAGCTTTGAATGATCTTCAGCAAAATTTTACCTGTGTGTGATATTGATGATGTCGTTCAATAATTTCTGTTGCATCACCTTCATTTGGAATGGGCACAAATATGGATCTTGTCCAGTGGCTGGGCCAAGTACACGGCTTCCAAATTTCTTGACACAGATAAGTTGGCACCTCCAGCGCTGCATTCATTTGTTGAAACATCTCAGTTGGTATTCTGCCAATTCCTAGAGCCTTGCTTTTCGCCAATGCCTTCAGTACAGTTTGGACTTCTTTTTTCAGTAGCATTGCTTCTTGATCATATACTACCTCCTGAAAGAGTTGAACATCGACCAATTCTTTTTGGTACAGTGACTTTGTGTATTCCTTCCATCTACTTTTGGTGCTTCCTGAGTTAGTCAATATTTTCCTGTAGAATCCTTCAGTACTGCAACTCATGGCTTGAATTTTTTCTTCACTTCTTTCAGCTTCAGAAATGCTTAGTGTGTTCTTCCCCTTTTGGTTTTCTAATTCCACGTCTTTGCACATTTCATTATAACACTTTACTTTGTCTTCTCGAACGGACCTTTGAAATCTTCTGTTCAGCTCCTTTACTTCATCCTTTCTTCTGTTCGTTTTAGTTTCTCTATGTTCAAGAGGAATATTCAGAGTCTCTCCTGACATTCATTTTGGTCTTTTCTTTCTTTCTTCTCTTATTTAATGACCTTTTGCTTTCTTCATGTGTGATGTCCTTGATGCCATCCCACAACTTTTCTGGTCTTTGGTCATTAGTATTCAATGCATGAAATCTATTCTTAAGATGGCGTCTAAATTCAGGTGGTATACACTCAAGGTCAAAGTCCTGGTGGTGTAGTGGTTAAGTGCTACAGCTGCTAACCAAAAGGTCAGCAATTTGAATCCCCCAGGCACACCTTGGAAACTCTGTGGGGGCGGTTCTACTCTGTCCTATAGGGTTGCTTTGAGTCAGGATACACTTGATGGCAACAGGGTTGGGTTGATGGGTTGGTATACTCAAGGTTGTATTTTAGCCCTCACGGATGTGCGAATGAAAACCATAAATTTCTTAGAAGAAAATGCAGGGGCAGTGCTTTGAGGTCCAGCTTTGAACAATGGCTTATTTAATATAATAATAAAAGCACAAAAGGAAAAATTAATAAATAGAACTTCATAAAAAGTAAAAAGACTTTATCAAAAAAGTGAAAACACAAGCTACCAAATTGGAGAATATCTTCAGAAACTCTATGTCATATAAGAATCTAACAATGAAACTATATACAAAACTTCAACAAAAAAGAAAACCAAACACGTTGCCAATGAGTCAATTCTGACTCTTAGTGACAAAAAGACAAATAAAAAAAATCATAAAATGGGCAAAGGGCTTGAACAGACATTTCACCAAAGAGGGCATTCAAATGGCCACCAGACACATGAAAAGATGCTCAGTGTCATTAGCCATCAGAGGGATGTGAATCAAAAACACAATGAGATACCATGTCACTTCCACCAGGATGTCTAATAATACAAAAAAATAACAGACGTTGGTTGGGATGTGGGGAAATTGGAGCCCTTATCCATTACTGGTGGGAATACAAAATGGTACAGCAGTTGTGGAAAACTTGGCACTTCCTCAAAAAACTAAAATAGGAGAGGCAGTGCCAAGATGGGGGAGTACTCACATGCTTCCAGTGGTCCCTTTTACAAAGAAGACCCAAAAAACACAGTGAATTGATTATATATGAAAAGTGAGGACCCATGAACAGTGAGGACCCATGAACATCAAAGCAAAGTTAAGAAACTGGACTGAGCAGCAGGGGGGAGGGACAGATGGTTCAGAATCATGAGGAGTTGCTGGACCTGTCTCAGTGGGAACCAGCGCCCCTAAGCCCCAATCCCCTGGCTTGACCACAGCAGCCCTGGCTATACCATACTGAATGCGGTTTTCTCAACCAAAGAGAGTGAGCAGCAGAATCTACTCATGCCTCAGGAATCAGCGAAGAACAGCCTTCTTGGCAAAAGTTAAGTGCTTGCATCTAATTTACTGTGCAGATTTATCTGATCCCTCCTCCCTCTGCACCAGGTCCTAAGTCAGCTTCAGTGACAGTCAGTTTTCCTGGGCCTGAGCTAGGTCCTGCTGCGCACCTTAAGCCACTCTCCTGGCCTTACAGAAGAAGCAAATTAACAAACGGGGAGAAGAATAATCTGCCGGCTCCCCTAAACTGGGAACTTAGGGAAGAAGTGGCTCCTGTTCAGGCACAAACAGTCCATGACTTTGAATGCCTTTGACCCTGCATGGACCTGTGTCCCATTTCAGTAGCTAAGCCTTTGCTGTTACACTGCAAGGGTTTATGTGCCTGAAGTCTGACTTTAACTATTTCAGCTGTGGGGTGGAGAGCCAAGTTTTTAATATTTGACACTGCTCTGCCTGTTAAGCAGGGTCCTCACCTACGCTCATCAGGGGCTTGAGGACTGGTGTTTCCACCCATACCACCTAGCCACCCACAACAGGGGTCCAAGGATAAGTGGTGCCTCCCAGTCCTTACAGTTAAAAGCACTGGGTGGCTATGGCACGGTTTCAGAGCCCATCCATCTGTAGGCTCTAGAGAATAGACACCTAGGGGGTGGTTGTCAACCCCGACTTGCTCAGAGTGTGACCTCCTGCTGCAACAGGAAACTTGAGCATGTACCAATCACTACTCTCCTCTCAGACCATAGGTGACAGCATGCACCACACACTTCGTGACACGTTCACTGGACACCTGCCCTGAGTCCATACAAGAAAAGTGAATGGACGCCTATGCTCGTATACTTGGTAACAGTTCTAGCCATCTCGTGAAAAGACATTACGGCTTAAAAGGCTCCGATAATCAAGTTAGCTCATTCCAGCAGCCTATTTGGGTATATCAAAACAAAACAAAGTAAGAAGCTAAGACAGGAAGCAAACAAAATAAATAAATACAAAATAAATTAATACAGTGCACAATTAAATGAAATAGAGAAAAACAAAACAATTGAAAGAGTTAACAAGACCAAAAGCTCTTTCTTTGAAAAGATTAACAATCAATAAACCACTGGCCAGACTTACAAAAGAAAAACAGGAGAAGCAGCAAATAACTGAAATAAGAAATGAGATGGGTGATATCACAACGGACCCAACTGAAATTAAAACAATCATTTCAGATTACTGTGAAAAACTGTACTCTATTTGAAAACCTAGAAAAAATGGACAAATTTTAGAAACACACTACCTACGTAAACGAACACAAATAGAGGTAGAACAACTAAAATTCATACCAAAAAAAGAGACTGAAAAGGTAATTAAAGAACTCCCAACAAAAAAAGCTCTGACCCTGATGGCTTCACTGGAGAATTCTACCAAACATTCAGACGAGTTAACCCCACTACTACTAAAGGTATTTCACAGCACAGAAAAGGATGGGATAGGCCAAAAATCATTCTATAAAGTCAGCATTTCCCTGATACAAAAACCAGGTAAAGACACCACAGAAAAAGAAAATTACAGACCTATATCCCTCACGAACCTAGATGCAAAAACCCTCAATAACCTTCTAGACGAAAGATTTCAAAAACATATCAAAAAAAAATAATTCACCATGACCAAGTGTGATTCATATCATGTATGCAGGGAGGGTTCAACATTAGAAATACAATCAATGAAATCCACCATATAAATAAAACAAAAGACAAGAACCACATAATCTTATCAACTGATGCTGAAAAGAAATTTGACAAAGTCCAACACTTATTCATGATAAAAACTCTCAGCAAAATAAAAATATAAGGGAAATTCCTCAACATAATACAGGGCATTTATACAAAGCCAACAGCCAACATCATCCTAAATGCAGAGAGTCTGGAAGCATTCCCCTTGACAATGGGAACCAGAGAAGGATGCCCTTTATCATCACTCTTATTCAACATTGTACTGGATGCCCTAGCCAGAGCGATTAGGCTAGATACAGAAATAAAGGGCACCCAAATTAGTGAAGAAGAAGTAAAAGAATCTCTGCAGATGACATTATCTTATACACAGAAAACCCTAAGCAATCTCAAGAAAACTACTGAAACTAATAGAACATTTCAGCAGAGTACCAGGATACAAGAAAAATATACAAAAATCATTTGGATCCCTCTACACCAACAAAGAGGAAATCACCAAATCAATACCATTTACAATTGCCCCCAAGAAGAGAAAATACTTAGGAATAAATCTAACCAGAGATGTAAAAGATCTATACAAAGAAAACAAGACATTAATGCAAGAAACCAAAAGAGACCAACATAAGTGGAAAAACATACCTTGCTCATGGACAGGGAGACTCAAGATTGTAAAACTGTCTGTTCTACCCAAAGTGATCCATAGATACAATGCAATCCCAATCCAAATACCAACGACGTATTTTAATGAGATGGAGAAACAAATCACCAACGTCATATGGAAAGGAAAGAGGTCCCCGATAAGTTAAGCATTACTGAAGAAAAGAACAAAGCGGGAGGCCTTGCACTACCTGATCTTAGAACATATTATACTGCCAAGTTGTCAAAATAGCCTGGTAGTGGTACAACAGACATAGAGACTAATGGAACAGAATTGAGAATCCACACATAAATCCATCCACATATGAGCAGCTGATATTTGACAAAGGCCCAAAATCTGTTAAATAAGGAAAAGACAGTCTCTTTAACAAATGGCGCTGGCATAAGAGGATATCCATCTACAAAAAAAGGAAACAAGACCCATAATTCACACCATGAACAAAAACTAACTCAATATGGATCAAAGACCTAAATAGAAAATCTAAAACAATAAAGATCATGGAAGAAAAAATACGGACAGTGCTAGGAGCCCTAATACATGGCATAAACAGTATGCAAAACGTTAGTAGCACTGCACAAACACCAGAAGAGGAACTCGACATCTGGGAGCTCCTAAAAATCAAACACCTATACTCATCCAAAGACTTCACCAAAAGAGTAAAAAGATAACCAAAGACTGGGAAAAAGTTTTGGGCTACCACAATTCTCATCAGCATCTAATCTCTAAAATCTACATGATACTGTAAAAATTCAACTACAAAAAGACAAATAATGCAATTAAAAAATGGGCAAAGGATATCAACAGGCACTTCACCAAAGAAGACATTAAGGCAGCTAACAGATACATGAGGAAATGCTCACAGTCATTAGCCATTAGAGAAATCCAAGTCAAAACTACAATGAGATACCATCTCACCCAAACAATGCTGGCATTAATCCAAAAAATACAAAATGATAAATATACGAGAGCTTGTGGAGAGACTGGAACATTATACACTGCTGATGGGAATGTAAAACGGTACCACCACTTTGGAAATTGAGTTGGCGCTTTCTTAAAAAGCTAGAAATAGAACTACCATACAATCCAGCAGTCCCATATCTTGGAATCTATCTTAGAGAAATAAGAGCCCTCACATGAACAGACACATGCACACCCATGGTCACTGCAGCACTGTTTATAATAGCAAAAAATGGAAGCAACCAAGGTGCCCATCGATGGATGAATAGATAAATGATGGTATATTCACAAAATGGAATACTACACAATGGTTAAGAACACTGATGAATGCGTGAAACATCTATAGTACGGAGCAATCTGGAAGGCATTATGCTGAATGAAATTAGTCAGCTGCAAAAGGACGAATATTGTACGAGACCACTATTATAAGAATTCAAGAAAAAGTTTAAACACAGAAGAAAATATTCTTTCATGGTTACGCGCGTGAGGAGGGAGGGAATGGGTATTCACTAATTAGATAGCAGACAAGAACTATTTTCGGTGAAGGGAAAGACAGCACACAATACAGGAGAGCTCAGCACAACTGGACTAAACTAAAAGAAAGGAAGTTTCCTGAATACAAATGAACACTTTGAAGGCCAGAGTAGCAGGGGTGGAGGTTTGAGGACCATGTTTTCAGGGGACATCTAGGTCATTTGCATAACAAAATGTACAAAGAAAACGTTCTGCATCGCACATTGGTGAGTGGCATCTGGGGTCTTAAATGCTAGCAGGCAGCCATCTAAGATGCATCAATTGGTCTCAACCCACCTGGAGCAAGGGAAAATGAAGAATAACAAAGACATAAGGTAAAGATGAGCCCAAGAGACAGAAAGGGCCACATAAACCAGAGACTACATCAGTCTGAGACCAGAAGAACTAGATGCTGCCCAGCAACAACCAATGACTACCCTGACAGGGAACACAATAGAGAATCCCTGATGGAGCAGGAGAACAGTGGGATGCAGACCTCAAATTCTTATAAAAAGACTAGGCTTAATGATCTGACTGAGACTAGAGGTAACCTGCAAGTCATGGTCCCCGGACCCTTTGTTACCCCAAGACTGGTACCATTCCCAAAGCCAATTCTTCAGACAGGGATTGGACTGCACAATAAGACAGAAAATAATACTAGTGAGGACTGAGACTTTTGGCTCAAGCAGACACATGAGACTATATGGGCAACTGCTGTTTAGAGGTGAGATGAGAAAGCAGAGGGTTATAAGAGCTGGTTGAATGGACACCGGGAATACAGGTTGGAGATGAGGAGTGTGCTGTCTCATTAGGGGGAGAGCAGCTAGAAGTACATAGCAAGGTGTTCGTAAGTTTTTGTATGAGAAACTGACTTGATTTGTAGCTTTTCACTTAAAGCACAATAAATAATAAGAAATATTTTTTTTTACCCAATAATAGAGCTACCATACGACTGAGCAATTCCACTCCTAGGTATATAGCTGAAAGGCTTGAAAGCAAAGACTCAAATAGGGATTTCTACAAGAATGTTCATTGCAGCCTATTCACAATAGTCAAAAGGTGGAAACAACCTAAATGCCCATCTACAAATGAATGCGTAAACAAAATGTGGGACATACATACAATGGAATACTATCATCCAGTAGGAGAAATAAAGTCTTGATACATGTGACAGTATGCTGAGTGAAATAAACCAATCATAAAAGGAAAAATATTATATGACCTCCATTATATAAAAAGACAAGAAAAGGCAAATGTACAGAGCCCAAAGTTTATTAGTGGTTACCTGAGGCAGGGAAGGAGGAGGAAAAGGGGGATTGACGATGTTGGAAAAATCACATTGATTAAACAAGGGTTGCACAGCTAAGTATTGTAATTGCTGTCAATTCATACACCTGTAAAAAGCTGAATTGGCAAAAGTTGTGTGACAGATAGATTTATAACTACAAAAAAAAAAAAAAAAGAGGAGCTGTTGAGGCTGCTTATGTATAACCAAACACCTCATGGGATTTGGTTCCTTGGCTTGGAGGTTTACGGTTATGATTTCATGGACCATCCCAGTTAACTGACCTAATAATGTATTTAGTGCTTCTGTTTTACCTCCTAGTTTGTTTTGTAGTGACTGAGGTCTTAAAACACTTGCAGGCAGCTGTCCAAGGCACAACTGGTCTCTATTCACCTGGAGCAACACGGGAAAAAAGAGGGTCAGGAATAAGAGGAGGATATGGAATGTGTAGCTAATTGCCTCCATGAACAACTGCCTCCTTTACCATAAGACCAGAAGAACTTAATGGTGTCTGTCTACCATTACTAAACATTTTGATCAAAAAGTCCATAGAAGAATCCTGATTGCAGAACTTCAAATTCTCATGGAATCCATACTTTCTGGACCATACAGACTAGATTAACCACTGAAACTACTGCCCTGAAATGATTTTTAAACATTAAACCAAAAATATTCCCTGAAGTCATCTTAAAATCAGCCAAGAGTGTAGCAATATGCTCTTTTAAGAACCATCTATATAGGGTGAGTCTATGTTAATGAGGAAGGAACAACTCAGAAAAGGAGGGTGAGAATGGTTGCACAACATGAAGAATGCAATCAGTGTCACTAAATTGTACATGCAGAAAATGTTGAATTGGTGTATGTTTTGTTCTGTATATTTTCAACAACAAAAAAACTAATAAAATTCAGGAAAAAAAATCTGTTGACCATAAAAATAAAAAGACAAATGACCAATAAGGCTCTCCATGATTGTCCCCTATTACTCCTCTCTTATCATCTTCCCCTGGCTCACTCTGCTCCAGACTCACTGGTTTCCTTGCTCTTTCTAGAAAACCCCACACACCCTGCTGCATTAGTGCTTTTCAACTTGCTGTTCATTCATCTTGGAGCACTACCCTTCTCCCCATATCTGTGTCTCATTTCCCAATTCCTTCACCTTAACAAGGTCATCTCTCATCACCTACCTAAAACAACAAACCTCATGCCCTGGAACTCCAGCTTCCTCTTACTGGTTTTATTTCTCTCCAAAGTACTTATTGTCCCCAAAATTAAATGAATAAGTAAATGAGCGTTTGTTCATTTATCTATTACCATATTCTCCATTGAGAATTTAAGCTCTATTAGAGCACAGACTTTTTTTTTTAATCTATTTTGCTTTTTGCTGAATTCTGAGTGGGCAGAATGGTTTCTGAACTATAGTAGTCACACATATGGCCAAAATAACACACACCTGTTGAGTGAAAGAATGCACAAAGGAACCACTGGGCCATAGTCAATTCACAGCCAATCACCATTTAAGTAGGGGAAGGGAGACAAGTGGATAGCTTAGGGGACTGAATACACTCATCTTCCCTGCCTACTCCTGGGTCCACAAGTTGTGTCTGGAAACTTTCCTGGGTACAGATTGACTGACAGCAAGACTTGAGAGTCTTGGGTCACCACCTATTTCCATTCCAGGGGATAGAATATTGCCTTATGAAAAGTACAAGTTGTGGTTCCAGAAGGTCTAGTTTTAAAATCCATTAATTATTTGGAAGGTTTGAGAAAGTAACTTAACTACAATGAGTCTCAGTTTCCTCATCTGTAAAACAAGAGAACATATCAGCTATTTTTCATATGGGATGCAATGAAGATTAAATGAGGTAACATGAAAACAACGTTCTGTAAACTGTTAAAAAAAAAAAGGAATAAATATAGATTGTGATGGTAGAAGAGAACAATACTGATTTGGACCTACTTAGCAACTTAGGATTGGAGGAAGATTCATTAACAACCTAAGACATGCAGATGACACAACCTTGCTTGCTGAAAGTGAAGAGGACTTGAAGCACTTACTGATAAAGATCAAAGACCACAGCCTTTAGTATGGATTACACTTCAACGTGAAGAAAACAAAAATCCTGACAACTGTACCAATAAACAACATCACGATAAACAGAGAAAAGATTGAAGTTGTCAAGGATGTCATTCTACTTGGATCCACAATCAACATCCATGGAAACGGCAGTCAAGAGATCAGACGACACATTGCATTTGGGCAAATGTGCTGCAAGCATCTCTTTGAAGTGTTAGAAAACAAAGATGTCACTTTAACAACTAAGGTGCGCCTGACTCAAGCCATGATGTTTTCAATTGCCTCATATGCCCATGAAAGCTGGACAATAATTAAGGAAGACGGAAGAAGAATTGGTACATTTGAATTATAGCGTTGGTGAAGAATATTGAAAATACCATGAGTTGCCGGAAGAACAAACAAATCTGTCTTACAAGAAGTACACACAGAATGCTCATTAGAAGCAAGGTTGGTGAGACTTTTTCTCACATAATTTGGACATGTTATCAGGAGGGACCTATCCGTGGAGAAGGACAACATAAAGTAAAGGGTCAGTGAAAAAGAGGAAAACCCTCAGCAAGATGGATTGACACAGTGGCTGCAACAATGGGCTTGAGCATAACACCGACTGTGAGGATGGCGCAGGACCTGCCACTGTTTCGTTCTGTTGTACACAGGGTTGCTATGAGTCAGGATCAACTCAGAGGCACCTAAAAACAACAGCAACCAACAGAGTCATTGTAATTACAATTACATTGTAATTGATGGATACCTGATTAGTCACACAAACACTCAAAATATTTGTTGGTTGCTGCTATTAGCCTTGTTGGCCTAAAAGGAGAATGATGATTTTTTAGTACTCACAAGTGGTGAGTACTTTATATGCATTATTTCATTTTATTCTAATAAAAAAACTCTTGTGAGGTAAATATTACAACAACTATTTTAAAAGCGATAAGTGGTTTACGGAGGAGGCGGGGGCCAAGATGGCTGACTAGGTAGAAGCTACCTCGGATCCCTCTTGTAACAAAGCCTCGGAAAAACAAGTGAATCGATCACATACATGACAATCTACGAACCCTGACCATCAAACAGAGATCTAAAGAGTTGACCTGAGTGACAGAGACTGACAACGAACAACCACAGGGAAGCAACAACTCCTTTCGGAGCCTGCAGCCAGCGTCCCAGTCAGGAAACCTTGGTGCCGGGCTTTGGACTGGGTGCAGGGGACCTGAGCACGGCATCCTGAGACAGCGCAAACACGGGACGCAGCACTAGCCCCCAGAAGTGACCTCGGGGGAAGCCCAGCCGGTGAACACAGGCAGCGCAGCCACGTGGCTGACAGGAGGAGAAGCCACCAGTAGGCATCGACTAGTTTTGGAGCCTGGAGTGCAGCGTCCCAGCCGGGCAACATTGGCGCTGGGTTTTGGACTGGGAGCGGAGGAACTGCCCACTGCTTCTGAGACAGTGCAAGCACAGGACACGGGCCTGACCCTCGGGGGCAATCTCTACCCACCCAGCACACACAGTCAACACGCCCCTTGGGAATCTCAGATAAAACAGTAATCCCAAGCAAGATAAGTAACTTTGTCTATATTCCAGGGTGCTACTCTCTCCTATTTATCTGAACCCTCCCCTCCCCTCCCCTCCCCTTCCCAGGTGGCTTCATTAACATTGAAATTTCTTGAGCCAGAGAGTGAAGTGTGCTGCTGTTTTTGTTTCTTTCCTTTTTTTTTCCTGGTCATTTCCTAACCCATTCTCCTGGCCTGAGAGAAGCAGCTACAAAAAACCCAGGGACCAAAAATCCTTCCCTAATTGGACTAAAGACAAATAACCAGCTCCAGCCAAACATATGTGATCCACAGTCTTGGGCTTTCATCCCTACAGGGAACAAGGTGGCTATTATAATGCAAAGGCAATTCTGATAGGGATCTCACTGTAATTGTTTTAGCCCATTACTAGAAAGACAAGTTTCCCAGGTCTGATATCTTTGCATATTGAACAGAGCCCTCACTTACCCACAACAGGGAACTGAGGGCTGAAGCTCCCCCCAGACCACCTAGCCTCCTGCCTTAGGGGTCTAAGGAGGGTGATACCTACCAATCTGTAGAGGTGCATGCATTGGGGGCCTAAGGTACAGCTGCAGAGCCCACCCACTAAAATAAAAGAAAGATAAGAAAACAAAAGAAGATAAGACTCAGTTGGCAAATATAGAACAAAACACTACACTATCTTAGAGATGGCTCGGAGACAGCACTCAATATCAAACAACATAAAGAAGCAGACCATGATTGCATCTACAACTCCCCAAACTAAAGAATCAAAATCTTTTCCAAATGAAGATACAATCCTGGAATTGCCAGATGTAGAATGTAAAAAACTAATTTACAGAATGCTTCAAGACATCAGGGATGACCTCAGAAATGAAATAAGGCAATCTACACAAAAAGCCAAGGAACACACTGATAAAGCAGTTGAAGAACTCAAAAAGATTATTCAAGAACAAAGTGGAAAACTTAATAAGCTGCAAGAATCCATAGAGAGACAGCATTCAGAAATCCAAAAGATTAACAGCAAAATTACAGAATTAGACAACTCAATAGGAAGTCAGAGGAGGAGACTCGAGCAATTGGAATGCAGGGCAGGGGATCAGGAAAACAAGGGAATTGACACCAATATAGCTGAAAAAAAAATCAGATAAAAGAATTTTAAAAAATGAAGAAACTCTAAGAATCATGTGGGACTCTATCAGGAAGAATAACTTGCATGTGATTGGAGTCCCAGGACAGGGACGGATAACAGAAAATACAGAGAGAACAGCTGAATATCTGTTGGCAGAAAACTTCCCTGACATCATGAAAGACGAAAGGATATCTATCCAAGATGCTCATCAAACCCCATTTAAGATTGATCCAAAAAGAAAATCCTTAAGACATATTATCATCAAACTTGCCAAAACCAAAGTAAAGAGAAAATTTTAAAAGCAGCCAGGGATAAAAGAAAGGTCTCCTACAAAGGAGAATCAATAAGAATAAGTTCAGACTACTCAGCAGAAACCATGCAGTCAAGAAGGCAATGGGATGACATATACAGAGCACTGAAGGAGAAAAACTGCCAGCCAAGGATTATATATCCAGCAAAAATTCTCTCTCAAATATGAAGACGAAATGAAAACATTTACAGATAAACACAAGCTTAGAGAATTTGCAAAAACCAAACCAAAGCTGCAAGAAATACTAAAGGAAATTGTTTGGTCTGAAAACCAATAATATCAGATACCAGCACAACACGAAGTCACAAAACAGAATATTCTGATATCAACTCACAAATCACAAAAACAAACTAAGATTAATTTTAAAAAGAAAAAAACACTCAAAGCAGGGAATCACTGAAGTCAATATGTAAAAGATCACAATAATCACAAAGAGGGACTAAATACAGGTGGTAGAGAACTGCCATAAGGAGAGGGAAACAAGGCGATATAGAACAATACAAGTTAGGTTTTTACTTAGAAAAATACGGGTAAATATTAAGGTAACCACAAAGAGGTATAACAACTCCATAACTCAAAACAAAGACCAAGAAAAACATAATGACTCAGCAAACATAAAGTCAAATACTATGAAAAGGAGGAACACAATTTACAAAGAAAAACGTCTAAGCACAAATAATTGAAAAATGAAATTGTCAACAACACATAAAAAAGGCATCAAAATCACAGTACTAAACACATACATATCTATAATTATGCTGAATGTAAACGGACTAAATGCACCAATAAAGAGACAGAGAGCCTCAGACTGGATAAGAAACACGATCCGTCTATATGCTACGTACAAGAGACACACCTTAGACTTAGAGACAGAAACAAACTAAAACTCAAAGGATGGAAAAAAATATATCAAGCAAACAACAAGCAAAAAAGAGCAGGAGTAGCAATATTAATTTCTGACAAAATACACTTTAAAGTTAAATCCACCACAAAGGATAAAGAAGGACACTACATAATGACTAAAGGGACAATTGACCAGGAAGATATAACCATATTAAATATTTATGCACCCAGTGACAGGGCTGCAAGATACATAAAACAAACGTTAACAGAACTGAAAAGTCAGATAGACACCTCCACAATTACAGCAGGAGACTTCAACACACCACTTTCGGAGAAAGACAGGACTTCCAGTAAGAAGCTCAACAGAGACATGGAAGACCTAATTGCTACAATCAACCAATTTGACCTCATAAACTTATACGGAACACTCCACCCAACTGCTGCAAAGTATACTTTTTTTTCTAGCGCACATGGAACATTCTCCAGAATAGAGCACATATTAGGTCATAAAACAAACCTGTGCAGGATCCAAAACATCAAAATATTACAAAGCATCTTCTCAGACCATAAGGCCATAAAAGTGGAAATGAATAACAGAAAAACCAGGGAAAAGAAATCAAATACTTGGAAACTGAACAATACCCTGCTCAGAAAAAACTGGCGTATAGAAGACATTAAGGAGGGAATAAAGAAATTCATAGAATGCAATGAGAATGAAAACACTTCCTATCAAAACCTCTGGGACACAGCAAAAGCACGGCTCAGAGGTCACGTTATATCGATAAATGCACACATACATAAAGAAAAAAGAGCCAAAATCAGAGAACTGTCCCTACAACTTGAACAAATAGAAAGTGAGCAACAAAAGAATCCATCAGGCACCAGAAGAAAACAAATAATAAAAATTAGAGCTGAACTAAATGAATTAGAGAACAGAGAACCAATTGAAAGAATACACAAAGCCAAAAGCTGGTTCTTTGAAAAAAATTAACAAAATTGATAAACCATTGGCAAGACTGACTAAAGAAATACAGGAAACAAATAACCCGAATAAGAAACGAGATGGGCCGCATCACAACAGACTCAAATGAAATCAAAAGAATCATATCAGATTATTACAAAAATTGTACTCTAACAAATTTGCAAACCTAGAAGAAATGGATGAATTCCTAGAAAAACACTACCTGCCTAAACTAACACAATCAGAAGTAGAACAACTAAATAGACCCATAACAAAAAAAAGAGATTGAAACAGTAATCAAAAAACTCCCAACAAAAAAAAGCCCTGGCCTGGAGGGCTTCACTGCAGAGTTCTACCAAACATCCACAGAAGAGTTAACGCCACTACTACTAAAGGTATTTCAAAGCATAGAAAAAGATGGAATACTACCTAACTCATTCTATGAAGCCACCATATCCCTGATACCAAAACCAGATAAAGACATCACAAAAAAAGAAAATAGATGCAAAAATCCTCAACAAAATTCGAGCCAATAGAATTCAACAACATATCAAAAAAATAATCCACCATGACCAACTGGGATTTATACCAGGTATGCAAGGTTGATTTAATATTAGAAAAACTATTAATGTAATCCACCATATATATAAAACAACAGACAAAAACCACATGATCTTAGCAATTGATGCAGAAAAGACATTTGACAAAGTCCAAAACCCATTTATAATAAAAACGCTCAGCAAAATAGGAATTGAAGGAAAATCCCTCAACATAATAAAGGGCATCTATACAAAGCCAACAGCCAACATCATTCTAAATGGAGAGAGCCTGAAAGCACTTCCTTTGAGAATGGGAACCAGACAAGGACGCCCTTTATCACCGCTCTTATTCAACATTGTGCTAGAGGTCCTAGCCAGAGCTATTAGGCTAGACAAAGAAATAAACGGCATCCGGATTGGCAAGGAGGAAGTAAAATTATCTCTATTTGCAGATGACATGATCTTATACACAGAAAACCCTAAGGAATCCTCCAGAAATCTACTGAAACTAATACAAGAGTTTGGCAGAGTCTCAGGTTATAAGATAAACATACAAAAATCACTTGGATTCCTCTACATCAACAAAAAGAACATCAAAGAGGAAATCACCAAATCAATACCATTCACATTAGCCCCCAAGAAGATAAAATACTTAGGAATAAATCTTACCAAAGATGGAAAAGATCTATACAAACAAAACTACAAAGTACTAGTGCAAGAAACAAAAAACGACCTACGAAAGTGGAAAAACATACCTTGCTCCTGGATTGGAAGAATTAACATAGTAAAAATGCCTCTTCTACCAAAAGCCATCTATACATACAATGCATTTCCGATCCAAATTCCAATGACATTTTTTAATGTGATGGAGAAACAAATCACCAACTTCATATGGAAGGGAAAGAAGTCCCGGATAATTAAAGCATTACTGAAAAAGAAGAAGAAAGTAGGAGGCCTCATTCTATCCGATTTTAGAACATATTATACAGCCACAGTAGTCAAAACAGCCTGGTACTGGTACAACAAAAGGCACATAGACCAATGGAACAGAATTGAGAACCCAGACATAAATCCATCCACATATGAGCAGCTGATATTTGACAAAGGCCCAGTGTCAGTTAATTGGGGAAAAGGTACTCTTTTTAACAAATGGCGCTGGCATAACTGGATATCCATTTGCAAAAAAATGAAACAGGACCCATACCTCACACCATGCACAAAAACTAACTCCAAGTGGATCAAAGACCTAAACATAAAGACTAAAAAGATAAAGATCATGGAAGAAAAAATAGGGACAACCTTAGGAGCCCTAATACAAGGCATAAACAGAATACAAAACATTACCAAAAATGACGAAGAGAAACCAGATAACTGGGAGCTCCTAAAAATCAAACACCTATGCTCATCTAAAGACTTCATCGAAAGAGTAAAAAGACCATCTACAGATTGGGAAAATTTTTTCAGCTATGACATCTCCGACCAGCGCCTGATCTCTAAAATCTATATGATTCTGTTAAAACTCAACCACAAAAAGACAAACAACCCAATCAAAAAGTGGGCAAAGGATATGAACACGCACCTGACTAAAGAAGATATTCAGGCAGCTAACAGATACATGAGAAAATGCTCTCGATCATTAGCCATTAGAGAAATGCAAATTAAAACTATGATGAGATTCTATCTCACACCAACAAGGCTGGCATTAATCCAAAAAACACAAAATAATAAATGTTGGAGAGGCTACGGAGAGATTGGAACAGTTACACACTGCTGGTGGGAATGTAAAATGGTACAACCACTTTGGAAATCTATCTGGCGTTTTCTTAAATGTTAGAAATAGAACTACCATACAACCCAGATATCCCACTCCTCAGAATATACCCTAGGGAAAAAAGAGCCTTTACACGAACAGATATATGCACACCCCTGTTTACTGCAGCTCTGCTCTGTTTACAATAGCAAAAAGCTGCAAGCAACCAAGGTGTCCATCAACGAATGAATGGTTAAATAAATTGTGGTATAATCACACAATGGAATACTACGCATCGATAAAGAACAGTGACGAATCTGCGAAAGATTTCATAACATGGAGGAACCTGGAAGGCATTATGCTGAGTGAAATTACTCAGAGGCAAAAGGACAAATACTGTATAAGACCACTATTAACAGATCTTGAGAAATAGTATAAACTGAAAAGAACACATACTTTTGTGGTTATGGGGGGGAGGGAGGGAGGGTGGGAGAGCGTTACTTACTGATTAGTTAGTAGATAAGAACTGCTTTAGGTGAAGGGAAGGACAATACTCAATATACAAAAGGTCAGCTCAGCTGGACTAGACCAAAAGCAAAGAAGTTTCCAGGATAAACTGAATGCCTTAAAGGTCAGTGGAGCAAGAGTGTGGGTTTGGGGACTATGGCTTAAGGGGACTTCTAAGTCAATTGGCAAAATAATTCTATTATGAAAACATTCTGCATCCCACTTTGAAATGTGGCATCTCGGGTCTTAAATGCTAACAAGCGGCCATCTAAGATGCATCAATCGGTATCAACCCACCTGGATCAAAGGAAAATGAAGAACATAAAGGTCATATGATGACTATGAGCCCAAGGGACAGAAAGGACCATATGAACTAGAGACTTACATCATCCTGAGACCAGAAGAACTAGATGGTGCCCAGCCACAACCCATGACTGCCCTGTCAGGGAGCACAACAGAGAACCCCTGAGGGAGCAGGAGAACAGTGGGATGCAAACCCCAAATTCTCATAAAAAGACCAGACTTAATGGTCTGACTGAGACTAGAGGAATCCCGGCGGTCATGGTTCCCAAACCTTCTGTTGGCCCAGGACAGGAACCATTCCCGAAGACAACTCATCAGACATGAAAGGGACTGGACAGTGGGTTGGAGAGAGATGCTGATGAAGAGTGAGCTACTTGTATCAGGTGGACACTTGAGACTGTGTTGGCATCTCCTGTCTGGAGGGGAGATGGGAGGGTAGAGAGGGTTAGAAACTAGCAAAATTGTCACAAAAGGAGAGACTAGAACGAGGGAGCGGGCTGACTCATTAGGGGGACAGTAAGGGGGAGTATGGAGTAAGGTGTATATAAGCTTATATGTGACAGACTGACTAGATTTGTAAAGTTTCACTTAAAGCACAATAAAAATTGTTTAAAAAAAAAAAGCGATGAGTGATGTTCAGAGAGCTTAACTGCCAAAACTCATATGGTCATGTAACCAGGAAGTACTAAACCCATTTCCAAAATACCAAGCCATTCTCTGACTTTTAAAGTTAGGCCTCTCTTTACCCATGATATTTAAACATGTTCAAGACAGGTTGCTCCACATGAAATGTGCAGGGAAGGGTAGCACCATAGAAAGTGAAAAGTTTAGTTTAAATTCATAGAAGGTAGGAAATGCCTGATATAAAAGACGACATGCTGCGTGATTCCATTCCTATGAAATTCTACAGCAGACAAAAACAAGCTATGGTAATTATCTTGTGGGGAGGGGGAGTAGAATTAACTCGAAAGGGGCAAATTGAAATTACTGATATGACAGAAATAGCCTTATTTTCATAGTGGGTTACATGCTGTTTGCATTTTTCAAAGCTCATCAGACTGTATACTGATGATCTGTGCAGTTTACTGTACCTAAGTCATAATTCCATTTGAAAAGTTTAAGCTCATAGAAACAGAGATGAATTGTAGACTTGGGAACCAAATGAAACATAGTAATGCTAGAATGATATCACCACGATGGTAAAGTAAAAAGCTCCAAGCTCCTGACTACCAAGTAAACATGAAAAGCAAGTAGAATCTGTCAGAATTAACCTTGTCAGAACTCTGGTACACAGTCAGAGGCGCATGGCAATCAAACAAACACTAAATCAAGAAGGGGGTAACGTGAAGAAAATGGTAGGAAAATTGTGTGGCTTTCTGTTACTGGCCTATGCCTCTCCCCTGCCCTGGCTCAGTAGCCAGCTTGAAGGGGAAACCCATATTTTCAGCTTGGAACTCTGGTCCTGGATTCTGAAAGGAATAAACCAAACCTCATGCACAAAGTACTATGTTTGTCTGTTTGAACCTGTCAGTGGCTACCTAAAGTGCTGAAGCAAACCGCGTGTCTCTGTATCATCTATCTTAGAGGTTGTACAGGTGGAGGAGTAGCGGGCTCACTGAAAGTCCTGGGCTAAGACAGGAAGATTCAGACACACATTAGAAAGCTGTGGGGTAAGGTCAGGGGCCAAAAAGAGAGCTTCTTTGGGAAGCTGGGGCATTCAGAAGCACCCAGGTATACAGAGGAATTTAAAAAGACATACAAACGCCTAGGTTAAGATGCTCACCCACAAAAGACCTGAGAACACCTTTAACGTTCACTTGGGGTTGATCTCTAGGTCAGCGTAAACCTTCCTAAGTATTGAAGGAGTGTTGCAGGACAGACCCTATCTGCAAAGACCACAGAGGACTTTTCCTCTCATTGCTTACCTTTTCTTTGCTTCTTTTTCCTGTTTTCTTTCATTTTTTTGTTTTTCTTTTCAACTGCTAGTGTTCATGGAAGACTCTGTCAGAACAATAGCTGAGCACAACCTAAAGAAACAGAGACTTCAGTGAACACACACGTCAAGTAATTCAGACTTTGCAAAAATTATTTGTGAAAGTCACTAAACCAATGGACTTCAACAACAAAACAAAGAGAGAGAGAGAGAGGAATGGAGGAAGAAAGGAAAGTCCGGTAGAAGGGGGAGAATCTCATTTCAAGAGTTACCATATTACTCAAATATCTGATTTTCAATTAAAAAAATCACAACGTATACAGAGAAACAAGGGAGAATGGCCCATTCAAAGGAACAAAGTGACAGAAATCATCCCCAAGAAAGCCAAGATACTGGACTTACTAGATAAAGACTTTTAAACAACTCTTTTAAATATGCTCGAAGAGCTAAAAGAAAACATAAAGAACTAAAGGAAATCAGAAAAACAATCTATAAACAAAGCGAGAATATCACTAGAGATATAAATTATATATACACAAAAAAGAAGCAAACAGAAAAGTACAATAACTGAAATGAAAAATTCACTAGAGGGGCTCAACAGCAGATTTGAGCTGGCAGAAGGAAGAATCAGTGAACCTGAAGGCAGGACAATTGAAATAATTCGATCTGAGAAACCGATAGAAAAAAGAATTTCAAAACAATGTACAGAGTCTAACAGAACTGTAGGACACCATCATGCAGACAATATACACATTATGGAAATCCCAGAATGAGGAGAAAGTAAGAAAGGGACAGAAAGAATATTTCAAGAAATAATGGCTGAAAACTTTCCAAATTTGATGAAAGTAATGAATTTATGCATGCAAGAAGCACAATGAACTCCAAGGATAAACCTAAAGAGATCCACAGTGAGACACATTATAATCAAGCTGATGAGCACCAAAGATAAAGAGTTTTGAAGCAGCAAGAGAGAAGCAAATCATCCCATGCAAAGAATCTTCAAAAAGATTAAGTATCAATTTCTCCTCAGAAACCATGAAGGCCAGAAAGCAGTGGGGTCACATACTTATAACGATGAAAGAAAAAAAAAACTGCCAACTAATAATTCTGTATCTGACAAAACTGTCCTTCAAAACTGAGGGCAAAAAATAGAATATTCCCAGAGAAACAAAACCTAAGGAAGTAGGAAATGACCCAAGATGGCAGCTTACTCATACACACCATGCTGTCCCCCTACAGCAGAGAACCAAGAAACCAAGTGAAACAGATAAAGATGATGTCATGGAGTGAACTGTGTCCCCCCAAAATATCTGTGAACTTGGCTAGGCCATGATTTCCAGTATAGTGTGATTGCCTACCATTTTGTCATTTCATGATATTTTTCTATGTGTTGTAAATCCTATCACTATGATGTAATGAGATGGAGTAGTGGCAGTTATACTGATGAGATCTGCAAGATTAGATAGTGTCTTAAGCCAATCTATTTTGAGATATGAGAGAGAGGAGTGAGCAGAGACACATGGGAACCTCACACCACCATGAACGCAGTGCTGGGAACAGAGTGTGTCCTTTGGATCTGACATTTCTGCACTCAGATGCTCCCAGACCAAGGGACGACTGATGACAAGGACATTCCTCCAGAGATGACAAAGACAGAAAGCCTTCCCCTGGACCTGGCGCCCTGAATTCAGACTTCTGACCTACTGGACTTGGACAGAATAAACTTCTCTTTGTTAAAGCCATCCACTAGTGGTATTTCTATTACAGTAGCACTAGATGACTAAGACAGATGACAATCTGGGAACCCAGAACAGCAAATGAGTCAAACACCGAAGGGAAGGAGAACCGAATGAAAACAGCAAACAAGACTTACAGACTTTAGACGTCCTGCCAGCCAGCCCAGCACCATGTGGCCATCTTAAAACAAAGTGAGTTACATTCCTGTGTGAGGAGCTCAGGAAGGCAACTTCACAGAACCCCCATTAAGAGATAGAGATACTGTGTAGACAAACATGGAACAAAACGAGATGAGCAAAACATGAACCATATCTAAGGAAGCAAAGTGCAGGAAGGCAGGCGAGAGCCCTAGGGATCCAGGCAAACACAGAGTAGAGACTCAGCTAGAAAATAGGGCAGAACTACTCACCAGCAGCAGTTTCTGATCATTAGGGCAGCTGGCACTGCCAGAGTGGAGGATCCTTGAAGTGGCAACTAGAGATCCCTCACTTGACCAGACTCTGAACAGCCCACTCCCAGCATCTGGTCAGAGCTGGTCCTGATCACTGGTTGCACTCTGTGGGGAGTGCCTCAATCCCTCTCTATGCTCCCCGCTTCCCTCCCAGTTCCCAGGAGTGTGCCTCTCTTCCCTTCGCCACTTGGCAATCCACATCACACAGCCCCATGCTGTCACACTTGCAACCCGAGGTTTTCATCTGCCCCGTCCATTCTCATGCCAACTTGCACAGCTGGCAATCCACAGCACACAGTCCTAAGCTGTCGGACCTGCAACCAGAGGCTCATGGACACTCCATCCACCCCTGTGCTACCCAGTCCACCACTCCCACCACCAGACTGGCAATCGGAGGAGTGAAACTCCCCTCTCCCGCCCACCATTCCACCCTCCTGGCACAAGTTCCTGTGCTACCTACGCAGTGACACCTGACCCATGCACTCTCAACCCAACCACTGGGAAACCAGCAGTGCACACACACAGTGCCCAACCCAGAGATCAGTAAGAATGCTTCCTACACCCATGCTCCAGTAACCAGCTGGAAAGACATATCACCTGATCAGCAATGGCAATATATCCTGACAGGTGCCATTAAAATAAAAATGGAAATCAAAACTACAATGAGATACCATCTCACCCCAACAAGGCTACTGTTAATCCAAAAAACACAAAATAATAAATGTTAAAGAAAATGTAGACAGACTGGAACACTTATACACTGCTAGTGGGAATGTAAAATGGTACTACTTTGGAAATCAATTTGGCGCTTCCTTAGAAAGCTAGACATAGAAGTACCAAATGATCCAGCAATCCCACTCCTTGGAATATATACTTGAGAAATAAGAGCCTTCACATAAACAGTATATGCACACCCATGTTCACTGCGGCACCGTTTACAGCAGCAAAAAAGATGGAAGCAAGGAGCCAAGATGGCTGACTAGGCAGACGCCACCTCGGATCCCTCTTACAACAAAGACTCGGAAAAACAAGTGAATCGATCACATACATAACAATCTACGAACCCTGAACAATAAACACAGATTTAGAGACGGAGAACGAACTAATACGGGGAAGCAGCGATTGTTTCCAGAGCCTGGAGCCAGCGTACCAGTCAGGTACAGCACAAGCACAGAGAGCTGCTCCACCGCCCTGAACTAACCCTGGGAGGGGGACCAGCCGGTTCCACGGGCAGCGTGGAACGCAGCCGGTAGGAGAAGTCCCCAGGAGGCAGTGACTGGTCTTGGAGCAGAAATAGCAGCGTCCGAGCCGGAGAACCGTCCCGCAGGGATTTGGACTGGACGCAGGTACGGCATAAACACGGAGAGTTGCTCCACCCCCCTGAACTAACCCTGGGAAGGGGCCCAGCCGGGTCACGGGGGCGGTGTGGGACGCAGCCGGTAGGAGAAGTTCCCGGGAGGCAGCGACTGGTATTGGAGTGGGGAGAACAGCGTCCCAGCCAGGACACTCGGTCATGGCAGAAGCACGGGGAGCTGCTCCACCCATCTGAACTAACCCCGGGAGGAGGCCCAACTGGTTCTCGGAGGCGGCACGGCCACGTGGCTGGAGGGACGAGAAGTCCCCGGGAGGCAGCGACTGATTTTGGAGTCGAGAGTGCACCGTCCCAGTAGGGGAGCCCTGACGCTGGGCGTGGGGCTGGAAGCGGAGGATCTGACCGTGACTCCAGTGGGCCAGACCCCCCGGGGGCAATCTCCACACAGCCAGCACACATAGGCGACGCGCCCGCGGGAATCTCAGATATAATAGTCATTACAAGCAAGACAAGCAACTCTGGCTATATTCTGAGGTGCTACTCTCCTATCTCTCTGTTCCCTCCCCCACCCTCCCCAGGCGGCTTCATTAACATCTGAATAGCCTGAGCCAGAGGGAGAACTCTGATAGGGATCTGACTGCATTTTTTTTTTTTTAGCGGATTTTCTGGAAAAACTAGTTTCCCAGTGATGGCTCGGAGACAACAATCCATATCAAACCACTTAAAGAAGCAGATCATGACAGCTTCTCCAACCCCCCAAACAAAAGAATCAAAATCTTCCCCAAATGAAGATACAATCTTGGAATTATCAGATACAGAATATAAAAAACTAATTTACAGAATGCTTAATGATATCACAAATGAAATTAGGATAACTGCAGAAAAAGCCAAGGAACACACTGATAAAACTGTTGAAGAACTCAAAAAGATTATTCAAGAACATACTGGAAAAATTAATAAGTTGCAAGAATCCATAGAGAGACAACATGTAGAAATCCAAAAGATTAACAATAAAATAACAGAATTAGACAACGCACTAGGAAGTCAGAGGAGCAGACTCGAGCAATTAGAATGCAGACTGGGACATCTGGAGGACCAGGGAATCAACACCAACATAGCTGAAAAAAAATCAGATAAAAGAATTAAAAAAAATGAAGAAACCCTAAGAATTATGTGGGACTCTATCAAGAAGGATAACCTGTGGGTGATTGGAGTCCCAGAACAGGGAGGGGGGACAGAAAACACAGAGAAAATAGTTGAAGAACTCCTGACACAAAACTTCCCTGACATCATGAAAGACGAAAGGATATCTATCCAAGATGCTCATCGAACCCCATTTAAGATTGATCCAAAAAGTAAAACACCAAGACATATTATCAGCAAACTCACCAAAACCAAAGATAAACAGAAAATTTTAAAAGCAGCCAGGGAGAAAAGAAAGGTTTCCTTCAAGGGAGAATCAATAAGAATATGTTCTGACTACTCAGCAGAAACCGGCAGTTGCAAGAAGGGAATGGGACGACATATACAGAACACTGAAGGAGAAAAACTGCCAGCCAAGGATCATATATCCAGCAAAACTCTCTCTGAAATATGAAGGCGAAATTAAGATATTTACAGACAAACACAAGTTTAGAGAATTTGCAAAAACCAAACCAAAGCTACAAGAAATACTAAAGGATATTGTTTGGTCAGAGAACCAATAATATCAGATATCAGCACAACACAAGGTCACAAAACAGAACGTCCTGATATCAACTCAAATAGGGAAATCACAAAAACAAACAAATTAAGATTAATTAAAAAAAAATAAATACACATAACAGGGAATCATGGAAGTCAATAGGTAAAAGATCACAATAATCAAAAAGAGGGACTAAATACAGGAGACATTGAACTGCCATATGGAGAGTGATACAAGGCGATATAGAACAATACAAGTTAGGTTTTTACTTAGAAAAATAGGGGTAAATAATAAGGTAACCACAAAAAGGTATAACAACTCTATAACTCAAGATAAAAAGCAAGAAAAACGTAACGACTCAACTAACATAAAGTCAAGCACTATAAAAATGAGGATCTCACAATTTACTAAGAAAAACGCCTCAGCACAAAAAAGTATGTAGAAAAATGAAATTGTCAACAACACACATAAAAAGGCATCAAAATGACAGCACTAAAAACTTATTTATCTATAATTACCCTGAATGTAAATGGACTAAATGCACCAATAAAGAGACAGTCACAGACTGGATAAAGAAACACGATCCATCTATATGCTGCCTACAAGAGACACACCTTAGACTTAGAGACACAAACAAACTAAAACTCAAAGGATGGAAAAAAGTATATCAAGCAAACAATAAGCAAAAAAGAAGAGGAGTAGCAATATTAATTTCTGACAAAATAGACTTTAGACTTAAATCCACCACAAAGGATAAAGAAGGACACGATATAATGATAAAAGGGACAATTGATCAGGAAGACATAACCATATTAAATATTTATGCACCCAATGACAGGGCTGCAAGATACATAAATCAAATTTTAACAGAATTGAAAAGCGAGATAGATACCTCCACAATTATAGTAGGAGACTTCAACACACCACTTTCGGAGAAGGACAGGACATCCAGTAAGAAGCTCAACAGAGACACGGAAGATCTAATTACAACAATCAACCAACTTGACCTCATTGACTTATACAGAACTCTCCACCCAACTGCTGCAAAATATACTTTTTTTTCTAGCGCACATGGAACATTCTCTAGAATAGACCACATATTAGGTCATAAAACAAACCTTTGCACAGTCCAAAACATCGAAATATTACAAAGCATCTTCTCAGACCACAAGGCAATAAAACTAGAGATCAATAACAGAAAAACTAGGGAAAAGAAATCAAATACTTGGAAAATGAACAATACCCTCCTGAAAAAAGACTGGGTTATAGAAGACATCAAGGAGGGAATAAGGAAATTCATAGAAAGCAACAAGAATGAAAATACGTCCTATCAAAACCTCTGGGACACAGCAAAAGCAGTGCTCAGAGGCCAATTTATATCGATAAATGCACACATACAAAAAGAAGAAAGAGCCAAAATCAGAGAACTGTCCCTACAACTTGAACAAATAGAAAGTGAGCAACAAAAGAATCCATCAGGCACCAGAAGAAAACAAATAATAAAAATTAGAGCTGAACTAAATGAATTAGAGAACAGAAAAACAATTGAAAGAATTAACAAAGCCAAAAGCTGGTTCTTTGAAAAAATTAACAAAATTGATAAACCATTGGCTAGACTGACTAAAGAAATACAGGAAAGGAAACAAATAACCCAAATAAGAAACGAGAAGGACCACATCACAACAGAACCAACTGAAATTAAAAGAATCATATCAGATTATTATGAAAAATTGTACTCTAAGAAATTTGCAATCCTAGAAGAAATGGATGAATTCCTAGAAAAACACTACCTACCTAAACTAACACATTCAGAAGTAGAACAACTAAATAGACCCGTAACAAAAAGAGATTGAAACGGTAATCAAAAAACTCCCAACAAAAAAAAGCCCTGGCCCGGACGGCTTCACCGCAGAGTTCTACCAAACATCCAGAGAAGAGTTAACGCCACTACTACTAAAGGTATTTCAAAGCATAGAAAAAGATGGAATACTACCTAACTCATTCTATGAAGCCACCATATCCCTGATACCAAAACCAGGTAAAGACATCACAAAAAAAGAAAATAGATGCAAAAATCCTCAACAAAATTCGAGCCAATAGAATTCAACAACATATCAAAAAAATAATCCACCATGACCAAGTGGGATTTATACCAGGTATGCAAGGCTGGTTTAATATTAGAAAAACCATTAATGTAATCCACCATATACATAAAATAAAAGACAAAAACCACATGATCTTAGCAATTGATACAGAAAAGACATTTGACAAAGTCCAACACCCATTTATGATAAAAACTCTTACCAAAATAGGAATTGAAGGAAAATTCCTCAACATAATAAAGGGCATCTATACAAAGCCAACAGCCAACATCACTCTAAATGGAGAGAGCCTGAAAGCATTTCCGTTGAGAACGAGAACCAGACAAGGACGCCCTTTATCACCGCTCTTATTCAAAATTGTGCTAGAGGTCCTAGCCATCGACATCATGAGCTCTTTGTGCTGCCACAGATCACCCCGCTCACAGCTGTGCCAGTCCCAATGGAACCTGGACCGTCGTTCTTAACCTGGCACAGAATCAGGAATAAGGACAGAGCTCTCTGTGATATTATAATGCATTCCCTTGTAAAGTCACACTCAATCGTTGGTTCACATGAACAAAACCCACTATAAAAAATTTTAACTACACTCTCTAAGACAGTAATCCCCAAAATGACAACATTTATATGGAATTTATTTTTAGACTAATAAGCCAAGTTATTTTCTTTGTCAGAACTAGAATATTACAAACCCAGCTGTTGAACAGCAATGGTCACAGATGTCAAAACGTCTTTCAACATTTAGACAGTCACCTAGCCGTTATTCTCGTGGGATCCATGAGTGCCTGAGAGAATCACACTTGACAGATGCAAAAAATACGATATCCATATGGTAAATACAACTCCCCATGTCCCAATCATCTAGTCTAGCAACTTCCCTACTATTCTATACTGAGATGTAGCCCATCATCTAGGGATGATAGTTACTACAGAACCTATCATAGTCCATTCTTTTCTTGGAGTTTGGTCCATACACAGACCATCAGCTAGGTTGTGGGAGCAAGAAGGGAGAGCAGGAGCAGAAAGACACCAGAAGAGAAGCCAAAATGGAAATGCTGAGTCATGTTAATGGCCAAGAAGTAGAGTACGAATGAGCAGCCAATGTTAGAGCAGACACACCCTGGAGTGGCACCAGACCAGGAACTATCTTCCTGCTCATGAGTTAGGTCCCTCCGTGGCAGAAACAGAGGCCTCTGTTGACCTTCACCCTCCAGGGCCAAGTCTTGCAGTAGCAAAATGCAATTCTTCTAGTCTAACAGAATAAAAGTAGTTCCCAACATCAGTTCCAGCACTGCAAGAAGTGCCTGTTTGGGGTCAGCTGTGTCAGAAATTAATGAGCCAGCCCCTTGGAGCACCCGCACCTTCACCAACTCTAATCACTTCTCCCTTCCAAAAAAGACACCAAGCTCATCTCTTTAGCTACCAGTGATTCTCAATCACAGGCATCTGGAAATGTGTATTGTGGGTGGGGTGGATATCTTTGCTTGACACGATGACTTGGTTAGGCTGGAGTAACACCGGCATCGAGTGACCAGGGATGCTAAATGTTCCTAAATGGGCAAGGACAGTCCCATACAATGATAAATCACTCCAAAACACTCTCCTTGAGAAACACTGGGCCCCCTCCAACGTTCTGGGCACACAGAAAAGGGTAAGAAACGCAAATTAAAGAGAGGCGGCAGTAAGAGAATAAGCAACATCTCCGTAAGAAGTGAACCAGTCAAGTTAAGACTGTCCAAAGATCAACGTGAGCCCCTATGCACCTCCTTCCCTCACGTCCAGCAATAATGCTAAAGACAAAAAAAGTTCTTACTCTCATGCCCCCTCCCATGGGCCCAGCTAGCTTTCAGTTTCATCTTTGAAAAACTGTACATTTCCACATCTTTTCATTTGTTCCAATTAGGATAATTTCTTAGCAACTAAGAATAATTATTGCTGTTGTTGATAACAGCGATGCCAAAACCAAACTTATTACCATCAAGTCAATTCCAACTCAGAACAGCCTGACAGGACAGAGTAGACTGCCCCATAGGGTTTCCAAAGCTGTAATCTTTAGACAAGCAGACTGCCACATCTTTCTCCCACACAGCAACTGCTGGGTTCGAAAAACGACCTTTCGGTTAGCAGCTGAGCACTTAACCACTGCATCATCAGAGCTCCTTGATAATAGCAATAAAGTAACAACTGAAATTTTTTCCACGTTACTAAAGGGACTAATTACTAATCTGTGCTGTAATATGTCTGTTGAAATTTCACCTTAGAGATTAATTCTTCAGAGGATAACTCTTCACAGATTAAGTTTGTCAATTAATATCCTCTTAGGAAACAGTTTTTTGAGCCACGCTGGGGAAACAGAAGGGGTGAATTTCTCTTGTCACCTCTTCCAGACTCTTTATAAAGCTCTAGGCAGTGCTGACAGAGACATCTGCACAAACAAGCTTTACCACCAATGGTCAGGGCATGGGGAGACCAAATGGAAAGAGACAGCTTAGCAGATCAAAGAGCAAATATTTTAGAGGCAGTGTGCTCAATTATGTGGGAGACAGACCCACGGCACTTTCTATACCAGGCAGATGCCAACACAAGGTAGAAAGTTCACCAGGATACAACTACAGACTGAAACCCTCCCCAGAGTACAGAAGTCCAAAACTCAATTCTGTTTTCAACGACTTGACGTATTCACTTAACTAGAACATACCATCACTACAAGTGGGGGTTTCCAGCCTGTATGAGTCAAACAGGGGTCATTACAGGCTGAAACAGTGCTGTCCAATAGAACTTTCTGTGATGATGAACACGCTCTACATCTGTGCTCTCCAATAAGGCAGCACTAAACACATGTAGCTACTAAGCACTTGAAAGGTGGCTAGTTCAACTGAATAACTAAGTTTTTTTTTAATTGTAATTAATTTAAGTATAAATAGCCACCTGTGGCCTGTGGCTATTGTACTGGACAGCATAGTTAAAGGCTTAGACCACGGCCTGGGAAAATGATCCCAAAGTATATCACAAAACAGTCTTACTCATCCTCCGACTACCTGATAAAGCACTTCCTTAACCCTTGCCGTCCATACACATGCAGACACTACGCATAAAATTTCAGCATATCACGCATGACTAGACCAGCACTCTCAAATTTTAGCACACGTAAGAATCATGGAGGGCTTGTTAAAACACAGATTATTGAGCTCAAACCCCAAGTGTCTGATTCAGGAGGTCTGGGTTCAGCCCCCATCATTTACATCTCTAACAAGTTCCCAGGTAATGCTGATACTGCTAGGACCACACTCTGAGTAGTACTAAAATAAAAACTTCAACCATTCAAACACCAACTGTCATAGATTGAATTGTGTTCCCCTCAAAATGTAAGTCAACATGGCTAGGCCAGGATTCCCAGTATTGTATGACTGTCCACCACTTGGTCATCTGATGTAATTTCCTATGCATTGTAAATCCTACCTCTAGAATGTTAATGAGGTGGGATTGGTGGCAGTTATGTTAATGAGGCAGGAGTCAATCTACAAAATTAGTTTTTATTTTAAATCAATCTCTTTGAAGATATAAAAGAGAGAAGTGAGGACAGACACATGGGGACCTCCTAACACCAAGAACACAGAACCAGGAGGGGAGCGCTTCCTTTGGACCCAAAGCCCCTTCACTGAGAAGCTTCTAGGATGGGAAGATTGCTGAAAAGGACCTCCCCCCAGAGCTCACACAGAGAAAGAGCCTTCCCCTGGAGCTAGCATCATGAATTTGGACTTCTAGCCTCCTAAACTGTGAGAGAACAAATTTCTCTTTGTTAAAGCCATCCATTTGTGGCATTTCTGTTACAGCAGCATTAGACGACTAAGACACCAACCTATCTACAAGAACAGCTTCTTTCATGTCCCCTTTCTGCTACACAGAAATGTCCCTTTCTTCTAGTAAACACTTAACACCTCGGGACCAAGACGGCTGACTAGGTAGAAGGTACCTCGGATTCCTCTTGCAACAAAGACTCAGAAAAACAAGTGAATCGATCACATACATGACAATCTACGAACCCTGACCATCAAACACAAACCTAAAGAGTTGATCTGAGTGACAGAGACTCAGCCAGTGGAAGCAGGCTACACACGGATGCAGCTAACCAGAGAACGAGAAATCATAGGGAAGTAGCAACTGTTTTCGGAGCCTGGAGCCACTATCCCTGTCAGAAAACCTTGGCGCCAGGCTTTGGACTGGGCACAGGGAGCTGAGCACGGCATCCTGAGACGGAACAAACACAGGAAACAGCACTAGCCCCCAGAAGTGACCTCGGGGGAAGCCCAGCCAGGGCACGCAGGCAGCGCAGCGACACGGCTGACAGGAGGAGAAGTCACCAGTAGGCAGCAACTGGTTTTGGAGCCTGAAGTGCGGCGTCCCAGCTGGGGAACCTTGGCGCCTGGCTTTGTACTGGGAGCGGAGGAACTGACCACAGCTTCTCAGACGGCACAAATCACGGGACACAGCCCTAGCCCCAAGAAGTGACCTCGGGGGAAGCCCAGCTAGTGCACGCAGGCAGCGCAGCAGTGCGGCTGACAGGAAGAGAAGTCACCAGGAGGCAGTGACTGGTTTTGGAGCCTGAAGTGCGGCGTTCCAGCTGCGGAACCTTGGAGCTGGGCTTTGTACTGGGAGCGGAGGAACTGACCATGCCTTCTGAGACGGCACTAGCACGGGACACGGGCCTGACCCTCGGGGCCAATCTCGACCCAGCCAGAGCACACAGGCTACACGCCCCTCAGGAATCTCAGAAAAAACAGTCATCACCAAGCAAGGTAAGTAACTTTGTCTATATTCCTGGGTGCTACTCTCTCCTAACTATCTGATCCCTCCCCTCCCCTTCCCAGGCGGCTTCATTAATATTGGAATTTTCTGCGCCAGAGAGTGAAGTACTCTGCGGTTTTTCTTTGTTTGTTTGTTTTTTATCATTTCCTAACCCATTCTCCTGGCCTGAAAGAAGCAGCTACAAAAAACCCAGGGACCAAAAATCCTTCCCTGACTTCCCGAAATTGGACTGAAAATACAGAACCAACTCCAGCCAAGCATATGAGATCCACAGTCTTGGGCTTTCATCCCTACAGGCCACAAGGTGGCTATTATAATGCAAAGGCAATTCTGAGAGGGATCTGACTGTCATTGTTTTAGCGGATTACTGGAAAGACAAGTTTCCCAGGTCTGATATCTCTACCTATTAAACAGAGGCCTCACTGACCCACAACAGAAAACTGAGGGCTGAAGCTTCACCCAAACCACCTAGCCTCCTGCCATAGGAGTCTAAGGATAGTGACACCTACCAATCTGTAGAGGTACATGCATTGGGTGCCTAAGGTACATCTGCAGAGCCCATCCACCAAAGTGCTTTAGGAATAGAGCACACCTACCTCACTGGCACCTGGGGGAACCCTGTCAGCATCCTGCCCCCACTGGAGTGTGACCCCCTGCTGCTATTAGAATCTGGTGCACACAACTATCACCACTACTCCTCTATTGAATAGGTGACAGTCTACACCACACACTTGGTGACCGAAAATCAGATTCTACCCAAGAATAGTGAATGGACTCTTAGGCTTATATACCTGGTAACAGCCCAAGCCAGCTAGTAATAGGACATAAGTGATTCAAAGGCTACAACAATCAAGACAGCACAATCTAGTAGCCCATCTACGTATATTGAAAGAAAACAAAACAAGATAAGACTCAGGGAGCAAATATAAAATAAATCATTACAATATCTTATAGATGGCTTGGAGACAGCAGTCAATATCAAATCACATGATTACCTCTACAACTCCCCAAATTAAAGAATCAAAATCTTGCCCAAATGAAGATACAATCCTGGAATTGCCAGATACAGAATATAAAAAAATAATTTACAGAATGCTTCAAGACATCAGGGGTGACCTCAAAAATGAAATAAGGCAATCTACACAAAAAGTCAAGGAACACACTGATAAAGCAGTTGAAGAAATCAAAAAGATTATTCAAGAACATAGTGGAAACATTAATAAGCTGCAAGAATCCATAGAGAGAGAGCATTCAGAAATCCAAAAGACTAACAGTGGAATTACAGAATAAGACAACTCAATAGGAAGTTAGAGGAGCGGAATCGAGCAACTGGAATGCAGAGTGGGGGAGTTGGAGGATAAGGAAATGGACACGAATATAAAGAAAAATCACATAAAAGAATTAAAAAAAAATGAAGGAACCCTAAGAATCATGTGGGACTCTATCAAGAAGAATAACTTGCGTGTGATTAGAGTTCCAGAACAGGGAGGGATAACAGAAAATACAGAGAGAATAGTTGAAGATCTGTTGGCAGAAAACTTCCCTGACATCATGGAAAACGAAAGGATATCTATCCAAGATGCTCATCAAACTCCATTTAAGATTGATCCAAAAAGAAAATCACCAAGACGTATTATCATCAAACTTGCCAAAACCAAAGATAAAGGGAAAATTTTAAAAGCAGCCAGGGATAAAAGAAAGGTCTCCTAAAAAGGAGAATCAATAAGAATAAGTTCAGACTACTCAGCAGAAACCATACATGCAAGAAGGCATTGGGATGACATATATAGAGCACTGAAGGAGAAAAACTGCCAGCCAAGGATCATATATTCAGCAAAACTCTCTCTCAAATATGAAGGTGAAATTAAAACATTTACAGATAAACACAAGCTTAGAGAATTTGCAAAAACCAAACCACAGCTACAAGAATATATATATAGAAATATTAGAGGAAATTGTTTGGTCACAAAATCAATAATATCAGATACCAACACAACACAAGGTCACAGAACAGAACATCCTGATATCAACTCAAATAGAGAAATCACAAAAACAAATTAATATTAATTTTAAAAAGAAAAAAAATGCTCAAAACAGGGAATCATTGAAGTCATTATGTAAAAGATCACAATAATCAAGAAGAGGGACTAAATACAGGAGCCATAGAACTGCCATATGGACAGGAAAACAAGGCGATATAGGATGATACAAGTTAGGTTTTTACTTAGAAAAATACGGGTAAATGTTAAGGTAACCACAAAGAGGTATAACAATTCCATAACTCAAAATAAAAACCAGGAAAAACATAACGACTCAAGCAACATAAATTCAACTACTATGATAACGAGGAACACAGCTTTTACAAAGAAAAACGTCTCAGCACAAAAAAGTAAGTGGAAAAGTGAAATTGTCAACAACACACACAAAGAGGCATCAAAATGACTACAATAAACACATACTTATCTATAATTATAAAAAAAAATAATAAAATAAAATAATTATGCTGAATGTAAATGGACTAAATGCACCAATGAAGAGACAGAGAGTCTCAGACTGGATAAAGAAACATGATCCATCTATATGCTGCCTACAAGAAACACGCCTTAGACGTAGAGACACAAACAAACTAAAACTCAAAGGATGGAAAAAATATATCAAGCAAACAACAAGCAAAAAAGAGCAGGAGTAGCAATATTAATCATCTGAAAAAATAGACTTTAAAGTTAAATCTACCACAAAGGATAAAGGATACTACATAATGATTAAAGGGAAAATTGACCAGGAAGATAGAACCATATTAAACATTTATGCACCCAATGACAGAGCTGCAAGATACATAAAACAAACTTTAACAGAACTGAAAAGTGAGATAGACACCTCCACAATTATAGTAGGAGATTTCAACACACCACTTTCTGAGAAGGATAGGACTTCCCTTCAGTAAGAAGCTCAATAGAGACACGGAAGACCTAATTGCTACAATCAACCAACTTGACCTCATAGACTTATACAGAACACTCCATCCAACAGCTGCAAAGTATACTTTTTTTTCTAGTGCACTTGGAACTTTCTGTAGAATAGATGACATATTAGGTCATAAAACAAACCTTTGCAGAATCCAAAACATCGAAATATTACAAAGCATCTTCTCAGACTACAAGGTCATAAAAGTGGAAATCAATAAGAGAAAAATCAGGGAAAAGAAATCAAATACTTCGAAATTGAACAATACCCTACTCAAAAAAGACTGGCTTATAGAAAACATTAAGGAGGGAATAAAGAAATTCATAGAATGCAATGAGAATGAAAACACTTCCTATCAAAACCTCTGGGACACAGCAAAAGCGGGGCTCAGAGGTCAATTTATATCAACAAATGCACACATACATAAAGAAAAAAGAGCCAAAATCAGAGAACTGTCCCTACAACTTGAACAAATAGAAAGTGAGCAACAAAAGAATCCATCACGCACAAGAAGAAAACAAATAATAAAAATTAGAGCTGAACTAAATGAAATAGAGAACAGAAAAACAATTGAAAGAATTAACAAAGCCAAAAGCTGGTTCTTTGAAAAAATTAACAAAATTGATCAACCACTGGCCAGACTGACTAAGGAAATACAGGAAAGGACACAAATAATCCGAATAAGAAACGAGATGGGTCACATCACAACACACGCAACTGAAATTAAAAGAATCATATCAGATTATTACGAAAAATTGTACTTTAACAAATTTGCAAACCTAGAAGAAATGGATGAATTCCTAGAAAAACACTACTTACTTAAACTAACACAATCAGAAGTAGAACAACTATATAGACGCATAATAAAAAAAAGAGTTTGAAACAGTAATCAAAAAACTCCCAATAAAAAAAAGCCCTGGGCCGGATGCCTTTACTGCAGAGTTCTACCAAACTTTCAGAGAAGAGTTAACACCACTACTACTAAAGGTATTTCAAAGCATAGAAAATGATGGAATACTGCCTAACTCATTCTATGAAGCCACCATATCCCTGATACCAAAACCAGGTAAACACATCACAAAAAAAGAAAGTTACAAACCTATATCCCTAATGAACATAGATGCAAAAATCCTCAACAAAATTCTAGCCAATGGAATTCACCAACATATTAAAAAAATAATCCACCACGACCAAGTGGGATTTATACCAGGTATGAAAGGCTGGTTTAATATTAGAAAAAACATTAATGTAATTCACCATATAAATAAAACAAAAGACAAAACCACATGATCTTATCACTTGATGCAGAAAAGGCATTTCACAAAGTCCAACACCCATTCGTGATAAAAACTCACAGCAAAACAGGAATTGAAGGAAAATTCCTCAACATAATAAAGGGCATCTAAACAAAGTCAACACCCAACATCACTCTAAATGGAGAGAGCCTGAAAGCATTTCCCTTGAGAACGGGAACCAGACAAGGATGCCCTTTATCACCGCTCTTATTCAACATTGTGCTAGAGGTCCTACCCAGAGCTATTAGGCTAGACAAAGAAATAAAGGGCATCCGGATTGGCAAGGAGGAAGTCAAATTACCTCTATTTGCAGATGACATGATCTTATACACAGAAAACCCTAAGGAATCCTCCAGAAAACTACTGAAACTAATACAAGAGTTTGGCAGAGTCTCAGGTTATAAGATAAACATACAAAAATCACTTGGATTCCTCTACATCAACAAAAAGAACATCGAAGAGGAAATCACCAAATCAATACCATTCACAGTAGCCCCCAAGAAGATAAAATACTTAGGAATAAATCTTACCAAAGATGTAAAAGACCTATACAAAGAAAACTACAAACTACTACTTCAAGAAACTAAAAAGGACCTACTTAAGTGGAAAATCATACCTTGCTCATGGATAGGAAGACTTAACATAGTAAAAATGTCTATTCTACCAAAAGCCATCTATACTTCCGATCCAAATTGCAATGACCTTTTTTAATGTAATGGAGAAACAAATCACCACCTTCATATGGAAGGGAAAGAAGCCTCGGATAAGTAAAGCATTACTGAAAAAGAAGAAGAAAGTGGGAGGCCTCACTCTATCTGATTTTAGAACCTATTATACAGCCACACTAGTCAAAACAGCCTGGTACTGGTACAACAACAGGCACATAGACCAATGGAACAGAATTGAGAACCCACATATAAATCCAGATATAAATCCATCCACATATGAGCAGCTGATATTTGACAAAGGCCCAGTATCAGTTAATTGGGGAAAAGACAGTCTTTTTAACAAACGGTGCTGGCATAACTGGATATCCATTTGCAAAAAAATGAAACAGGACCCATACCTCACACCATGCACAAAAACTAACTCCAAGTGGATCAAAGACCTAAACATAAAGACTAAAACGATAAAGATCATGGAAGAAAAAATAGGGACAACCTTAGGAGCCCTAATGCAAGGCATAAACAGAATACAAAACATTACCAAAAATGACGAAGAGAAACCAGATAACTGGGAGCTCCTAAAAATCAAACACCTATGCTCATCAAAAGACTTCACCAAAAGAGTAAAAAGACCACCTACAGATTAGGAAAGAATTTAAAGCTATGACATCTCCGACCAGCGCCTGATCTCTAAAATCTGTATGATTCTGTTCAAACTCAACCACAAAAAGACAAACAACCCAAGCAAAAAGTGGGCAAAGGATATGAACACGCACTTCACTAAAGAAGGTGTTCAGGCAGCTAACAGATACATGAGAAAAATGCTCTCGATCATTAGCCATTAGAGAAATGCAAATTAAAACTATAATGAGATTCCATCTTACTCCAACAAGTCTGGCATTAATCCAAAAACACAAAATGATAAATGTTGGAGGGGCTGCAGGGAGATTGGAACTCTTATACAGTGCTGGTGGGAATGTAAACTGGTACAGCCACGTTGGAAATCTATCTGGCATTTTCTTAAAAACTTAGAAATAGAACTACCATACAACCCAGAAATCCCACTCCTCAGAATAGGGAAACAAGAGCCTTTACACAAACAGATATATGCACACCCATGTTTATTGCAGCTCTGTTTACAATAGCAAAAAGCTGGAAGCAACCAAGGTGTCCATCAACAGATGAATGGTTAAATAAATTATGGTATATTCACACAATGGGATACTACGCATCGATAAAGAACAGTGACGAATCTGTGAAACATTTCATAACATGGAGGAATCTGGAAGGCATTATGCTGAGTGAAATTAGTCAGATGCAAAAGGACAAATATTGTATAAGACCACTATTCTAAGATCTTGAGAAATAGTATAAACTGAGAAGAACACATTCTTTTCTGGTTACAAGAGGGGGGAGGGAGGGAGTGTGGGACAGGGTTATTTACTGATTAGTTAGTAGATAAGAATTACTTTAGGTGAACGGAAGGACAATACTCAATACAGGGAAGGTCAGCTCAACTGGACTGGACCAAAAGCAAAGAAGTTTCTGGGATAAACTGAATGCTTCGAAGGTCAGTGGAGCAAAGGCGGGGGTTTGCGGACTATGGCTTAAGGGGACTTCTAAGTCAATTGGCAAAATAAATTCTATTATGAAAACATTCTGCATCCCACTTTGAAGTGTGGCGTCTGGGGTCTTAAATGCTAACAAGCGGCCATCTAAGATGCATCAATTGGTCTCAACCCACGTGGATCAAAGGAGAACGAAAAACACCAAGGTCACACAATAACTATGAGCCCAAGAGACAGAAAAGGCCACATGAACTAGAGACTTAGATCATCCTGAAACCAGAAGAACTGGATGGTGCCTGTCCAACCAATGACTGCCCTGACAGGGAGCACAACAGAGAACCCATGTGGGAGCAGAAGAACAGTGGGATGCAGACCCCAAATTCTCATAAAAAGACCAGACTTAATGGTCTGACTGAGACTAGAAGAATCTCGGCAGTCATGGTCCCCAAACCTTCTATCGGCCTAGGGCAGGAACCATTCCCGAAGATAACTCATCAGACATGGAAGGGACTGGACGATGGATTGGAGAGAGATGCTGATGAAGAGTGAGCTACTTGTATCAGGTGAAACTTGAGACTGTGTTGGCATCTCCTGTCTGGAGGGGAGATGGGAGGGTAGAGAGGGTTAGAAACTGGCAAAAAGGTCACGAAAGGCAAGACTGGAGGGAGGGAGCGGGCTGACTCATTAGGGGGAGAGTAAATGGGAGTATGTAGTAAGGTGTATATAGGTTTATGTGTGACAGACTGACTTGATTTGTAAACTTTCACTTAAAGCACAATAAAAATTATTTAAAAAAAAAAAAAAAAACTTAACACCTAGTACTATAAATGCAGGGCAGACAGAAGATGAAAAAACAAGGCTACCTGTCTAAGACGGCTTCTCCACGTATTAGATCCAAGATTTGTCCACGTCTGTCATAAACTTTGCAAGTGTGTCTAACACTACAGAGACCAAAAACACAGCAAGGGTGAATGCTAGCCTTCCAGGATGGTTTACATCTAATTCCTGCACTGCCCGTCTTAGAGTCAAGTTGCTGCTTTCTATCAAAATAACGTAGATCACTCAGGTCTAGATCAGGATTACAGCCTTTTTCACCTTTTCAACACACAGTTCTGAAGAGTAATAAAAGAACACACGGATCATAGTCAAGCATTTATGAAAAGCCTATGTGAAGACAACGTTTTTCCATATTCCAGAAGAGAGGAGACAGAAACCTAAAGGCTCTAGAAAAAAGAGACTTTTCCAAAAAGTTTCTGGTCTTCATTAATCACCTGCAACAACTCTTCTGGATCAGCAGTCATTTGAAAAGACACTTTGATTTTGGAGGTCACTTCTCTGTGTCCTCTGGTCCAATTATACATGAGTCACTTTCACATCACGAGATCACCCCACCAAGTGCACTTTCCAGACTGCTCTTCTGAACAGCCTCCTTCCTGCCTCCTCCACCCTCCTCTTTCTTTCCTCTCCAAAAGAAAGCCTTCATCCAGAATACACTGTCACAATAAACTAGGACAGGATGCCTTCAAATAAACTCAGATGCCACTACTGTTCACCATTTCCCACACCACTAAGCCTTTACCCTTCTCCAAATTCCCACTGCCCCTCACTTACTGCCATCACAAAGATTAAGAGTGATCTTTGGGTCTTGGAAATGTGGGCAGATAGGTATTGTTTCTGAGCACTTACACATCCCCCTAGTTGCCAGGCAGTTCTGTGCACATTACTTCCTTACACTGTGTCTACAGGTAGTGAAACTGAGGCACGATGAGGTTAAATCATTAAAATACAATCCCAGAGAAACTCCGAGCAAGAATAAACTCCTATCTCCCCCTGGAGTCACTCTCAGCTGGGGCTCTTTTGGTGCCCCTCCCCCCTCATGCAGACATCTGCCATGTCTGGAGACATTTTTGATCCTCACAATTCGGGAGGGGGGCAGTGCTACCGGCATCCAGTGAGCAGAGGCCAGTGATGCTGCTAAACATCCTACAACAACTCCCCCTTCCCCCCGCCCCCGCAACAAACAAGAACTGTCTGGATCAAAATGTCAACTGCCTTGACCTAATCTCTAGGACTACGTTCTTTGGCCACTAATTGATAGTTAAAGAATGGCTTACTGTACAATTTTATCATTGTACAGCATTTACACATGCCCCCCTTTTTTAGTCAAGTGCTATTTCTGACATGTTATACTTTAAAAAAAAAATAGTTTTTAGTTACTCTTAAAAAAATATTTTTTTTTTTTTTTTTTAAAACAGATGATACAGGGAGCCATAGAGGAAAATGAGTAGAGCTCACAAAGCCCAACTCTTTTCCTTTATTGAGAAAACCTGGCAAAGACCAGCTGCTTTCCTTAGCAACCTCCATCCCCTGAGCTGTGGTCTGCCTGTGCCTGGCTGCTCACCTGGAGTCTTCAGTTGCTGACATGCTCTTGCAGCTGCCTTTTCTCTGCTTTGCTCATCCCCACACACATGCTTCACTCCACAGCAGTAATGATGTACATTGATGGGAATCTCCAGAGATCTACAGCCCCTACTTGTCTGTTTTGCTCAGTAAATTACATTCATTACCGAGCCATGTGAGGCACCTAAGGACATCAGCCTTTCTGGCTGCCCTCTGTCTGAGGCTGGGCAATGGGACATTATCTAGTAAGGGCTCCAAATTACTATCCTAAGCTGAAAACAACACTCCAACCAGTTTTTAAGCTGAATACAATTTTTCGTTCTTAATTTTTCACTCCCTGTCCCTCTTTCCTAACCATCCTTGGCTCTGCCTAGATTTCTATTAGTTGTAATTTTCTCTTCAAGGAGTCTGCTTTGAGTTCAAGCTGGAGAAGCTGGAGAGCTCAAAAAGAGATGTGGTATCTTTTCTACTCCTTCTTCCAAGACTTCCACCTGGACTCTCAGAAGGGTACACCAAACAGTGACTTTGTCCTTCTGGCCTCAAAACTCTTCAGCACAAATGAGAGCTCAAAGGCAGCCTTGGTCATAATGCTCCCAATGCCAATGCCTGATTCACTGTTGTTAGGTGCCATCAGATTCCCAGGTCTTTCTCCCAGCTGGTGCGTGGGTTTGAACTCCCAACCTTACGGTTAGCAGCCAAGTGCTTAACCTTTGCGCCACCAGGGCTCCTTGCCTGATTCACTAGGAACTGTAAATAGATGAGTAAATGGACATGTGACTGCCAGTGACAAAGGATAAAGTGGAACTGGCAGAACCATGTGCTTTGCTAATGCTATTATCCACCAAACCTGGAATCCTCAACTCTTTGGCAAGCTGTTTCCTTTCTAGAAAAAGTAATTAACAAAAGAACAGCTAAGGAAAGTGATCCACGGAGAAGGAGGATGGTGGTTGAGGGAATGTGAGCTGGCAGAGCTAACAACCTGATATGGTACAGGAAAAGGGCAATCAGACCTGGTTCCATTCTCGACAACACACCTCAGGAAGTCCCAACAACCCTTCCCTGGTTCTAGGAAAATCATGTCTCATGTCAATAAATCCCTAATGATGCCTGAGATATTTCCACCCACATAATGAATTCCATCCTATCACCCAAAACCTAATGGTTTTCTCTTCACAATTATTCACTGGCATGGTGTCTATGAGTTGAATCAACAGAGGCTTTGGGAACCTTTCACAGGCAGGGTATTCCATTGCACTAATTCCAAGAGGCTGGAGAGACAAGAGTCCCTATGACCTGGCAAAGTCAGAGTAACAGTGGCAGCCACTGCCTTTGCCTTACCCTGAAGTAGGGAGTGTGACAGCCTTCAAACACATCTTCACAACCCATCAGCTCTGCTGCTCTTCACCACTCACTCACTTCTGCATGCTGGACCACGATCAATCAATCACCAACTGCCAGAGACAAAAAAAAGGAATGAATGCATTAGGCCAACAGACCCACGACTTCAATTACTAAGTCACTGCTCGAGTGTATTTGTTAAAGTTGGCTAAGTGCTGAAGAAATAGACCCAAACACAGATAATGGCTCAAGCTCAAAATAAAAGTTTACTTCTAGCTCCTGTACTCTCTGTCACTGAGGTGGGCCTCCTCCTCTAGGTCTGTCACTGAGTTGGGCCTCCTCAATGCAGTGATCCAGGAACCCAGGCTGACAAGTCTTGCCATCTCTGAAACAATTTCTAAGGTTGCTCTGGGGTGAGGCGGGGCAAAGATGGTGGAATAGTCAGATGCTTCCAGGACCCCTCTTACAACAAAGACTTGAAAAAACAAGTGAAATGGTTATATATATGACAAGGGAGGATCCCTGAACACCAAAGGCAAAGTTCAGAAGTCAGACTGAGTGGCAGGGGAACAGAGAGATGGGTCAGAAGCTGCAAGGAGTTGCTGGACCTGACTTGACAGGAACCAGTGCCCCTCAGGCACAATCCCCCAGAGCAACTGCAGCAGGGCTGGTGGTGGCATTCAGGACGTGGTTTCCTCAGGGAGAGACAGCCAGCCGCAGTCTACTCACACCTCCCAAACCACAGAACAACAGCTCTCTCGGCAAAAGCTAAGTACTTGCGTTTATTTTACCGTATCCCCAAGCCCCCAAGCCAGCTTCAGTGGCCATTGATTTCCCTGGGCCTGAGATAGGTCCTGATGCACACCCTGAGCCATTCTCCCGGCCTTGAGGGAAAAGATAATCTGCCAGCTCCACTAAGCTGGGGAGCTCAGGACAGAAGCGGCTCCTGTCCAGGCACAAATGGTCCGTGAACTTTGAATACCTTTAACTCCTGCATGGAGCTGTGTGGGCCCATTTCAGATTAGGCCCTTGTTGGTAGACCGCAAGGGTGCATCTGCTTGAGATCTGACTTTAACAGTCTCAGCTGTGTGGTGGAGAGGTGGGTTTTTGATGTTTGACAACTCTTTGCCTCTTAAACAGGGTCTTCACCTACCTACATCAGGGGCCTGAGGACTGGTGGCTCCACCCATGTCACCTAGCCACCCACGACAGGGGTCCAAGGGTAAGTCATTCCTACCAGTCCTTACAACCAAAAGCATTGGGTGCCCGTGGTCCAGCTGCAGAACCCACCGAACTCTGCGTTCTAGGGAACAGGGACACACTTTCCTCACAGACACTCGGGGGATGGCTGGCAGCCCCCTGCCTTATTCAGAGCATGACCCCCTTCTGCAACCAGATACCTGTTCCTACACCAATCTCCCCTTCCCCTCAAAGACCAAGGTTGTTCTGGGGAGTTCACTCCTTTCAAGCCAGCTAGGAGTGGAAAACACAATGGAGGAGCTGCATGGGAGTTATCTTGTTGAGCTTGTCTCTTTTCCCTAGAAATGGATCTCAGTACCTCCCACTTCCACTCACATTATGCGGGCTAGAGCTATCCACACGAACTGCTGGGCAGCTAGGAATCTCTGTTGTACAAGGCTGACTCCAGCCCAACCAGGAAGATAGCATTACATTTGTTGTTGTTGTTGTTAGGTGCCGTCAATTCTGACTCACAGAGACCCTGTGTACAACAGAATGAAACACTGCCTGGTCCTGTGCCATCCTCACAATCATTGCTGTGTTTGAGCTCACTGTTTCAGTCAGTGTGTCAATCCATGTCATTGAGGGCTTTCCTCTTTTTTGGTGACCTTCTATTTTTCCAAGCATGATGTTCTTCAGGGGCTCGACCCTCCTGATCATATGTCCAAAGCATGTGAGATGAAGTTTTGCTATCCTCACTTCTAATGAGCATTCTGGCTACATCAGGTTTAGAGCAAGAAATTTGGGATAAGACACAAGCACAGTAACCTTGCCTTAGTTACTTAACAACTCTGAGTCTTGATTTCCCCATCTGTAAAATACCCTGCCTTCCTCTGAGGGTCATTGCTGTTATTGTTGTTAGGTACTGTTTGCATCCCTACTTTCAATTCCTTGGGCCATACGCTTAGGATTGGAACTGCTGGCTCATATGATAGTTCTACGTTGAACTTTTTTGAGGAACCACCAAACTGTTTTCCACAGCGACTATGGCATTTTGCATTCCCACCAGTAATGAACGAGGGTTCCAATTTCTCCACATCCTTGCAAACACCTGTTATTTTTCTTTTTTTTTATTATAGCCATTCTAGTGGGGGTGAGGTGGTATGTCTTTCTGGTTTTGATTTGCATCTCCCTAAATTTTTTTTTTTTAAGGACTAACAATGTTGAGCTAGCACCAGCAGAATTTTGGAATTCGTCATCGGTAGTAAAAACAAGCTTATCAGTTCCTTTGAAGAGAGACAGAAATAAACCTCCAATAAACTGAACATAGAATACGAACTAAAAGAGGAAGCAGGTGACTGGCGTACTGGCATCAAAGGCAGTGTACTCTACCTGGGTCAGGGTCAAAGCTGAGGTCCTCATTATACACTGTAACCTCCCCTTCACTGGCAACAGCACCCATCTCCCTCAAACATCATGTCTACAAAATTCACCTCAAAGAACAGCCATCTAGTTATTTCAGAAAAGAGAATGGATGAATGAACCCTGGCTCGTGAGGTCAATAAAACCAATGTTCAAGTTTTGGGTTGTGAATACAATCTCAAAGGGACAGAATTTAAGAAAATCCATACTTATTAGAAAGTTCCAAGTTCTAGAAGAAACTGATTTCAGAATAACTTTGACATGCCTTCTGTGCCAGCCCTGAAGTATACTCACTAATTAACCAAAATTATTTTTACTAGTACTCTCACGCCTACCTTCAAGGTTTATAATTACTGGATATTGATCAGGTTTAAAAGTCACATGTATGTTTCCAGAATCCCACCCATGTGTGTAGGCTAGGTTTACATGCAACGAATTAGAAACTATGAAGTTATGGGGAATTTTAATTGAATCATGATTTCAACTTCAGGTTCAATTACCCAATTTATGCAACCCAAAATTCAAAACCTGTATTATGATGCTTAATTGTTAGGTTACATCCCGCCTTCTCCCCCACTACACACGCAAACACAGACACACACACACACCCCTAGCAAAGTAACCACAACCATCCCTCCGTCTCCACAGTCTCCACAAAACCCATTATTTCAAACTTACGTAAACAATTTGGCTTTCACAACTATTTTCTTTGAGCTTCTCTTTGACTGAGATCTCACAAAGCCTCTCAAGATCCTGTAGACTAGAGGCTACACACTGCTAGTTTGCCAGCTCCATTATTTCGCCTCCTCCAGGAACTCCCAGAGACAGCAGTGCCACCTGCTGGTAGGGAGGGCACAATCTGCTTTCTGGAAGCCCATGGGTGACAGGAATGGCATCCTAGATTTCTGTCTTTGGGAGCCTTTCTTTTCTAGAGCACATCATAAGCATAAGCTACCATCTGAGATGTGTAACCTCCACAGGAGCCTCCACTGTGACTGGCAGGTCGTCTGGAAGCCATGTAAAGCAAAGCCAGGCTGGCCAACGATGAGGCACTTCTGCCTGGAAATGCCTCCTCAATCTTGCAAATGCAAGAGCCTCACTGAATTCAACATTTCCTGGCTCTCCTTTTCCCCCACTGCTTCAGTATCAGATAACAGCACTCTCAGCCCCCACCTGTAGCTGTGCTATCTAGCTCTACCTTACATCCTAAGGAAGGTGCTCAGACCCCTCCCAATGTGAAGGCTCTTACATGTACACAATGTGACACAGATCCTTCTCAAGGGATACTACTGCTTAGGCATGCAAGTCAGACTCTAATCTTTCATTCACTCTCCATCCTCCCCGTGCCTAACCCAAGGGACAGAAAGGACAGGAAGGAAATGATTTTGTTATTGTTTTGAAAGTAACACTAGTGAGCTTCCATTGATTCAGAGAGTAAACCCTTGTGCTATAGGTCACTGATACATGCTGCGTCCCTCAAGATGCACTCAGCCTGCCGATCTTCCTGGTTTCCCTTGCTTAACCTGATCACTGTTTTTCAACCTTTTCACAGCCCCTTCCGCAGGTGAACGTAAGAACTGCACGCCCTTTGTGTAGTTTTCACAGGCAGTCCCCAGTTACAAACGTCCCACTAACATGCAACCTGTAGTTACAAACCAATCCCCATAAAGCCTATTTATATTAAAAATTTGAGGTATATACAATGGCTCGTAATAATAAACAGGTGCTACTTTGCAAAGAGCATTAAAACACTCTTATTATCACCATATTATCAGTTAAAGATATTTTAGTGTATCTGGAAATGATTCTTTAATGCTTTTTATGTCTACAAAAGGAACACTACGTGCTAAGACAAACATTTGGTTAACTAACATTAGATACAAACCGTACCTAACTGTTGCGGCTTATGTACAAATTCAACTTAAAGACAGATTTAGGAACGGAGCTCCTTCTTCATCCGGGGACTGCCTGCATGACAAAAATGACATTTTTTTTTTTAGATCTCAAAGCATATACTTTTTCAAGTTATACCACCTCTCTCAACCTTCAGAATTCCTTCCCTCACCATCACCAATACCAACTTAAAAATTTTAGACAAAATTTGAAGTTATTACCAATAATTTGCTTTGTGTTCCAAACTATTAGCCAACAACCTATATTTCACTTTACTAGGGACAGTTGTTCCCAGCGAGCTTGAGCTTCGCAGCAACTTCTTTTACTTCCATTCACCTCAGAGTTCTCATCTCTTTAACAGATCCAAGTGCTCCCTCTTCAATTTTTTTTTTAACTTGCCAAGCTAATTGATTGCCTATCAAGTATAGACATTTTGCCAGTATGCAAGGGTTGATTAGCCAGGAAGCAAGGTGTACAACAGGGTTAATTGTGTTTACTCACTAATCAGTAGTGAACAATTTCACAGGGGTTTCATCACACCTTTGATGTGGTGAAAAACGGAAAATTTTGACTGCAGATTAGTAGGTAGGCACAAGTAAACCCACGTGTACCTTGCTCATTGGATAAACCATCTCTGGAGTATGTCTTACATGTTTGAAAATCATAGTGTTTCCTAAAGAAACAAATTTGTAGGGAGAAGAGGAATAAAAGGGCTTGGAAAAGGTATCAGGGTGTCTCCAAGGAATCAAGTAAATAAAGATCTTTGTCAGTCTCATGCCAGAATAAATTCTAAGTGGATTACATTCAAACTCCAGAATACAGTAAAATGAACACTAGTTAACCACTGGAAAACTGAAGGGACTTTTTATGTTTCACTGTAAGGATGTACAGTATGCCCTTCCTATTGCAGGTCTGCAGAAATGGAGAAGAGAGGTGGGGGATACCCTGCAGTTTTAATCTGCTCTGAAACTCCTGCACGCACCTCCCCTTTTCAAAGCGTGGTTTACAGGAGATAATCCCTCCCCGCACATCCCTCTTCTGCCAGCCAAATGGTCGTCTTCAAACACACACTTTTCAAAGAACTGAGGAAGTCTGAAGAGGCTTAAGTTAGACCCTGCCTTCCTCACCCTACAGCCCAGTAACATGCAGAAGATAACTAATTTCCCTCTTGAACAGCCCCAGAAAAGCCTCAGTTTACAGCGACCCCCCCCCCCGCCCCCACACACACACACAAAATCCTTTCTTCTTGAACAAGAATCTCAGTGTGCTGATCTGGTCTGCCCTTCACTGCAGGCATTTCCTTCCTCACAATTTACCAGTCACCAGTTAAGCGTCTCATTTAGACCTGCTCCGCCAGCGCCCAGCTACTTAGAACATTTTTACCTTTGTAATGAATCTCTGGGTCCCTTCAGCCCACTCAGAACGCCCACCTGCGGGGAACCTGGGCCCTTCAGCCCACTCAGAGCGCCCAACTGCGGGGAACCTGGGCCCTTCAGCCCACTCAGAGCGCCCAACTGCAGGGAACCTGGGCCCTTCAGCCCACTCAGAGCGCCCAACTGCGGGGAACCTGGGACCTGCACCCCACTCAGAACGCCCAACTGCGGTGAACCTGGGCCCTGCAGCCCATTCAGAGCGCCCAGCTGCGGGGAACCTGGGCCCTTCAGCCCACTCAGAGCGCCCAACTGCGGGGAACCTGGGCCCTTCAGCCCCCTCAGAGCACCCAACTGCGGGGAACCTGGGCCCTTCAGCCCACTCACAGCGCCCAACTGCGGGGAACCTGGGCCCTTCAGCCCCCTCAGAGCGCCCGACTGCGGGGAACCTGGGCCCTTCAGCCCCCTCAGAGCACCCGACTGCGGGGAACCTAGGCCCTTCAGCCCTCTCAGAGCACCCAACTGCGGGGAACCTGGGCCCTGCAGCCCACTCAGAGCGTCCAACTGCGTTGAACCTGGGCCCTGCAGCCCACTCAGAGCGCCCACCTGCGGGGAACCTGGGCCGAGGACTCGCCTGCAGGTCAAGCGACCAGAGAAGCTTCTCCGGGCGGCACTCGGGCTCGGTCTCCGGGTCACGCCGCCCCCACCCCGCCCGCACCAGGGAAGAGGGTCTGCGTCCACCTCAGAATCGGGGATCCCGGGGTGGGGGAGGGGCGTGTGAATCCCCGCCCGCCCCGCCAGGCCCATCCCGCTCACCCCGCCCTGCCCCGCCTATCCCGATCGCCCAGACCCCGCGAACGTGCGATGGGACCAGCAGCTCCGCTGCATCGCTCACCTCGGAAGAAACGCTCCGGCTTCCTCCGACGCTCCGGGGGAAAAAAAACAAAACAAACAAACAAACAAAACAAACCCTGCCGCTCTTTCAACTTTTGAGACCTCTTCCTCCAGTGATGCAGAGCATTCCAGTGACTGACTAAGCAGGGGGTGTCCTGCTGAGGCTCATAGTTTGGGCACCGGCTGAGGGAAAAAACCCGCTAAGGAAACCCAGTGCTGTGGTGTCGATTTGGACTCATAGGACCCTACAGGACAGAGAAGAACTGCCCCATAGGGTTTCCAAGGCGGTAAATCTTTAGGGAAGCAGACTGCTTTGTCCCAGGAGCAGCTGGTGGATTGGAACCCCTGACCTTTCACCGCTGTGCTGTGTTTAATTCCCACACCAACCACCCACCCTTAGGCTAAGGCACAACAACCTATGCCAACTTGGGGTTGGGGTATGGAAAGTAGAAATGGAGACTGTATGACCCTTGGAAATAACAGGACTGTGTTCTGAAATATTGGGCATGTGTTTCTGAGTGGCAGCTGGGCCAGACTCTGGCATAAAGTCCCCCCTACTTTATTTAATTTACAGTGTGTCCTACAACTACAAGGGCAAGTTCAGGAAGGGCACTTGGAGTATAGGAAAAACATGCAGGGACCTGATGCTTGCAGTGTAAGCTAGAGTGGTTGTACACTAACCTGCCTTAAAACCCACTGCCGTCGAGTCGATTCCGATTCATAGCGACCCTATAGGACAGGGTAGGACTGCCCTGTGGAGTTTCCAAGGAGCACCTGGTGGATTCGAACTGCTGGCCTTCTGGTTAGCAGCCATAGCAAACCTGCCTTAGAAGTCTTAAAAATTTTCCCAGATGCTCTTCTGTAATTCCAGAGTCAGGACGTCAAGAAGCCCATTGCCACCGCCATCTCTCACACTTGACCTGAACTTAGTGTACAGACTGCCATCTGGAAGCTTTGTGGTTCAGCATAGCCAAGCTCTTATTACCCAGTGTTGTACTGATGTGGCTCAAGAGTCTAAGTGCTAAATTCTCTAAAGCCTTCAGACCAGGTGGTGTGATATTCCACCACATTGCTTCAAGCAGTTCTCTCTGACTATTCATCAAGGGGACTAAACTGCCACTTAGAGAGAACTTCATCCTTGTCAGTGTGTCTTAGTGCTAGAAGTGAAGCCCAGTGAGTAACCTTGGACATTGTTCATCACATTGCTCAGTACCAGGCCAGGCATAGCACAAAATTCAGAGTTTCTGGGAGCACATTAAATCAAGTATAGCACCAGTTCTGGTTACAGCAGGAATAAACAGATGTCCAAGCAAGAAAAACACATTTGAAGTCTCAAAGAAAATCTCCTTTGCTGTCTTCTAAGGTCGCTATGAGTTGGAATCAACTCAATGGCAATGGGTTTGATTTTGGGTTTATCGTTAAATCAGTGGTTCTCACGCGTGGCTGTACAGTAAAGGTTTTTAAGGGTATAGATTTTGGGCCCCTGTGCCCAGAGATTCTGATTGGGGTGAGGCGTGGAACCTGCATAGCGATAGGTTTAAAAAGCTCCGCAGGTGATTTGCTATCCAGCATGTGTGAGAACACCTGCATAAGTTCCTAGATCAATGGAGTCATTCCTTCACAAGGAACAGTCAGCTCTGCAACACAGAACACTAATGACGTGAAGACTGTGAAAACAGAGGGCATGTTGCACACAACATGTGAGAAGAGATAAGAAAGGCCAAAAATAACTCACAGGAAATAAATACACCAAGGACAGTTCAGCGGTACAAACTGAAAAGCCAGGTCCATAACTCAGTTTCATTCCAGTTGATTAGCTAAATATTTCAGAAAGAACCTGTTATCTTTGTTAACCATGCCAAGCTGACCAGCTCTCTAGTGATATCTTCACTTATTCTATGCCCCTCTTACCAAAAGCAAATTCCTGGTTGAATATCAGTAACAGTTATTCTCTGAGGCTTTTCCCAAAGTGTGTAACAGAGTCACCAGGGGTACTTGTTAAAATGCAGATTCCCAGGACCCACCCCAGAGCCTCCTGTTACCTTTTCTCATGTAACAATCCTGAAGTCAGTATTGGTTAAATGGGAGTCCAAACTGGACCTCCTGATAGAGAGCACCTACACACAGGCAAGGCTTCAAGTAGAAGACCTATGCTATTAGTTTGCCATGCTGGCTAAATAAAGGAGGGCCATTCCATTTTATAAAACTCCAGGAGATTCTCAGTTCTCTTTACTGGGATTGTATGAAGTTCTGTCATTATTATTATCATTATTTTTAATAAGGCATCGGGATGCTGTTGTTGCACAGAGTTTTTCTACGGAATGATGTGTAATGCAGTGGAGCTTGACTCAGTTTTTAACTCAATTAGTGAGGTCCCCTCAGAACGCTCTGCTAACAACAGCCATCTTTTTCTAAAGTAACTTTATTTGTGACACCAAAAATGCGGAAGCCCAATGCGTGAGCCTTCAAACTAGCTTCTTTCTAGCTCTGACGCTTTAAAAAATATATTTCACAGCATCCAAATGGGGGAAGAATGTTTTTTGCCTTGTAAACTTCTGGCTGCATCTATTGGGGAAATTAAGGACAGATTTCACTGGTATTTAACTAGCATGAAGAATGTGAACTTTTAACTAGGAAAAAAAACATTTGTTTTTCTCTTTATGGGTGTCATCATTATAAAGAGAGGGAACAGGAAGCAACGAGATGCTTACCTGAGGATATAAATTTGTAAAAAGGACATCCAGGCCCTCATTCATTTTCTGTTTCTCGGTCTACTTGCCTCACGTACATAACTCGACTATTCTGTCTCAGGAAATGGCTATGTTAGGATGTGATATAAATCCCGAGTGATCGCAAGCACTTTCTTCCCCCCCAGAAATTGCTGAACAAGAGATTGGGGTATATTTGAAAAGAAAAGAAAGAGATAAGATATAAACACCCCACCAATTTGCCAAGTCCCCAGAAATCCGCCCATTGGTCCGTTGTGAGCAAAACCTCTGTAGACTCCTTTATAATTGCTAATTACACTTTTATCTCTCTAGCAATAAACAGCTTCTTTAAATGCAATTGATTTCATTCACAAAGACTCACAGGTTATCCAAAAATTTACTCTGTAACATGTTATACCTATGTGTCTGTCTTTTGGAAATGCTGGTGGCGTAGAGGTTAAGTGCTATGACCACTGACAAAAAGGTCTGCAGTTCAAATCCACCAGGAGCTCCTTGGAAACTGTATAGGGCAGTTCTACTCTATCCTAGAGGGTTTCTATGAGTCAGAATCAACTTGACACCAAAGAGTTTTAGTTGTGTTTTAATAGCTGTTGCTTTTTTTTTTTTTTTGTCATCCAGTGTAATCCTGTACAGATTTAGTTTTAACCTAACACACAGCTTAGATAAAATGATTTTCTTTATAGTCTCTATACGTTGTTACTTTTAAAAAAAATATTTCAGACTTAAGGAATGTGTAGGTAATATACGATATAGCCTTCTATAGCCCCCCCTTCAACTCATGAAAGAAAACGTTATAAACACAGTCAAAACTCCGTGAACCACTCCCAAGACGTTTACTTTTTAGAAGGAGAATTCACAATAAGCAAGCTTAGCCACAAAGGAAAGAGAATGGCTTATGTAAGGAAACATCATGTTGTATACAAGTAATAAACAACATAAATATAAATGGACAAAGTTCTTACTGAACCAAATGTTTGGAAATTCCAAACTGGTATAAGAGCATGATGACAGAGCTGGAGATTCCACGTGGTCCACCCAACCCTTCTGTTTTACAGTTACAGATTTGGAGCTGGAAAGCAAGTCACCTTTGGAGGGCAGCACAGGCAATTAGGAGCAGGCCTAAGGTGAGGGATCAGATCTCATTCATTCAACAAACACACTCCATGACCCCTGTCTTTCAGCTCATTTTAGAAGAGAAGTAAGCCATCACAATTCAAGATTAAAAAGTGTTGTATTGCAAGTGACGCACACATCATGGCAAGAAAGCAAATAGGACCACCACTTCTGATTGATGGAAACAGGGAAGAATTTTTGCAAGAAGTAATGCCTTAACTGAATTCCAAACAACTAGTAAGAGCTTCCAGCCAAGGGTATTCCAGGCCTGGGGAACAGGCCATATAAAAAGCACGGAAGCATGGAACACTGGGGAAGAGAAAAGAGTTTAACTAGGTGTGAGAGGGGAAGAGGGTGAAATGATGATTGAAAGGTGGTGTTGTTGTACTTAGGTGCTGTAAAGTCAATTATGATTCATACTGCCCCTAGGTACAACAGAAAGAATATTGCCCAGTCCTGTGTCACCCTCACAATCATTGTTATGCTTGAGCTCACTGTTGCAGCCACTGTGTCAATCCATCTCATTGAGGGTCTTCCTCTTTCTCCCTGATATTCTACTTTACCAAGCGTGATATCCTCCAGGGACGGGTCCCTCCTGATAAAATGTCCAAAATAAGCGAGACAAAGTCTCACCATCCTTGCTTCTACGGGGCATTCTGGCTGTATTTCTTTCAAGGCAAATTTATTCCTTCTTCTGGCAGCCTGTGGTATATTCAATATTCCTCGCCAACACCATAATTCAAAGGCATCAATTCTCCTTCGGTCTCTCTTATTCATTGTCCCACTTTCACATATGAAGCGACTGGAAACACCATGGCTTGGGTCAGGCATACCCTAGTCCTTAAGGACTTTAAAGTGACATCTTTGCTTTTTGACACTTTAAAGAGATCTCTTGCAGCAGATTTTCCCAGTGCTGTGCATCTTTTGATTATTTGACTGCTGCTTCGGTAGACGTTGATCGTGGATCCAAATAAAATGAAATCTTCGACAACTTCAGTCTTCTCTTCGTTTATCGTGATGTTGTTTATTGGTCCAGTTGTGAGGATTTTTGTTTTCTTCCTGTTGAGGTATACATCATACTAAAGGCTGTGGTCTTCATCAGTAAGTGCTTCAAGTCCTCTCGCTTTCAGCAAGCAAGGTTGTGTCATGTGTATATGGCAGGATGTTAATGAGTCTTCCTCCAATACTGATTCCCTGTTCTTCTTCGTATAGTCCAGCTTCTCAGATTATTTACTTAGCATACAGATTAAATAAATATGGTGAAAGGATACAACCCTGACACACACCTTTCTTGATTTTAAATCATGCAGTATCCACTTGTGCTGTTCTAAAGACTGCCTCTTGCTTTATGTACAGGTTTCTCACGAGCACGATTAAGTGTTCTGGAATGCCCACTCTTGGCAATGTTACCCATAAATTGTTGGATCCACACAGTCTAATGCCTTTGCATAGTCAATAAACTACAGGTAAACGTTGTTGTAGTATTTTCTGCTTTCAGCCAAGGTCCATCTGACATCATTCCACATCCCCTTCTGAATCCAGTTTGAATTTCTGGCAGCTCCCTGGCAATGTACTGCTAAAACCATTTTTGAGTTATCTTCAGCAAAATTTTACTTATTACAATATTAGTGATATTGTTCAATAATTTCTGCATTCTGTTGGATCACCTTTCTTTGGAATGGGCATGAATATGGATCTCTTCCAGTCGGTTGGCCAGGTAGCTGTTGCCAAATTTCTTGGTAGAAATGAATGGGTGCTTCCAGCATTGTATCTGCTTGTTGAAACATTTCTATTGATTTCCCCTCCACTCCTGGAGCCTTGTTTTCCACCAATGCCTTCAGTGCAGCTTGGACATCTTCCTTCAGTACCATTGGTTCTCGATCATATGCTACCTCCTGAAATAGTTGAATTTTGACCAGTTATTTTTGGCACAGCGACTCTGTGTATTCCTTCCATCATCTTTTGATGCTTCCTGCTTGTTCAGTTTTTTACCTGTAGAATGCTTCAATATTGCACCTTGAGGCTTGAATTTTTTCTTCAATTCTTTCACCTTGAGAAGTGCCGAGCTTATTCTTCCCTTTTGGTTTTCTAACTCCAGGTCTTCCACATTTCATTATAAACTTTACTTTGTCTTCTTGGATGCCATTTGAAATCTTCTGTTCAGCTCTTTTACTCATCATTTCTTCCATTTGCTTTAGCTACACGATGTTCACGAGTAAGTTTCAGAGTCTCTTCTGACAACCATTTTGGTCTTTTCTTTTTTTTTGTCTTTTTAAGGACCTTCGTATATGATGTCCTTTATGCATGATCCTACAACTTATCTGCTCTTCATTCATTAGTGTTCAGTGCATCAAATCTGTTCTGGAGATGGTCTCTAAATTCAGGTTGGCTATACTCAAGGGTGTACTTTGGCTCTTGTGGACTTCTTTTAATTTTCTTCACCTTCAACTTGAACTTGCATATGAGTAATTGATGGCCTGCTCTGCAGTCAGCCCCAGCCTTGTGCTGACTGATGATACTGAATGTCTCAGTTGTCTCCACATATATAGATTCCAGATATGTCGATTTTATTCCTTTGTATTCCATCTGGCAAGGTCTACGTGTGTAGTCATCATTTATGTTGCTGAGAAAAGGTATTTGCAATGAATAGTTTACTGGTCTTGCAAAATTCTATCATGCAATCTCCCACATAGTTTCTATCACCAAGGCCATATTTTTCAACTACTAATGCTTCATCTGTGTTTCCAACTTTCTCCTTCCAATCACCAGTAATTACCAATGCATCTCGATTGCATATTTGATCAATTTCAGGCTGCAGAATTGGTAAAAATCTTCAATTTCTTCATCTCTGTCATTAGTGGTTGGTGTGTAAATTTGAATAATAGTTGAATTAACTGATCTTCCTTGTTGTTGTTGTAGTTAGGCGCTGTCGAGTCAGTTCCAATTCATAGCAACCCTATGCACAACAGAACGAAACACTGCCTGGTCCTAAGCATCCTTAACAATCATTGTTATGCTTGAGCTCATTGTTGCAGCCACTGTGTCAATCCACCTTGTTGAGGGTCTTCCTCTTTTCCAGTGACCCTGTACTCTGCCAAGCATGATGCCCTTCTCCAGGGACTGATCCCTCCTGACAACATCTCCAAAGTATGTAAGATGCAGTCCCGCCATCCTTGCTTCTAAGGAGGATTCTGGCTGTACATCTTCCAAGACAGATTTGTTCATTCTTTTGGCAGTCCATGGTATATTCAATATTCTTCGCCAACGCCACAATTCGAAGGCGTCAATTCTTCTTCAGTCTTCCTTATTCATTGTCCAGCTTTCACATGCATATGATGCGATTGAAAATACCATGGCTTGGGTCAGGCCCACCTTAGTCTTCAAGGTGACACCTTTGCTTTTCAACAAATGAAAGAGGTCCGTTGCAGCAGATTCACCCAATTCAATGCGTCTTTTGATTTCTTGACTGCTGCTTCCATGGCTATTGATGGTGGATCCAAGTAAAATGAAATCCTTGACAACTTCAATCTTTTCTCTGTTTATCATGATATAGCTCATTGGACCAGTTGTGAGGATTGTTTTTCTTTATGTTGAGGTGCAATCCATACTGAAGGCTGTGCTCTTTGATTTTCATTAGTAAGTGCTTCAAGTCCTTTTCACTTTCAGCAAGCCAGGTTGTGTCATCTGCATAATGCAGGTTGTTAATGAGCCTTCCTCCAATCCTGATACCTGTTCATCTTCATATAGTCCACCTTCTCGTATAATTTGCTCAGTGTACAGATTGAATACGCATGATGAAAGAATACAACCCTGACACACACCTTTCCTGACTTTAAACCAATCAGTATCCTCTTGTTCTGTCTGAACAACTGCCTCTCGATCTATGTAAACATTCCTCATGAGCACAATTAAGTGCTCTGGAATTCCCATTCTTCGCAATGTTATCCATAATTTGTTATGATCCACACAGTCGAATGCCTTTGCATAGTCAATAAAACACAGGTAAACATCCTTCTGGTATTCTCTACTTTCAACCAGGATCCATCTGCCATCAGCAATGATATTCCTGGTTCTACGTCCTCTTCTGAAACCAGCCTGAATTTCTGGCAGTTCTCTCTCTGTTGATGTACTGCTGCAGCTGTTTTTGAATGATCTTCAGCAAAATTTTGCTTGTGTGTGATATTAATGATATTGTTCTATAATTTCCACATTCGTCTGGATCACCCTTCTTAGGAATAGGCATAAATATGGATCTCTTCCAGTCAGTTGGCCAGGAAGCTGTCTTCCATATTTCTTCGCATAGACGAGTAAGCACCTCCAGTGCTGCATCTGTTTGTTGAAACATCTCAATTGATATTCCATCAATTCCTGGAGCCTTGTTTTTCACCCATGACTTCAGAGCAGCTTGGACTTCTTCCTTCAGTACCATGGGTTCCTGATATATGCCACCTCTTGAAATAGTTGAATATCGCCTAATTCTTTTTGGTATAATGACTCTGTGTGTTCCTTCCATCTTCTTTTGATGTTTCCTGCGTCGTTTCATATTTTTCCCATGGAATCTTTCACTGTTGCAACTCGAGGCTTGAATTTTTTCTTCAGTTCTTTCAGCTTGAGAAACGCCAAGCGTGTTCTTCTGTTTTGATTTTGCATCTCCAGCTCTTTGCACATGTTCTTATAATACTTTATTTTGTCTTCTCGAGAGCCCTTTGAAATCTTCTGTTCAGTTCTTTTACTTCATCAATTCTTCCTTTTGCTTTAGCTGCTCGATGCTCAAGAACAAGTTTCAGAGTCTCCTCTGACATCCACCTTGGTCTTTTCTTTCTTTCTTGTTTTCTCAGTGACCTCTTGCTTTCTCCAAAGTTGATGTCCTTGATGTCATTCCACAACTCGTCTGGTCTTTGGTCACTAGTGTTCAATGCGTCAAATCTATTCTTGAGATGGTCTCTAAATTCAGGTGGGATATACTCAAGGTCATATTTTGGTTTTCGTGGGCTTGCTCTGATTTTCTTCACTTTCAGCTTGAACTTGCATATGAGCAATTGATGGTCTGTTCCACAGTCGGCCCCTGGCCTTGACTGATGATATTGAGCTTTCCATCGTCTCTTCCAGAAAAAAAAAAAAAAAAAAAAATTTTTTTTTTTTTTTTATGTAGTCAATTTGATTTCTGTGCATTCCATCTGGCGAGGTCCATGTGTATAGTCACCATTTATGCTGGTGAAGGAAAATGTTTGCAATGAAGAAGTCGCTGGTCTTGCAAAATTCTATCGTTCGATCTCCGACATTTTTCACACATTGTTCATCACAAAGGCCATATTTTCCAACTACTGATCCTTCTTTGTTTCCATCTTTCGCATTCCAATCACCAGTAATTATCAAAGCATCTTGATTGCATGTTCAATCAATTTCAGACTGCAGCAGCTGATAAAAATCTTCTATTTCTTCATCTTTGGCCCTAGTGGTTGGTACGTAAATTTGAATAACAGTCGCATTAACTGGTCTTCCTTGTACGCATATGGATATTATCCTATCACTGACAGCGTTGTACTTCAGGATAGATCTTGAAACATTCTTTCTGACAGTGAATGCAATACCATTCCTCTTCAAGTTGTCATTGCCAGCACAGTAGACTATATGATTGTCCAATTCAAAATGGCCAATACCAGTCCATTTCAGTTCACTAATGCCTAGGGTATCGATGTTTATGCATTCCATTTCAGTTTTGACGATTTCCAATTTTCCTAGATTCGTACTTCATACATTCCAGGTTCCGATTATTAACGGATGTTTGCAGCTATTTCTTCTCATTTTGACTCATGCCACATCAGCAAATGAAGGCCCCGAAAGCTTTACTCCATCCACATCATTAAGGTCCACCCTACTTTGAGGAGGTAGCTCTTCCCCAGTCATCTTCTGAGTGCCTTCCAACCTGGGGAGCTCATCTTCCAGCACTATATCAGACAACGTTCCACTGCTATTCATAAGGTTTTCACTGGCTAATTCTTTTCACAAGTAGACTGCCGGGTCCTTCTTCCTAGTCTGTCTTAGTCTGGAAGCTCAGCTGAAAGCTGTCCTCCATGGGTTACCCTACTGGTGTCTGAATACCAGCGGCTAGCTTCCAGCATCACAGCAACACACACGTGGGGGCTACCTTATTTAAAAATTGTCATCTTTCACATAATGACATCACTGATTCCCTGTTTTCAGCTTTTTTTATCTTTATTTTTGTGCTTTCCCTATCTGAGTTGATGTCTGAATGCTCTGTTCTGTGTCCTAGTGCTCTGTTGATATCTAACATTATTGATTTTCTAACTAGAGAATTCCCTTTATTATTTCTTGTAGTTTTGGTTTGGTTTTTGCACATTCCCTAAGCTTGTGTTTATCTGGAAATGATTTCATTTCACCTTCATATTTGAGAGACAGTTTTGCTGGATACATGATTCTTGGCTGGCAATTTTTCTCCTTCGATGCTCCATATATGTCTTCCCACTGCATTCTTGCCTACATTGTGTCTGCCGAGTAGTCCGAACTTATTCTTATTCATTCTCCTTTGTAGATGATGTTTTTGCTTATCCCTGGCTGCTCTTAAAATTTTCTCATTATCTTTGGTTTTGGCAAGACTGATGATAATACGTCTTGGTGACTTTCTTTTGGGACCTACAGTGTATGGGGTTCTAGGATAGATATCCTTTTATCTTTCACTATGTCAGGGAAGTTTTCTGCCAACACACCTTCAACAATTCTCTCTGTATTTTCTCTTATCCCTCCCTGTTCTTGTATGTAAATCACTCACAAGTTATTCTTCTTGATAGAGTCTGACGTGATTCTGCATTCCACCTCCTCAATTCTGTTACTCTGACTTCCAATTGTGTTGTCTAATTCTATAATTTTATTGTTAATCTTGTCAATTTCTGAATGCTGTCTCTACGGATTCTTGCAGCTTATTAATTTTTCATTATGTTCTTGAACAATCTTAAGTTCTAAACTGCTTTATCTGTGTGTTCCTTGGCTTTTCTGTATGTTGCCTGATGTCATCCCTGATGTCTTCATGTGTTCTGTATATTAATCTTTTGTATTCTACATCTGGCAATTCCAGGAATACATCTTCATCCGGGAGAGTCCTTGATTCTGTTTTTGGGAGTTTGCTGAAGCCAGCACAGTCTGCTTCTTTTATGTGATTTGATATTAACTGCTGTCTCCGAGCCATCTGTAAGTTCTTGTAATAATTTATTTTATGTTTTCTCACTGTGTCCTAGCTTCTTGCTTTGTTTTCTTTCAATATACCCAAATAGGCTACTAGAGTGTGCTAACTTAATTATTGGAGCCTTTTTTTTTTTTTTGAAGCACTAATGTCCTGTTACCAGATGGTTAGAGCTGTTACCAGGTATATGAGCCTAAGAGTCCATTCACTACTCTTGGGTGGATTCAGCTCAGGTGTCCTGACAGTCGGTCACCTAGTGCGTGGTGTAGGCTCTCACCTGCTATCTTAGAGAGGTAGTGATAATGGTTGTATGCACTGGTTTCTGGTAGCAGCAGGGGGTCACACTCTAAGGATGGCAGGGTACTGACAGTCTTCCCCCAAGTGTCAGTGAGGAAGGAGAGTCTCTGTTCTCTACAGTGCTCTGGTGGGTGGGCTCTTTAGCTGTACCTTAGGCACCCAGTGCTTATCCCTGTAAAGAGTGGTAGGTACCACTATCCTCAGAGCCCTTTCAGGAGTGGCTAGGTGGCATGGGTGGAGCCTAAGCCCTCAGGTCTCTGCTGTGGGTAGGTGAGGGCTCTGTTTAATAGACAGAGTGGTTTCAGACCTCCAAAACCTGCCTCTCCACCACACAGCTGAAACCATTACAGTCAGATCTCTAACAGATAAGCCCATGCATTATAATAGCCACCTGGATCCATGTAGAGGTGAAAGCCAAAGTCTGTGGATCACTTATGCCTGGACTGGAGCCACTTCTCCTCTGAGCTTCCAGTTTAGGGGAGTTGGGAAAGTATTTTCCCCATGTTTGTTAATTGGTTCCATCTCCCAGGCCTGGAGAATGGCTCAGAGAGGGTGCAACAGGTTCTATCTCAGGCCCAGGGAATTCACCAGCTAATGAAGCCTGCTGGGGCAGAGGCAGGAGGGATCAGATAGATAGGACAGAGTACTTTCAGAAGAAAGAGCTATTAGATCCTTGTGGTAAATTAGACAAAATCATGTATCTTGTACCGAGAGTGCTCTTTTATCACAGATTCCAGGATGCGTGTAGCCTGTGTGCACTGGCTGGTACCCACCAACATGGCCCCAGGGGGTTAGGGCTGCATTCCGTGCTTGCCTTCTTCCGCTAAAGCAGCTGTGTCCTAAACTCCACAGCCAGATCAGCGGCTGTCACACCAGGGGATCGAGGTGCTGGCACTTCATTTGCCTTTTTTCACTGAAGCAGCTGCTTCTAAAATGCTGTGGCCAGCCCTGCTGTAGACACACTACAGGGTCAGGGGTGTGCCACTTAGCTTGCATTCTTTTGCTGAATCTGCTGTGTCTCAGGAAACCACCATCAGCTCTGCCACATTTGCACTGAAGAACGGTGCCGAGGAATCGGAGCTGAGGTGCTGTGTGGGCTCGGTAACTCGTCACTGCTTCTCCACTGTCTCTTGCTCCTCTGTCACTCAGATCGATTCCTTAGTTCTGTGTTTGATCCTCAGGGTTCGTAGACTGTCACATATATAATTGATTCACTTGTTTTTTCGGGTCTTTTTTGCAAGAGGGTTCAGGGGAAGCTTCTGACTAGTTAGCCATCCTGGCCCCGCCTCCTGAATCTGAATTTGACACGGCACAAACAGGGGAACCAGCCCTAGGCCCCGGAATTGACCTCGGGGGAAGCCCAGCCAGTGCACACAGGCAGCGCAGCAACGCAGCTGACAGGAGAAGTCGCCATGAGGCAGTGACTGGTTTGGGATCCTGGAGTGCGGCATCCCAGCCTGGGAACCTTGGCACTGGGCTTTGGACTGGGAGAGGAGGAACTGACCACGGCTTCTGAGACAGTACAAACACAGGATGCAGGCCTGACCCTCGGGGGCAATCTTGACCCAGCCAATGCACACAGGCTACGCACCCCTCGGGAATCTCAGATAAATCAGTCATCCCCAAGCAAGATAAGTAACTTTGTCTATATTCCAGGGTGCTACCCTCTCCTATTTTTCTGATCCCTCCCCTCCCCTTCCCAAGCAGCTTCATTAACATTGGAATTTTCTGAGCCAGAGAGTGAAGTGCTCTGCCGTTTTTTTATATTTTGGTCTTTTCCTAACCCATCCTCCTGGCCAGACAGAAGCAGCAACAAAAAACCCAGGGACCAAAAATCCTTCCCTGACTTCCTGAAATTGGACTAAAAACACAGAACCAGCTCCAGCCAAGCATATGAGATCCACAGTCTTGGGCTTTCATCCCTACAGGGAAGAAGGTGGCTATTATAATGCAAAGGCAAATCTGATAGTGATCTGACTGTAATTGTTTCAGCGGATTACTGAAAAGACAAGTTTCCCAGGTCTGATATCTCTGCATATTAAACAGAGCCCTCACTGACCCACATCGGGGACCTGAGGGCTGAAGCTCCCCCCAGACCACCTAGCCTCCTGCCTTAGGGGTCTGAGGATGGTGACACCTACCAATCTGTAGAGGGGCATGCATTGGGTGCCTAAGGTACATCTGCAGAGCCCACCCACCAAAGTGCTTTAGGAAGAGAGACACACCTACCTCACTGGCACTTGGGGGAAGCCTGTCAGCATCCTGCCCCCCCAGAGTGTGACCCCCTCCTGCCACTAGAATCTGGTGCACGCAACTATCACCACTACTCCTCTAGGTGGATAGGTGACAGTCTGCACCAAACACTTGGTGACCCAAAATCAGATTCTACTAAAGAATAGTGAATGGACTCTTAGGCTTCTATATCTGGTAACAGCCCAAACCAGCTGGTAACAGGACAGAAGTGATTCAAGGGCTACAATAATCAAGACAGTGCAATCTAGTAGCCCATCTACGTATATTGAAAGAAAACAAAACAAGATAAGACTCAGGGAGCAAATATAAAATAAATCATTACAATTTCTTATAGATGGCTCGGAGACAGCAGTCGATATCAAACCACATAAAGAAGCAGACCATGATTGCTTCTACAACTCCCCAAACTAAAGAATCAAAATCTTTCCCAAATGCAGATACAATCCTGGAATTGCCAGATGCAGAATATAAAAAACTAATTTACAAAATGCTTCAAGACATCAGGGGTGACCTCATAAATGAAATAAGGAAACCTACAGAAAAAGCCAAGGAAGACACTGATAAAGCAGTTGAAGAAATCAAAAAGATCATTCAAGAACATAGTGGAAACATTAATAAGCTGCAAGAATCCATAGAGAGACAGCATTCAGAAATCCAAAAGATTAACAATAAAATTACAGAATTAGACAACGCAATAGGAAGTCAGAGGAGCAATTAGAATGCAGAGTGGGAGATCTGGAGGACCAGGGAATTGACACCAATATATCTGAAAAAAAAAATCAGATAAAAGAACATAAAAAAATGAAGAATCCCTAAGAATTATGTGGGACTCTACCAGGCAGAATAACTTGCATGTGATTGGAGTTCCAGAACAGGGAGGAATAACAGAAAACACAGAGAGAATAGTTGAAGATCTGTTGGCAGAAAACTTCCCTGACATCAAAAAAGACGAAAGAATACCTATCCAAGATGCTCATCGAACCCCATTTAAGATTGATCCAAAAAGAAAATCACCAAGACGTATTATCATCAAACTTGCCAAAACCAAAGATAAAGAGAAAATTTTAAAAGCAGCCAGGGATAAGAGAAATGTCTCCTACAAAGGAGAATCAATAAGTTCAGACAATATAGAGAACTGAAGGAGAAAAACTGCCAGCCAAGGATCATATATCCAGCAAAACTCTCTCTCAAATACGAAGGCGAAATTAAGACATTTACAGATAAACACAAGCTTAGAGAATTTGGAAAAACCAAACCACAGCTAAAAGAAATACTAAAGGAAATTGGTCACAAAATCAATAATATCAGATACCAACACAACACAAGGTCACAGAACAGAACATCCTGATATCAACTCAAACAGAGAAATCACAAAAACAAATTAAGATTAATTTAAAAAGGAAAAAATGCTCAAAACAGGGAATCATTGAAGTCATTCCTTAAAAATAAAAATCAAAAAGAGGGACTAAATACAGGAGGCATAGAACTGCCATATGGAGAGGAAAACAAGGCGATATAGGACGATACAAGTTAGGTTTTTACTTAGAAAAATAGGGGTAGACATTAAGGTAACCACAAAGAGGTATAACAATTTCATAACTCAAAATAAAAACCAAGAAAAACATAACAACTCAACCAACATAAATTCAACTACTATGAAAATGAGAAACACACAATTTACAAAGGAAAACGTCTCACCACAAAAAAGCAAATGGAAAAAGGAAATTGTCAACAACACACACAAAAAGGGATCAAAATGACAACACTAAACACATAGAAACACATACTTATCTATAATTACGCTGAATGTAAATGGACTAAATGCACCAATAAAGACACGCAGAGTCTCAGACTGGATAAAGACACACGATCCGCCTATATGCTGCCTACAAAAGACACACTTTACACATAGAGACACAAACAAACTAAAACTCAAAGGATGGAAAAAAATATATCAAGCAAACAACAAGCAAAAAAGAGCAGGAGTAGCAATATTAATTTCTGACAAAATACACTTTAAAGTTAAATCCACCACAAAGGATAAAGAAGGACACTACATAATGATTAAAGGCACAATTGACCAGGAAGATATAACCATATTAAATATTTATACACCCAATGACAGGGCGGCAAGATACATAAAACAAACGTTAACAGAACTGAAAAGTCAGATAGACACCTCCACAATTATAGTGGGAGACTTCAACACACCACTTTCGGAGAAGGACAGGACTTCCAGTAAGAAGCTCAATAGAGACAGGGAAGACCTAATTGCTACAACCAACCAACTTGACCTCATAGACTTATACAGAACACGCCACCCAGCAGATGCAAAGTATAGTTTTTTTATTCTACTGCACATGGAACATTCTCTAGAATAGACCACATATTAGGTCATAAAACAAACCTTTGCAGAATCCAAAACACAGAAAGATTACTAAGCATCTTCTCAGGCTACAAGGCCATAAAAGTGGAAATCAATGACAGAAAAATCAGGGAAAAGAAATCAAATACTTGGAAACTGAACAATACCCTGCTCAAAAAAAAAATGGCTTATAGAAGACATTAAGGAGGGAATAAAGAAATTCATAGAATGCAATGAGAATGAAAACACTTCCTATCAAAACCTCTGGGACACAGCAAAAGCAGTGCTCAGAGGTCAGTTTATATCGATAAATGCACACATACATAAAGAAGAAAGAGCCAAAATCAGAGAACTGTCCCTACAACTTGAACAAATAGAAAGCGAACAACAAAAGAATCCATCAGGCACCAGAAGAAAACAAATAATAAAAATTAGAGCTGACCTAACTGAAATAAATAGAGAACAGAAAAACAATTGAAAGGATTAACAAAGTCAAAAGCTTGTTCTTTGAAAAAATTAACAAAATTGATAAACCATTTGGCAGACTGACTAAAGAAATACAGGAAAGGAAACACATAACCCGAATAAGAAATGAGATGGGCCATGTCACAACAGACCCAACTGAAATTAAAAGAATCATGTCAGATTATTACAAAAATTGTACTCTAACGAATTTGCAAAAGTAGAAGAAATGGATGAATTCCTAGAAAAACACTACCTACCTAAAGTAACACAATCAGAAGTAGAACAACTAAATAGACCCATAACAAAAAGAGAGATTGAAAAGGTAATCAAAAAACTCCCCCCAAAAAAAGCCCTGGCCCAGACAGCTTCACTGCAGAGTTCTACCAAACATTCTGAGAATAGCTAACACCACTACTACTAAAGGTATTTCCAAACATAGAAAATGACGGAATATTACCTAACTCATTCTGTGAAGCCACCATATCCCAGATACCAAAACCAGGTAAAAAAAAAGACACCACAAAAAAAGAAAATTACAGACCTATGTCCCACGAACATAGATGCAAAAAATCCTCAACAAAATTCTAGCCAAGAGAATTCAACAACATATCAACAAAATAATCCACCATGGCCAAGTGGGATTTATACCAGGTATGCAAGGTTTTTTTTGTTTTTTTGTTTTTTTTTTATGCAAGGTTGGTTTAATATTAGGAAAAGCATTAATGTAATCCACCATATAAATAAAACAAAAGACAAAAACCACATGATCTTATCAATTCATGCAGAAAAGGCATTTGACAAAGTCCAACACCCATTCATGATAAAAACTCTCAGCAAAATAGGAATTGAAGGAAAATTCCTCAACATAATAAAGGGCATCAATACAAAGCCAACAGCCAATATCACTCTAAATGGAGAGCCTGAAAGCATTTCCCTTGAGAACGGGAACCAGACAAGGATGCCCTTTATCACCGCTCTTATTCAACATTGTGCTAGAGGTCCTAGCCAGAGCAATTAGGCCAGACAAAGAAATATAGGGCATCCGGATTGGCAAGAAAGAAGTAAAATTATCTCTATTTGCAGATGACATGATCTTATACACAGAAAACCCTAAGGAATCCTCCAGAAAACTACTGAAACTAATACAAGAGTTTAGCAGAGTCTCAGGTTATAAGATAATCATACAAAAATCACTTGGATTCCTCTACATCAACAAAAAGAACAACGAAGAGGGAATCACCAAATCAATACCATTCGCAGTAGCCCCCAAGAAGATAAAAGACTTAGGAATAAATCTTACCAAAGATGTAAAAGACCTATACAAAGAAAACGACAAATACTAGTGCAAGAAACTGAACGGGACCTACATAAGTGGAAAAACATACCTTGCTCCTGGATAGGAACACTTAACATAGTAAAAATGCCTATTCTACCAAAAGCCATCTATACATACAATGCACTTCCGATCCAAATTCCAATGACATTTTTTAATGTGATGGAGAAACAAATCACCAGCTTCATTTGGAAGGGAAAGAAGCCCCGGATAAGTAAAGCATTACTAAAAAAGAAGAAGAAAGTGGGAGGCCTCACTCTACCTGATTTCAGAATGTATTACACAGTCACAGTAGTCAAAACAGCCTGCTACTGGTACAAGACCAGGCACATAGACCAATAGAACAGAATGGAGAACCCAGATTTAAATCCATCCACATATGAGCAGCTGATATTTGACAAAGGCCCAGTGTCAGTTAATTGGGGAAAAGAGAGTCTTTTTAACAAATGCTGCTGGCATAACTGGATATCCATTTGCAAAAAAACGAAACAGGACCCATACCTCACACCATGCACAAAAACTGACTCCAAGTGGATCAAAGACTTAACATAAAGACTAAAACGATAAAGATCATGGAAGAAAAAATAGGGACAACCTTAGGAGCCCTAATACAAGGCATAAATGGAATACAAAACATTACTAAAAATGACAAAGAGAAACCAGATAACTGGGAGCTCCTAAAAATCAAACACCTATGCTCATCTAAAGACTTCACCAAAAGAGTAAAAAGACCACCTATGGATTGGGAAAAAAATTTCAGCTGTGACATCTCCGACCAGCACCTGATCTCTAAAATCTATATGATTCTGTTAAAACTCAACCAAAAAAAGACAAACAACCCAATCAAAAAGTGGGCAAAGGATATGAACACACACTTCACAAAAGAAGATATTCAGGCAGCTAACAGATACATGAGAAAAATGCTTGCTCTCGATCATTAGCCATTAGAGAAATGCAAATTAAAACTACGATGAGGTTCCATGTCACTCCAGCAAGGCTGGCATTCATCCAAAAAACACAAAATAATAAATGTTGGAGAGGCTGCGGAGAGATTGGAACTCTTATACACTACTGATGGGAATGTCAAATGGTACAATCACTTTGGAAATCTATCTGGCGTTTTCTTAAAAGGTTAGAAATAGAACTACCATACAACCCAGAAATCCCACTCCTCAGAAAATAACCTAGAGAAATAAGAGCCTTTACACAAACAGATATATGCACACCCGTGTTTATTGCAGCACTGTTTACAATAGCAAAAAGCTGGAAGCAACCAAGGTGTCCATCAACGGATGAATGGGTAAATAAATTAGGGTATATTCACAAAATGGAATACTACGCATCGATAAAGAACAGTGACTAATCTGTGAAACATTTCATAACATGGAGGAACCTGGAAGGCATTATACTGAGTGAATTTAGTCAGATGCAAAAGGACAAATATTGTATAAGACCACTATTATAAGATCTTGAGAAATAGTACAAACTGAGAAGAACATATACAATTGTGGTTACGAGAGGGGGAGGGAGGGAGGGTGGGAGAGGGTTATTTGCTGATTAGTTAGTAGATAAGAACTGCTTTAGGTGAAGGGAAGGACAATACTCAACACAGGGAAGGTCAGCTCAACTGGACTGGACCAAAAGCAAACAAGTTTCCAGGATAAACTGAATGTTTCGAAGGTCAACGGAGCAAGGGTCGGGGTTTGGGGCCTATGGCTTAAAGAGACTTCTAAGTCAACTGGCAAAAAAATTCTATTATGAAAACATTCTGCATCCCATTTTAAAGCATGGCATATCGGTTCGTAAATGCTAACAAGTGGCCGTCTAAGGTGCATCAGTCAGTCTCAACCCATCTCGATGAAAGGAGAATAAAGAACACCAAGGTCACATGATAACTATGAGCCCAAGAGACAGAAAGGGCCACGTGAACCAGAGACTTACATCATCCTGAGACCAGAAGAACTAGTTGGTGCCCGGCCACAACCCATGACTGCACTGACAGGGAGCACAACAGAGAACCCCTGAGGGAGCAGGAGGACAGTGGGATGCAGACCCCAAATTCTCATAAAAGGACCAGACTTAATGGTCTGACTGAGACTAGAAGAATCCCGGCAGTCATGGTCCCCAAATCTTCTGTTGGCCCAGGGCAGGAACCATTCCCGAAGACAACTCATCAGACATGGAAGGGACTGAACAATGGGATGGAGAGAGATGCTGATGAAGAGTGAGCTACTTGTATCAGGTGGACACTTGAGACTGTGTTGGCGTCTCCTGTCTGGAGGGGAGATGGGAGGGTAGAGAGGGTTAGAAACTGGCAAAATTGTCACGAAAGGAGAGACTGGAAGAAGGGAGCGGGCTGACTCATTGGGGGAGAGTTAGCGGGAGTATGGAGTATGGAGTAAGCTTGTGTGTGACAGACTGACTTGATTTGTAAACTTTCACTTAAAGCACAATAAAAAATATTAAAAAAGGAAAGTAGTTACCTACAGAGAATGGTACGGCTTTGCTCCAAAATCCTGCAGATCTGTGCAGTGATTCGCCAAAAGGGCCTGTCCTTCAGAAGAAGGATGAAGAAAAAGGCATTGGCCACATCAACGGCTGCATACCAGGTACCAGGAGATGTGTTAATTTGCCGTTCACTCCTCCAAGGAAACTCCTCTTCCAACGGATTGGCTGCTCACATCAGATCACAAAATGGAGGCTCATTACATAATTTCTGCGAAACCCCTGAGAATCATGGCCTAACTAAACTGACACATAACATTAACTATCACAGTGGTGTTGAAAATATTCTGAAGTAGGTACTGATGATGGTTGAATAAGACTGTAAAAGTATATAAAGCCAGTATACTACACACTTAAAAATTATTAAAACAAATTTTATGAGAAATCAACCAGTTTAAATAGCATAAACTATGAAGTATAAAGTGATCTGGGAAAATATTACAACAAAACCAAAGAAATTCCCGCTCACGTAAGTTGAAGTAGGGTGTGTTTCTGGAGCTGACGTCTCCTAGCTGTGAATGAGGGGTGGCCGTGGAGGACTTGCAGCAAATGGCTCAACCTCTGGTGACCGAGGCAGAGCAGGAGATGGAGGACCTGGTGTTCTATAGAGCTCTGATGTTGAGCAGGAGCCGGATCGACATCAGCAGGTGATCTGGGAGCCATTCAGGAGGTGGCTACGATTGAACTCTACGCCTCCAGCTGACTGCCATCTGACGCTGGTGATGGAGCTGGTGACGGTATAGTTGGTGCACTGTGGAGCTCCAGTGTTAGTGCAGGAGCAGGATCAACATCAGCAGGTCGTCCAGGAGCTGGTTCTGAAAATGACCCATGTGGTCCCTGTCCACTGGAACTCACAATCTGTAGGGGAGACATGGAGATGGATAAAAGCATGAAAACAAACACATGCAAAGAAAAAAGCATATTTTATAGAGAAAATAAAGCAGGGTGCTGTGAGACAAGACTGGGCTGTGGTCCAGGAGGCCTCACTAAGGTGACATTTATGTCTGACCAGAATGACAGGAGGCACCAGCCCTGCGCGAGTCTGGGGACAGCGTGCCAGGGAGAAGACAGAGCTGTTGCAGAGACTGGGACACAGACATGAGTTTGTCCAGAGAAGTGGTTGAAATGCAGCCAGTAGAGCTAGAGGGAGCTGAGGAGGAGAGGAGGCAGGGAGGAGGAGAACAGGTCCAGGACCCATGACCTGGTAGGCTGGTGAAGTTCCTTCTTGCTCTGTGATAACAGAACCCCCAAAACTAATGACTCACAGCACACAACAGCACACAGTCTCTCTGGGCCAGGAACCCAGGCATGGCTTACCTGGTGACTTCTCCAAGTTCTCAGGAGCCTGTGGTTGTGGTCTCAACTGAGTCTTGACTGGGGACAATCTGTTCCCTACTCACTTCTGTGTTATCAGCAGGACTCCATGAGCTTTTGGACTGGGGGGCCTCACTCCTGTCTGTCTGTTGATCAGGACCCTCCCTCAGGTCTTTGTCACATGAGTCTCTCCATGGGCAGGTCATACATCACAGCTGCTGCCTGGAGGGAGAGAGAAAAATAAATGACAGACAGGGATGACTGAGAGAGAAACAGAGAGAGAGGATAAAAGAGAGCCAAGAAACATTGCCCCAAATGCGGTCATTATGAATTGAACTCGACTCAATGGCACCTAACAACAACAACACTCTTGAGAAGTGAGTCCCTGAGTCCAATCCACACTGAGGGGAGGGGGTCACACAGGATGTGGAGACCAGGAGGTAGGATTGCTGGGAGCCATCGTGCAGGCTGCGTATCCGCTAGTCTGAGATGAGGCACTGGGTCAGATTCCAAATATAATGGAAGTTATCGGAGGGTTTTATGCAGAGGGTGACAACATCTGATGTTCATTTAATTCCAAACCCCTTCTGGTGCAGACTGGGAAATGAGGCCAAGAGGGGAAGTGACTTTCCCAAGCTCACACCACCAGAACCCAGCCCTGTTTGGAGATGTACTCCATGCTGCTTCCCACACCTGCTTGAAATTGTTCCATGTCTGAGTTTGTGCATTAGCTACAGGGGCAGGTTATCCAATAGGCAAGGTAAGCACGGTGAACACCACATCTTTGATGTGGCAAAACCCATGTGAAATTGTTCACTACAGGTTAGTAAGTAAGCACAAGGAGACCTGTGTTTACCTTGCTTACAGGGTCATCTGCCCCCGTCAGGGATTGTAAATTTGAAAACAGGCTTTGATTCTGTAGGAAGGTGCTGTGGGGTTGGGAGAAACAGATGCCAGCCATACCCAGAAGCAGAGTATTAGATGTGCTGAAAAAATGTGAAAAGGTGAAACTGTCCATTACACATAATCTGACAAGCAGGTAAGCCCTGTGCTTACCTTGCCTATTAGATAATCCACCCCTGATTAGTCAGCACACAGGTTCTACAGGTGTTATCTCACATATACCTGACGAGGTCCCTGGGAAGAAGATGCCAGAATGATTCCTATTGTGTGGGTAAGGGGACTGAGGAGGCTCTGAGAAACACAAAGAATTGTTCACAGTCACAAAGTGGTTGACAGGGATGACCTTTGTCTGAACCCAGCTCTGTCAGCTCAAACCTGGGGCCCTGGCTATGCCCAGGCCTTCCTCAGGTTCTGGGCGTGGGGGTGCGGAGGGCTGTGTTCGTGTCACTGTGTACAGTTATGGAGATGGCATGGGGAAAGGTGAGCACTCAGCAGCCCAGAGGAGACTTTGGGGAGGTTTTATCTGCCATCAGGCCTAAGTCAGGAGATCCAGGACATGACCTCACTTCCTTGACGACAGAGTACATAGAACTTGAAACCCTGGTAACCAGGGACCCACATTCAAAACACAGCCCCCTACCCAGCTCACTTGAGTGGAGACACTCAAACTAGAAACGTGTTTTCTTCTTGTCTCCCATCTTCCCTTGTATCAAATCTTGAGAGACCCAGGAGTTCGACACTTCCACGAAGGCTGAGACATGGTCTCATCCCCCACCCACGAAAGCTCAGGCCATTTACCAAAAAGAATCCAAAGGTAACACAGGGTGGCCCAGGGTTGCCAATCCAGGCCAGGCCACCACTGTGACCCCACCTGGGAAGCCCCACACCCCTCCCCAAGGTCATACCACCCCCCAGGACATGCCAGCCCTTGTCCTCATGGGGTCCCTGGTAATAGGGGCTGGGAGGAAATGTGGACAGAACTGATGAGGCAGAAAGTTGTTGGATGAGGCAGGGTCCATTTGGGAGAGAGGTGGTGGGGGTCAGGGAAGGAGGAGCCATGTGGCCTGGGGAGATCTGGGAGGTGAGGAATAATAATGAGGATGATGAAAATTGGGCTGCTGCTTCAGGACTAGCACACATTGAGGGCAACCCCAAGCTCCATCCCCACGGTCTCTCACCACACTGGGTTCATGGGGCTGAGTCTGACCGTGGCTGGGCCTAGTCCATTAGGTTGGGCACCTTGGGGAGGCTGGGGGCTGGGGTGGCAAATGGGGAGGCCTCTTTCACTTCCCTGCCCTGACCCCGCTGATCGCACAGAACAGTGGGATGTAAGTCTACCCAGGGGTTCCAGTTCAGACGAGGCCGTAGGGAGGGACTGTCGGGGTCACAGGCTAAGTCAGCACTCTCACCTGGACATTCTCTGAGATCCAGCTCACCCTGAGTGTGGCAGTCAAAGTGCAGCCCTACCTGCTGGCATTGCCTGGGCCACTGCTGACCCTGTGCCAGCCCAGCTTCTGCCAGATCCTGCTGCAGTAATTAGAGGTTGATTCCTCTATCCGTGGACATGGTCACGGCTGGATGGTACAGCCCCCAGGCAGACCCATCCAGCATGGGAGAACTGGGAGCTCCTCGGAGGCACAAGGGCTTGAGGGGCAGAAAGAGAAGGAGACGGCTCAGAGGGGCTCTTGACGCCTCCCTGGCCGCTGCCGGCACTGTCTCTGCAGAAATCCCCGCAGGAGATCCCCAAGGAAAAGGAGAATGGCATCATCTCCTCGGTTTACCCCAAGAAACGGGCGATGAAGGGCTGCCGCAGGTTTTGGGTGAGTGCAGGGGGAGGGGAGTGACGTCCCTACCCAGGGACCCAAGGTGACCAAGACACCACCCTGTGGACCTCAGGTCACTCCCAGGGCTTTCCCTCTCGAGGGTCCCCAGTCCCCTCGCAAGAAAATGATCTTCTCCCCCGCCCTCCACTGCCTCCCTGCCCTGGCCAGCCACAAAGTCACTCTTCCCATAGTTGTAGGAATATCAGAAATGAGGTTTTTATACTGTCTTCACTTCACATAAGCCCATGCATATTTTGCCTGTTGCTGCTGTTTTAGTGTTGAACTTTCAACACCAGGGTCTCAGGCAGTAGTCGGCTCGGCTCTCCTCGCACAACTTGTCCCACCTTCACACATCATCACACCTGGCAGGCTTCTTTTATCCTAAAACGAGGGGCTTAGGCTATGACACATCTTTTTCTACAACCTGTAATCTCAGGGAACACATCACGTGACCCCTTCAGGTCAGGGGCTATAGCCTGACTCGCTGCAGAATGTTCCAGAAGGGAGGCCTGTCCCCACAGTGACTGAGCCTCTCTCTGCTGCTGGTCCTGGACTGATGCCTTCTGCAGGGCTGCAGGAACGCTTACGTGTGTCCTCACACACTCACCCACCCAGGACAGACTCCCAGGAGTGGCATGCTGCGGGGGAGGATGCACACATTTCAAGTTAGGATCACAAGAGCCAGACTCCTTCCCAAAACAGCGGTCGCAGTCCCGTGGCCCAGAAGTTTGTGATGCTGGCCACGTCTCTGCATTGAGCCTGTTCCAGGTATTATGGTTCCTTTCTGTTTTGCCAGTCTGCTGTCAGGGTGGCCAACAGAACTGCAGGGTGGCTCTGAGGCACCTGTTGGCCCTAAGAAGCTGAACCGCCTCTCAGTCCTTTACCGATCATTCACATTTGCACTCCCTGGGCCATCTGTTCAGATCCTCAGTTTTACAGAGGTCTTTCTCCCACCCTAGGGTCTCTAGGTTCTCAACCTTGTATGCGTCTGGGTGCTCCATAGCTTCATGTTCTTAAAACCCCCTTTAATGCACAGAAAGAAAAATCCATGTCTTGCCTATCTCATTGGTGTGTCTGCTGTGTGCACTGTCTCCAGCTGGGAGGGAGTGAGCTTGGACCAGACCTTCCCCTCTGAGTCAGGAGCAGAGCAGGCTTCACGTAGCACAGAGGGAACATCATGGAACACTAATGTCAGACAGTTCTGGGCTCTGACCAGGTGACCTCGAGAAGACACTGGATATCACCAAGCCTCTGTTTTCTCATCTCTGGAATGGGGTGTTTCGTGAAGACTCACTGGGATACTGCTCTTCCTTCAGGGAGATAACAATGGTTACTTAGTTAACGAAATCCCTTCAGGTTCCTAATGTTTCTAATCAGCTCCCACCTCCAATTCTGCTTGGAAATCCAAGTCCTGTTTGTTGCTGAAGGCACTCATGTCCCACCTCCTGCCACAGGTCACTGAGGGACAGGGAGTGCCTGGTCTAAGCTCTGGGCCCCCAACCCTCCTGGTGGTTTATGGGGTTGCCTCTGACAATATTTCCCTCCTCTGACCCACCTCAGTGTGTCTGTGGTTCAAACGAGGACCTGGATGAGGCCTGGGTGATGAAAACCTTCAAGGCAGGCTCACTGGAGAAGCTGGTGGAGCTCCTGGTGCCCGCTTTCCTAAAGGGTGACTTCTCCTACATCGACATCTTTCTGCGAACCTATAGAACCTACACCACCACCCAGCAAGTCCTACACCAGCTGCTCCAAAGGTGACTGCACTGCCCTCCACAGCCCAATGGGGACTCTACTCCCTACCAGCTGTGAGTCTGGAGAATGCCACTTCACCACTCAGAGCCTCAGTTTTCTCCCCTGAGAAGTGGGCTGATAAAGGTCCAATCAGCTAGAATTACTGTCAGGACCACATGGGATAAGCCACAGAAAGTATATACCCGGAGCCCAGCTCTATGGTAAAGGGTGCTGGAGGGGCTGGGATCTTCACATGTTCTCCATCACAAAGAAGCTGTCTGCCTCACTCCTCACTGACTACGTGCCCTTCAGCAAACCTACCTCCCATTTCTAAAGGGGATGTTGAAATTCCATTTAGTGTGTCCTTGTCCTTGGTATCAACAGAACTGGATTTGGTTTTTGGTTTTGGGTTGTCCTTGGTATAGCCAGAAAAGAGATCCCTGGAGGCTGGAAGAGAGGCTACAGGACTCTCAGATACCTGGGAAGGTGCTGGGTGGGTTCACTCATTCACCAATGATCAGTGAAACCCCTACTGTTGCAGACAATGTTCTGGGTATTTAGCATTGTTCAGTGAACAAAGCAGATAGAAAGCCCTGCCCTCCTGGGCCTCCATTCCAGTCCAAGAGTCAGACAGGAACACTAGACATCTTAAGCAAGTAGTGTCCACAGTGCATTAGATGTGACACCCTCACACCACCTCTAGGTATGGATGTAACCACCCCTATTCTGCTGAGCACGGTGAACCCCAGGAGCAGCTGAAAGGGTGAGTGGACTTTGTGTGGAGAAGGAGGGGCTCTTATCTTTACAAAAGGGCGGAGGCTACAGGGGACCTGTATCTGGATTGGGGTTGGCAGACCCTGGGCCCCATTCATCTAGATTCCACTAGAGGGATGAGTTTAGGGGTGCCCCCTGCAGGATGTATGCAATCACAGAGAGATGGGAGTGGAACCTGGGTGTCCTGGGGAGCAAAGGGGAGGCTGGGGGCTCAGAGAGGCTCCTGAGACAATTCATCCTCCCAAAATTGCTTCACATCACAGGTTGCCCCCTTCTGTATTTGGGGCCCAAAACAGGAAGTGAGGGGGGGTTGGGGAGTGGAGAAAATTGCTCCCAAATCCCCATCCCCAGTCATGGGTGCTCAGCCACATGTGGGGCCCCTGTTCCAGGGGAGAACAGTGTCCATGGGAGAAGAGACCCTCACACATGTGCAGACAACCAGGGAGCATGCTGGTGCACACGCTCCAGAGGAGGGGCATTATGGCTTGGACATCTGGGTCAGGGGACGGATCCTGTGTGTCACCCAGCATCAGATAATCCTGTAGCACTACTGTGTGCCGGGCTGTGAGATAAACATGCAGACACATATTTCTGTGCCCTTAGCGGGTTACTGTCCAGTGGGGAGAGGGCCAGGGGACAGAAATGGATGTAATTCAGGCTCCACAAGGAGGGAGAGTTGGTCAGACCATGGATGGGGAGCTCCCTGGGACAGGGCTTTGTGCTAGCCCCGTCAGTAACAAGGCCCGCCACTGCCAGGATAACCACAGGGTGTGTTGCAGGGTGGTCCTGACCTTTGGAAGGGCAGGGGCAGGCAGAGGGACTGGCCCATTGCAAGGGTACCCTGGGAGGGCAGTGTGGTGGGAAAAGACAGGCCTCTGACCCTGCTCTTCACCACCCATCCCTAGCGCCATCTCTTTTATCCTGGGCACATGGCTGAAGGAATACTCGGAGGATTTCAATCAGCCCCCAGACTTCCCCTGCCTAAAGCTCGTGCTGGAGTATGTGCAGGTGAACATGCCAGGCTCACATCTGGAGCGCTGTGCCCAACTTCTCTTGGCACAGCTGGATCAAATGGAGGTCACTGAGGCAGAGGCAGAGCCAGAGGGTGAGGAAGACTGGGCATGACTGCATGTGAGCTTGGGAGGGGCACGACGGAAGAACCCCAGGGGTTGGGGGTTGAGCCAGAGCTCAGAGTAACTTCAGACCGTCCTCTGGTGGACCACAGTCTGGGAAGACTTTCCGGGGTGGAAAATCTTGGGAATGGGCTTCTCTTTGTGGCAGTGGGTGTTTTCCATCATTGGCAAGGCATGAGGAGAAGCAGTCATGTTGGTGAACCTTTCTCCTCTTGCAGCTCCAGAGCCGGGGCCAGCGCCAATGTTAAAAGGAGCTCGAGAGCTATCTTTGCCCCAGGAACCGGCTCCTGGCCACTCTTCTACGGTACATTCGGTTCCTGTAGCAGCGCCAAAGTGCCATAGTGCACCGCCTACTATGTCATCGGCTGCAGCACTGGCACCAGATGGACAGCTGGCAGGAGGGGCAGACCCCTCTCCTGGGCCACCTCCAGATATGGCTCCCGGACCACAAGCTGATGTTAATCCTGCTCCTCCTGCTGCTCCAACACCAGAGCTGCAGAGAGCACCAGCTATTCCATCACCAGCTCCATCGCTGCCACCAGACCCAGAGCAGCCTGAAGGGTGGGATTCTCATCCTGGGCCACCTCCAGATCCGGCCCCTGTAGCACCTGGTGAGGTTGATCCTGCTCCTGCACCAAAACCAGAGCTCCACAGAGCACCACTGCTTCCATCACCAGCTCCTACAGTGGAACCTGATGAAGACCCAGATGGAGGCTCAGATTCGTATCCTGGGCCACCTCCAGAACCAGTTCCCAGACCACTGCCTGATGTCAATCCTGCTTCTGCTCCTGTTTCAACACTGGAGCTTGACGTAGCCCAGGTCTTCCCCCAGGTCCATCAGCAGCATCAGATGGAGAGTCCGATGGAGAGGTGGATTCCCATCGTGAGCCACCTCCAGAACCGGATCCTGGAACACCAGCTGACGTTGATCCAGATCCTGCTCCAACACAAGACGTCGACAGAGCAACAGCTATTCTGTCACGAGCTTCAGCTCTGGCAGCAGATGGATAGCCCGCTGGAGGTTCACGTTCTTAACCAGGGCCACCGCCTGAGCCGGGCCCTGGACCACCTGGTGATGTCGATTCTGATCCTGTACAGACACCGACGCTCAATACAGCACCGCCTATCCCATCACCAGATGGAGAGCCCACAGAAGAGCTGGATTTTTTCCCTGGGCAACTTCCAGAACACACTCAAGGACCGCTTCCTGAGTCAGATTCCGCTCTTGCAGGAACATTGGAGCTGGGTACAACAACAGGTCCTCCATCACCAAGTCGAGCACTGCCACCTGACAGACAGCCTGCTGAAAGATCAGATTCTCTCCCTGGGCCAAGACCATAACCAGCTCCTGGACCGCCTGGTGAGGTCCATCACGCGCCTGGCCTAACACTGGGACTCCACAGAGCAGCATCACCAGCTCCAGCACTGCCACCAAATGGGGAGAAAGCTGGAAAATGAGATTCTTATTCTGGGCTACATTCAGAGCTGGCTCCTGGGCCACCGGCTGATGTCAACCCTGCTCCTGTACCTCTACCAACACCAGGGCTCAATATAGCCCACAGCCTTCCATCTCCATCTCTGGCCCCGGCACCTGGGGAAGAGCCTGCTGGAGGGCCCGATTCCCATCCTGGGCCACCTACAGAAATGGTTCCTCAACCACCTGCTCCTGCACCAACACCGGAAGTCCTTAGACCACCAGCTATTTCATCACCAGGTCCGGCGATGGCGCTAGACAAAGAGTCAGCTGGAGGGCCGGATCTCCATCCTGGGCCACCTCCAACTGGCTCCCGACAAACAGCTGATATCGATCCTGCTCCTACTCCAAAACTGGAGCCCCACAGGCTAATAAATCTTCCACCGCTAGCTCTGCCCCGGGCACCAGAGGCAGAGCCACTTGCCATGCCTCCTCCACAGCAGCTCCTCATTCACAGCCTGGGAACATCAGCCTCAGAATGAGACATTTTCTTCTTCTCACCTCAGTGGGTGTTTTTTCGCTTTTGTTTTTTTTCCAGCTCAATTTATACTTTATAGCTTATACTGTATTAACTGGTAGATTTCTTATTAAATAAAGTTTTGTTTTAATAGCTTTAAAGTGTGTCATATAGTAGATTTACCTACTTTCACAATCCTATTCAACCATCACCAGTATCTATGTCAGAACACTTTCGTCACCACTGTGATGGCTCATGTTACGTGTTAACTTAGGTAGGCCATGATTCTCAGGGATTTGGCCGAAATTATGTAATCATCTTCCATTTTGTGATCTGATGTGATCATCCAATCAGCTGGAAGAGAAGCTTCCTTGGGGATGTGGCCTGAAAACTAATATATCTTCTGGAGTATGCAGCCATTAGTCTCACTGATGCCTTTTTCTCTATCCCTGTTTTAAAGGACCACCAGAAGCAGTTTGCTGTCACTTGGTCAGGCCAGCAATACTCCTGCACTAATTTATCTCGGGGGTATATCAGTTCTCAAGGTGTATGTCATAATTCAGTCCTCAGGGAGCTTGATTGCTTTTCCTTTCCAGAAGGCGTCACATTGGTCCATTACATTGATGGCGTTATGCTGACTGAACCTAGTAAGAAAGAAGGATCAATACTCTAGACTTATTGGTAAGATGCTTGCATGCTAACCCAAAAACCAAACACACTGCCATCGAGTCCTTTCCGCTTCATAGTGACCCTATAGGACTGATTAGATCTGCCCGATAGAGTTTCAAAGGAGCACCTGGAGGATTCGAACTACAGACCTCTTGGTTACCAGCTGAAGCACTTAACCACTGTATGCCACCAGAGTTTCCTTTGCATGCTAGAGGGTGGAAAATTATTCTGACAAAAATCCATGTGCCTACATCTCAGTGAAATTTCTAGGCTTCCAGTGGTGTGGGGGAAGTTGAAATATTCCTTGTAAAGTGAAGGATAAGTTGATGTATCTGGCCCTTCCTACAGCTAAAGAGGAGGCACAACATTTGTTGGGCCTCTTTGGGTTTCGGAGGCATCATATCCCTCATTTGGGTGTGCTGCTCCAGCCTATTGATCACGTGGTTTGAAAGCTGCACCTTTTGAGTAGGGCCCACAACAAGAGAAAGCTCTGCAACAGGTTCAGTCTGATGTCCAAGCTGCTCTAGCCACTTGGGCCATATGATCTGGCAGAGCCAGTGGTTTGGGAAGCGACAGTGGCAGACAGAGATGGTCTTTGGAGTCCTGTTTAGAGTCTCTGGCAGGCCCCTATTGGTGAATCACAGTGCAGATCCTTAGGATTTGGGAGCACAGCCCTGCCATCCTCTGCATTTAACTACTCTCTCCTTTTGAGAAACAGCTTTTGGCTTGTTACAGGGCCTTAGTAGAGACTGAACACTTAACCGTAGGACACCAAGTCACAATGCATCCAGAGCTGCCCATCATGAACTGGGTGTTGTCTGACTTATGGAGCCATAAAGCCAGATGTGCACAGCAGCACTCCATCATTACATGGAAGTGGTACACACGATATCAGGCCTGAGCAGGACCTGAAGGCTCAAGTAAGTCGCACAAGGAAATGGCCCAAATGCCCATGGCCTCCACCCCTATTACATTACTTGCCCTTTCCTAGTCTTCATCTATGACCTCATCATCAGTTGACTGAGGAAGAGAAACTGATATCTGGTTTACAGGTGTTTCTCTGCATGATATGCAGGCACCATCTGAACACGGACAGTGGCAGCAAAGCACTACAGCCCCTTTCTGGGACCTCCCTGAAGGACAGTGGTGAGGGAATAGTCTCTCAATGGGCAGAACTTCAATCAGTGAATATGAGTTTTCACTTTACTTGCAAGGATAAATGGCCAGATATGCAGTGGTACACTGATTCATGGGTTGTGGCCAATAGTTTGACTGGATAGCTAGGGACTTGGAAGGAACATGATTGGAATTTGGAGCCAAGGAAGTATGAAGAAGTGGCATGTGACAGACCTCTCTGAACAATTCAAAGAAGCAAACATATTTGTATCTCATGTGAATGCTCTGACTTACGCAGCGTTTTCTAAAGAAGCAAAACCAGTTAAGTGTATAAATACGTATATAGAGAGAGGGATTTATATCAAGAAAATGGCTCACACGGTTTTAGAGGCCACAACACCCCAAGTCTGTGGGTCAGGATAGAGGCCTCTCCTGATTCATGTACCCTCAGGTGCTGGTGTACCCAAGATAGGGAGGCTGGAGAGCAGGGCTTTTGCTCACAGGCTGTGAAGATCAACAAATCCAAAGAGTGGCAGGCAAGACCACAGGTAAACTGTTAGCTCACGTCCCGAAAACTGGAGGTGAGACGAACAGAAGCCAGCTGCAGATTCCAGAATGACAAAAACCCCCCGAGCCCTGACAGAATGTCTGCACAAACTAGATGCAGGACACAGGCCCAAGGAAACTCCCCTTCAACCACCTGGCTACTCACAGTGTATTGCACCATGGGGGTAATCACATATCAAATCTCAACAGGGAAGTGACCACAACATAACATGACTGCCAAAACTCTGAGAATCATGGCACACCAAGTTAACACATACTCTTAACTATCCCAGTTCACCCCTTTCCAACTTTTCACCTCTACACATCTCCTTAAACTATACATAATTTCTGAATAAAGACAATTATAAAGGCATTCTTGTGCTAACATGATACAATGAACACACATACAAACAAAAATGCACTAGCCCTGTTTATATCTAATATTTTATAAGTTGAGAAAACAAAAATATTTGATGCACACATAAAAGCAGAAACACTCGTAACAGTGACACTCCTCATTTCTGCAATTGGTCACATGGCCAAAACTGGTATTTAGAACTACCTTCTTCCACCACCTATTCCATGTTCCCTTTGCTCTAAGCAAGCACCTCAGCTCGTCGTGGCTCTTTCCTGGTCGGTTGACCCAAACCGTCATTCCTAAAGGGTCTGGGCCATTAGTACTCATGTCGTAACTGAATTGCTCTAATTTTCCACTGACATTAATCACAAGGCATGTGTGATGGTTAAGACTGTGTGTGTCAACTTGGCTGGGCCACAATTCTCTGTGTCTTGGCTCTTGTACAATGTTGTGATCACTTCCCTGTTGAAATCTGATATGTGGATTTCAGATATGGAACCCCCATAATGAAACCTTCTGAGCGGTTATCAGTGCAGGTAGGGCCTGTGGTGGCTCACTCCCCACTCAGCCTTTCTCTCTTCACCCTCTGCCATGTACTTCCTTCCTGCTCATCTTGCCCAGGCTCTTGGCTTGCTCTGGATCCTGCAGCTGTCTCTTGTTCATCCGACCTCCAGTTCTTGGGACTTATCTGCTGATCCTGGGATTCATCAACCTTCACAGACTGGGAGTTTAAGAGCCCTGCTCCCTAGCCTGCCAATCTGGGCTTTGCCAGCCCCTACGGCTACATCAATCACAAGAAGCCTCTCTCCTGATTCAGGGACTTGCAAATCTACAATCTCATGAGCTGCTTCCTTGATGTAAATCTCTCTTTCTATACATATACGTACCCTTGACTAGTTTTACTTCTCTAGAGAACCCAGCCTAAGACAATTGCTACCAAGAGTGGTTCTAGACAAACAAAACTGTATGGATGAGTTTTCTAAATTAATTTTCAACTATGGTTAGTTTCAAAGATGTTGATGACTCTGTTCTCAGTAGTAAAGAAGGCACTGCTAATCCATGCCATGGGGCAATTCAAATATGCAAACTACCACCACCAATAGATTAGGTATTGGTGAAAGGCGAGGCTCTGGGTGATCGCATATATGACACCTTTCAACAATTTTCTCATAATGAGAAGTATACAGAAGCTGGTTGGTTGGTCCTACTTTCACTAGACAAACTGGTGAAAGAGATGCGCTCAGGGCTTCAGTGTCAAAGCTCAAGTGCAGCATAAACAATCTCAAAGTGGAAACACTTGTGCTTTGAAAGAAAGCCTTATTTCTTGTAGCAATAACACTGATATTGCCAAAAACCAAACCCGAGTCTTATTGTAAGAGTGGCTGAATTACAATCCTACTTCAATTTCCAACCTCAAGAGGTGTCTGAAGTAAAAATGAGGGGACCGATTGGGAAGAAATAAGATCCTGAAACTTGGGATGGGGACATAAGGGAACGTAATTAGAAAGCTGGAGACACTGAGCCCCTAAATTCCATTTAATCACTCCTGTTGGTCGGGTTGCCAATAGAACCACTTTCATCTGAAGAGATTACTTGACGTTTGTCTGCTACACCACCCTGCCAAATAAAAGCATCAGCACCTCCACTTCCATTTAATGAAATTAGCCCTTGCCCAGCTGCCTCTAAAGAGCCCTTGCCTGAGCCATTCCCTGGGGCATCATCGGAGGCAGATGCTTTACAAGACAATGCTGAACGTTCTCAAAACAATTCCACACTACAGATTCTGGCTTCTAGACCTATAACTAGACTTAAGTCCCAGCGAACCACAAAAGGTGAAGTACAAAGTGTGACCCAGGAGGAGGTATGCTACACTCCAAGAGAAGAGAAGTGCTTGAGTTTTCTAATATGTACAAACAGGAACCTGGGGAATAGGTATGGGAATGATTATTAAGGGTGCAGGATAATGCTCCAAGGAACGGAAAGATGGATCGGTCTGAGTTTATTGATATGGGTCCACTAAGCACAGATTCTTCATTCAGTGTTTCACCTCGAGAAGTTAGGAAAAGATCTAACATTTCATTTGGTTAGGTTGCTGAAGCATGGGTTATGCAGTGGCCTACACTAAATCAAGTTGAAGTACCAGACCTGCTTTGGTATACTGTAGAAGAAGGTACTCAAAGGCTTAGAGATACTGCCATGCTAAAATGCATTTCTCAGGTTAAACCCACAGACCCACACATGGAATGCCCACAGAACACACCTTTTACCACAACTGTGAGGAACAAATTTCTGAAGGGAAATTCAGCATCCTTGAAGACTGCTGTGACTGCTATTTTATGTAAATCAGATTTGACAGTGGGAACTGCCCTAACTGAATCAAGACACCTAAATACAATAGGGTTGATTGGACCCTGTGATAGTAGGGGCCAAGTGGCAACACTCAATCAACAAAGACAAGTGGACGTGGTTACAGTAATGGATGGCAGAATCAAAGCAGTAATCAGAAGAGTGTGACTCATATGGACTTATGACTACTTAGTCATGGTGTCCCTGGGAGTGAATTAGATAGGAAATCTACTAAATATTTACTTGATCTGTAAGAACAGAAGAATTCTAGTTCAGGTGAACAGCAGTCTAACTCGAATTGCCCACAGTCAACAACCATACTTGAGCAAATTTAAAGACCCACAACACCTTCAATGAAGGGGAGGCCAGGTCCCCATGAGGAAGGACTCCAATACACTGCTAAAAATTTCTATGCTCAATTCTCTCCTAGCCTTCCCCAAAGGTGTCTACAACGTTTTATGAGAGTGACTTTTCACTGAAGAAAAGAGAATAATCAGACTTTTTGGGGATTACCGGACAGTAGCTCTGAACTGACACTAACTCCAGGAGACACAAAATGGCACTGTAGCCCACCAGTCAGAGTGGGGATATACAGAGGTCAGGTTATTAATGGAGTCTTGGTTCATGTTTGTTTTACAGTAGGTCCATTGGGTCCCTGAATCCCCCCAGTGATTTTCCCAGTTCCAGAATGCATTATTGCAATAGATACACTCAACAACCGGCAGAAACCCCATGCTGAATCCCTCACAAATGAAGAAAGAGCTATTTTGGTAGGAAAAGCCAAGTGGAAGCCATTACAACTGCCCCTACCTAGGAAAACAGTAAACTAAAAGCTATACTGCATTCCTGGAGGAATTGCAGACATTACTGCCACCATCAAGGACTTGAAGGATGCAGGGGTGGTGATTCCCACCACATCCCCCATTCAACTCGCCTATTTGGCCTGTGCAAAAAACAGATGGATCTTGGAGGATGACAGTAGGTTATCAAAAATTTAACCAGGTTGTGACTCCAACTGCAGATGCTGTTCCAGATGTAGTTTGATTGCTTGAGCAAATTAATACATGTCCTGGTACCTGGTATGCAGCTATTGAACTGGCTAATGCCTTTTTCTCCATAGCTGTTTCCAAGGACCATAAGAAGAAGTTTGGCTTCAGCTGGCAAGGTCAGCAATACACCTTCACTGGCCTACCTCAGTGCTCCATGAGCTCTCCAGCCCTATGTCATAATTTAGTCAACAGGGTCCATGATTGCCTTTCCCTCCCATAAGATGTCACACTGGTCCACTACATTGATGGCATTATGCTGACTGGATCTAGTAAGGAAGAAGTATCAATGACTCTGGACTTATTGGTAAAATATTTGCCTGCCAGAGAGTGGTAAATTAATCCCACAAAAATTCAGGCACCTACCACCTCAGTCAGATTTTTAGGGGTCCAATGGTCTGGGGTATGTCGAGATATTCCTTCTCAATTGAAGGATAAGTTATTGCATCTGGCTGCTCCCACAACTAAAACAGAGGCACAATGCCTACTGAGCCTCTTTGGAATTTGGAGGCAATGTTTCTCATTTCGGTGTGCTACTCCAGCCTATTTATCAACTGACTTGAAAAGTTGCTAGTTTTGAGTGGGGCCCAGAACAAGAGAAGGTTCTGCAACAGGTTCAGGCTGCTGTGTAAGCCACTCTGCCACTTGGGCCATATGATCCGGCTGATCCAATGGTGCTTGAAGTGTCCGTGGCACATGAAGATTCTGTCTGGAGACTTTGGCAGGCCCCTACTGGTGAACTACTGCACAGACCCTTAAGATTTTGGAGCGAAGCCCTGCCATCCTCTGCATTTAACTACTCTCCTTTTGAGAAACAGCTTTTGCCTTGTAACTGGGCCTTAGTAGAGACTGAATGCTTAACCATGGGACACCAAGTCACCATGTGGGCTGAGCTGCCCATTTTAAACTGGGTGTTGTATGACCCACAGAGACATAAAGTTGGATGTGCACAGCAGAACTCCATCATTAAATGGAAGCAGTATATACAAGATCGGGCCCCAGCAGCACTTGAAAGCCTGAGTAAGTTGCATGAGGATACAGCCCAAATGCCCACAGTCTCTATTCCTATCATATTACCGTCCATCTCCCAGTCTGCACCTATGGCCTCATGGGGAGTTCCTTCGGATCAGTTGACTGAAAAAGAGAAACTTGTACCTGGTTTACAGATGATTCTCTGCAATATGCAGGCACCACTCAAAAGTGAAAAGTAGCAGCACTTCAGCCCTTTCTGGGACCTCCCTGAAGGACAGTGCTGACGGGAACTCCTCCCAATTGGCAGAACTTTGAGCAGTGCACCTGGTTGTTCACTTTGTTTGGAAGGAGAAATGGCCAGAGGTGAGCTTGTATACTGATACATGGGCTGTGTCCAAAGGTTTGGCTGGATGCTCAGGGACTTGGAAGGAATATGATTGAAAAATTGGAGACAAGAAGTTATGGGGAAGAGGTATGTGGATAGTGTTCTCTGAATGGGCCAAAAAAGTGAAGATATGTGTCCCATGTGAATGCTCACCAAAGGGTGACCTCGGCAGAGGCTTAGTTTAATAATTAAGTGGATAGGGTGATGTGTTCTATGGAAACCAGTCATCCTCTTTCCCCAGCTACTCCCGTCATTGTTCAATGAACTCATGAACAAAGTGGCCCTGGTGGCAGGGATGAAGGTTATGCATGGACACAACAACATGGACTTCCACTCACCAAGGCTGACTTGGCTACAGCCACTGCTGAGCATCCAATCTGCCAGCAGCAGAGACCAATACTGACTCTCCAATATGGCACCATCCCTTGACGTGATCAGTCAACAACCTGGTGGCAAGTTGATTATACTGGGCCACTTCCATCACGGAAAAGGCAGCGTTTTGTTCTTAGTGGAATACACACTTACTCTGGATAAGGATTTCCCTTCCCAGTATGCAAAGCTTCTGCCAAAACTACTATCTGTGAACTTACAGAATGTCTTATCCACCGTCATGGTATCTCACACAGCATTGCCTCTGATCAAGGGACTCACTTTACAGCAAATGAAGTGCAGCAGTGGGCCCATGCTCATGGAATTCACTAATCTTACCATGTTCCCCATCATTTTGAAGCAGCTGGTTTCACAGAATGATGGAATGGCCCCCTGAAGTCACAATTACGGTGCTAGGTAGGTGGGAATACCTTGCAGGTTTGGGGCTGTGTTCTTCAGAGGCTCTATATGCCCTAAACCAGCGCCTAGTATATGGTACTGTTTCTCCCATAATCAGGATTCATGGGTCGAGGAATCAAGGGGTAGAAATGGAAATGGCACCATGCACTATTACCCCTAGTCATCCACTCATAAGATTCTTCTTCCTGTCCCTGCAACCTTATGCTTTGCATGTCTAGAGGTCTTAGTCTCAAAGGGAAGAATGCTACCACCTGGAGATGCATCACTGATTCCATTGAACTGGAAGCTACGAATGCCACCTGGTCACTTTGGGTTCCTTGTCTCTGGATCAACAAGCAAAGAAGGGAGTTACCACACTGGCTGGTGTGATTGATCCTTATTACCAAGAGGAAATCAGATTGATAGTACATAATGGAAGTAAAAAAGAGTATGTCTGGAATGCAGGAGATCTCTTAAGGTGTCCCCTAGTACTACCATACCTTGTGATTAAAGTCGACGGAAAACTACAGCAACCCAATTCCGACATGACTACTAATGGCCCAGGCCCTTCAGGAATGAAGGTTTGGGTCATCCCACCACGCAAAGAACCATGACCTGCTGAGGTGCTTGCTGAGGACAAAGGGAATATGGAATGGGTGGTGGTAGAAGGTAGTTCTAAATACCAGTTGCGGCCACGTGACCACTTGCAGAAACGAGGACTGTAATTGTTACGAGTATTTCTGTTTTGTATGTGTGCATCAAATATTTTTGTTTTCTACACTTATAAAATGTAAGATGTCAATAGGGCTAGAGTGTTTTCGGCTGGATGTGTGTTAGTTGTATCATGTTAGCTGCAAGTGTGACTTTGTAATTGTCTTTCTTCAGAGGTTTTGTATGGTTTGGGGAGATGTATACAGGTGCCAAGCTGACAAGGCGTGGACTGTGATGGTTAAGATTGCATGTCAGCTTGGGCTGGGCCATGATTATCAATGTTTTGGCAGTTCTATAGTATTGTGATCACTTCCTGTTGAAATCTGATATGTAATCACCCCCAAGATGGAATCTGCTGAGTGGCAATAGCAGAGGCAGGGCATGGGGCAGTTCACCGCCCCTCAGCCTTCATCTCTCCTCCCTCTGCTGCCTACTTCCTCCCTGCTTGCCTCGCCAAGGATTTTGGCTGATTCTGTACCCTGCAGGTACCTCGAGTTCATCTGACCTCTGGTTCTTGGGACTTGAGCTAGCAACCTACCTGCCAATCTCGGGATTCATCAGCCTTCACAGCCTGTGAGCAAGAGCGCTCCTCTTTGACTTGCCCATCTTGCGTTCACCAGCCCCTGGGGCTACATGAATCAGGAGAAACCTCTATCCTGATGCATGGACGTGGGTTGTTCCAGCCTCTACAATCATGTGATTGATACACAAACACACACACACACATATATATACACGTATGTACATATGCTTTACTGGTTTTGCTTCTTCAAAGAAACTAGCTTAAGACCACACATATGCCCGGTTAGCAGGTGCTCTGTCTCCTGTTGGGAGCTCCATGAAGTTGCCTTCTCATACTCCCTGTCTCTATTCCTTGGTGGCTGTAGTCCAAGATGGCGAATCCATGCCGCATTAGCTGGTAGGGGACCTCCACTCCATAGCTCTCTGTTTTCTATCAGTTTCTTATTCCATTTGATGCTTGATCGATTTCTTTATTCCTTCAGTTGATGCTTAAGGTTCCAGAATTAATGTATATATTTGTTTTGTTTTTTGGGTCTTTGCTGCAGAGGGATAGCATGGTGCTTCTGTGTATCATGCCATGTTGGAAATTTCTTGGTTTCTTTACGTTGAGTTGCAATCCACACTGAAGGTTATCATCTTTGATCTTCATCAGTATGTTTTTTAAGTCGGCAAGCAAGGTTGTGACATCTGCATATCTCAGGTTCTTAATGAGTCTTCTTCCAATCCTGATGCCCCATCCTTCTTCGTGTAGTTGGATTATTTGTTCAGAATACAGATTGAAAAAGTATGGTGAAAAGATACAACCCTGACGCACACCTTTCTTAACTTTAAACCACTCAGTATCCCCTTGTTCTGTTCAAATGACTGCCTCTTGGTCTAGGTGCAGGTTCCTCATGAGCAAAATTAAGTGTTCTGGAATTCCCATTCTTCAAAATGTTACCCATAATTTGTTATGATCTACACAGTTGAATGTCTTTGCAGAGTCAATAAAACAGGTAAACATCTTTCTGGTATTCCCTGCTTTTAGCCAAGGGCCATCTCACATCAGCAATGATGCACCTTGTTCCATGTCCTCTTCTGAATCTGGCTTGAACTTCTGGCAGTTCCCCATTGATGTATTGCTACAACCACCTTCAGCAAAATTTTACCTGTGTGTGATATTGATGATGTTGTTCGATAATTTCTGTATTCTGTTGGATCACCTTCATTTGGAATGGGCACAAATATGGATCTTGTCCAGTGGCTGGGCCAAGTACACGGCTTCCAAATTTCTTGACAAAGATAAGCGGGCACCTCCAGCGCTGCATTCATTTGTTGAAACATCTCAATTGGTATTCTGCCAATTCTTACAGCCTTGCTTTTCGCCAATGCCTTCAGTACAGCTTGGACTTCTTTTTTCAGTAGCATTGCTTCTTGATCATATACTACCTCCTGAAAGAGTTGAACATCGACCAATTCTTTTTGGTACGGTGACTTCGTGTATTCCTTCCATCTACTTTTGGTGCTTCCTGTGTTATTCAATATTTTCCTGTAGAATCCTTCAATACTGCAACTCATGGCTTGAATTTTTTCTTCACTTCTTTCAGCTTCAGAAATGGTTAGTGTGTTCTTCCCCTTTGGTTTTCTAATTCCATGTCTTTGCACATTTCATTACACTAGTTTACTTTGTCTTCTCGAACGGACCTTTGAAATCTTCTGTTCAGTTCTTTTACTTCATCATTTCTTCTATTCGTTTTAGTTTCTCTATGTTCAAGAGCAATATTCAGAGTCTCTTCTGACATTCATTTTGGTCTTTTCTTTCTTTCTTCTCTTTTTTAATGATCTTTTGCTTTCTTCATGTGTGATGTCCTTGATGCCACCCCACAACATTTCTGGTCTTTGGTCATTAGTATTCAATGCATGAAATCTATTCTAAAGATGGCGTCTAAATTCAGGTGGTATACACTCAAGGTCAAAGCCCTGGTGGTGTAGTGGTTAAGTGCTACAGCTGCTAACCAAAAGGTCAGCAATTTGAATCCACCAGGCACACCTGAGAAACTCTATGGGGGCAGTTCTACTCTGTTCTATAGGGTTGCTATGAGTCAGGATAGACTTGACGGCAACAGGGTTGGGTTGGTCGGTTGGTATGCTCAAAGTTGTATTTTCGCGCTCACAGATGTGCAAACTAAAACCATAAATTTCTTAGAAGAAAATGCAGGGGCAGTGCTTTGAGGTCCAGCTTTGAACAATGGCTTATTTAATATAATAATAAAAGAACAAAAGGCAAAATAAATAAATGGATCTTCATAAAAAGAAAAAACACTTTATCAAAAAAGTGAAAACACAAGCTACCAAATTGGAGAATATCTTCAGGAACTCTATGTCGCATAAGAATCTAACAATCAAACTATATACCAAACTTCAACAAAAACCAAAACCAAACACGTTGCCAATGAGCCAATTCTGACTCTTAGTGAGAAAAAGACAAATACAAAAATCATAAAATGGGCAAAGGGCTTGAACAGACATTTCACCAAAGAGGGCATTCAAATGGCCACCAGACACATGAAAAGATGCTCAGTGTCATTAGCCATCAGAGGGATGCAAATCAAAAACACAATGAGATACCATGTCACTCCCACCAGGACGTCTAATCATAAAAAAAAAAAAAAAAAACAGATGTTGGTTAGGATGTGGAAAAATTGGAGCCCTTATCCATTACTGGTGGGAATATAAAACGGTACAGCAGTTGTGGTAAACTGTGGCACTTCCTCAAAAAACTAAAATAGGAGAGGCAGGCCCAAGATGGGGGAGTACTCAGATGCTTCCGGTGGTCCCTTTTACAAAGAAGACCCAAAAAAAAATAGTGAATTGATTATATATATGAAAAGCAAGGACCCGTGAACATCAAAGCAAAGTTAAGAAACTGGACTGAGCAGCAGGGGGAGGGAGAGATGGTTCAGAAGCATGAGGAGTTGCTGGACCTGTCTCAGTGGGAACCGGCACCCCTAAGCCCCAATCCCCTGCCTTGACCACAGCAGGGCTCGCTGTAGCATACTGAATGCGGTTTTCTCAGCCACAGAGAGTGAGTAGCAGAATCTACTCATCCCTAAGGAATCAGCAAAGAACAGCCTTCTTGGCAAAAGTTAAGTGCTTGCATCTAATTCACCATGCAGATTTATCTGATCCCTCCTCCCTCTGCCCCAGGTCCTAAGTCACCTTCAGTGACAGTCACTTTTCCTGGGCCTGAGCCAGATCCTGCTGCACACCTTAAGCCATTCTCCTGCCCTTACAGAAGGAACAAATTAACAAACAGGGAGAAGAATAATTTCCTGGCTCCCCTAAACTGGGACCTTAGGGAAGAAGTGGCTCCTCTTCAGGCATAAACAGTCCTTGACTTGAATGCCTTTGACCCCTGCATGGACCTGTGTCCCATTTCAGTAGCTAAGCCTTTGCTGTTACACTGCAAGGGTTTATGTGCCTGAAGTCTGACTTTAACTGTTTCAGCTGTGGGGTGGAGAGCCAAGTTTTTGATATTTGACACTGCTCTGCCTGTTAAGCAGGGTCCTCACCCACCCACATCAGGGGCTTGAGGACTGGTGTTTCCACCCATACCACCTAGCCATCCACAACAGGGGTCCAAGGATAAGTGGTGCCTCCCAGTCCTTACAGTTAAAAGCACTGGGTGGCTATGGCACGGCTTCACAGCCCACCCACCTGTACACTCTAGAGAACAGGGACTCACCTTGCTCACAGACACCTGGGGGTTGGTTGTCACCCCCGACTTGTTCAGAGTGTGACCTCCTGCTGCAACAAGAAACTTGTGCATATACCAATCACTACTCTCCTCTCAGACCATAGGTGACAGCATGCACCACACACTTGGTGACCTGTTCACTGGACACCTGTGCTGAATCCATACAAGAAAAGTGAATGGACTCCTATGCTCGTATACTTGGTAACAACTCTAGCCATCTCATGAAAAGACATTACAGCTTAAAGGCTCCAATAATCACGTTAGCTCATTCCAGGAGCCTATTTGGGTATACCAAAACAAAACAAAGTAAGAAGCTAAGACAGTAAGCAAACAAAATAAATTAATACAGTAACTTATAGATGGCTTGGAGACAACGGTCAATATCAAATCATATAAAGAAGCAGACACTGATCATTTCAACAAGCTCCCAAAACAAAGAATAAAAGAAGCTTCTGAATGAAGAGGCCTTCCTGGAATTACCAGACGTAGAATCCAAAATATTAATATACAGAGCTCTTCAAGAGATCAGGAAGGAGATCAGGCAAAATGCAGAACAAACTAAAGAGTACACAGATAAAGCATTTGAGGAAATTAAGACAGTTATTCAAGAACATAACGAAAAATTTAAAAGGCTGCAAGAATCCATAGAGACACGGCAATCAGAAATTCAGAACTTCAACAATAATACTTCAGAATCAGAAAACTCAAGAGAAAGTCAGATGAGCAGAACTGAAGCAATGAAAGTCAGAATTAAGAAGATTGAAGATAAAACACTTGACGCCAATATATTTGAAGAAAAACTGATAAAAGAATACTAATAACTGAATAAACCCTAAGAAACATGTGGAACTCTATCAAGAGAAATAACCTTTGTGTGATTGAAGTACTAGAACAGGGAGGGAAAACAGAAAATACAGACAGAATTGCTGAAGATTTACTGGCAGAAACCTTCCCTGATACCATGAAAGATGACAGATATCTATCCAAGATGCTCACCTAACTGCACACAAGATAGATCCCAAAAGAAAGTCACCAAGACATACTATAACCAAACTTGCCAAAACCAAAGATAAAGAGAATTTAGGTGCAGCTAGAGATAAAGAAAAACTCACCTACAAAGGAGAGTCAGTAAGAATAAACTCAAACTACTCAACAGAAACAATGAAGGCAAGAAGGCAATGGAATAACATACAAAAAGCCTTGAAGGAAAAAAACTGCCAGCCAAGAACCATAAATCCAGCAAAACTGTCTCTCAATATATGAAGGTAAAATTAAGACATTTCCAGATAAACAGAAGTTTTGGGAATTTGCAAAAACTAAAACAAAATTACATGAAATACTAAAGGGAGTTTTCTGGTTAAAAAAGTCAACAGCATCAGACAAAAACCCAAGATTAAAACATACGACAGAGAAATCAGATATCAACCAAGGTAGGGAAATCACAAAAATAACTCAATAAAAAATTGCGCAAAACAGGGAAATAGAGACGTCATTATGTAAAAGAAGACATTAAATCAATCAAGAGGGACAAGAAAATGTACTCATAGATCTTTCATATGAAGAAGTCAAGGCAATACAGAGATAAAAGTTTAGTTTAAACTTAGAAAACTAGGGGTAAATAATACCATAACCACAAAGAAGATTAACACTCCTACACATCAAAATAAAATACAAGAAAAACATAAAGACTCAGCAAAAACAAAATCAACACTCAAAAAAAGGAAAAGACAATTTATAAAGAAAAACTACTCAACACAAAAAATTCAGTGGAAAAAAGAAATGGTCAACAACACACACAAAAAGACATCAAAATGAGAGCACTAAACTCATACTTATCCATAATTCCCTGAATGGAAATGGACTTAATGTGCCAATAAGAAGACAGAGAGTGCCAGAATGGTTAAAAAAAAAAAAATACACGATCCGTTTATATGCTGCCTACAAGAGACACATCTTAGACTTAAAGACACAAACAAACTAAAGCTCAGAAGATGGAAAAAACATACATATCAAGCAAACGACAATCAAAAAAGAGAGGGAGTGTCAACAGTAATTTCTGACAAAATAGACTTTAAAGTTAAATCCACCACAAAGGATGAGGAAGGACACTATATAATGATTAAAGAGACAATATACCGGGAGGATATTACCATATTAAATATTTATGCACCCAACGACAGGGCTGCAAGATACATAAAGCAACCTCTAACAGCACTGAAAAGTGAGATACACATCTATACAATAACTTCAACACACCACTTTTGATGAAGGACAGAACATCCAGAAAGATGATCAACAAAGACACGGAAGATCTAAATGCCACAGTCAACCAACTTGACCTTGTAGACAAACACAGAACACTCCACCCAACAGCAGACAAGTATGCTTTCTTTTCTAACGTTCATGGAACATTCTCAAGAAGACACCACATATTAGGTCATAAAGCAAGCCTTAACAGACTCCAAAACATAGAAATATTACAAAGCATCTTCTCTGATCATAAAGCCATAGAAGTAGAAATCAATAACAGAAAAAGCAGAGAAAAGAAATCAAACACATGGAAATGGAACAACACCTTGCTCAAAAATGACGGGGTTATAGAAGAAATTATGGACAGAATAAAGAAATTCATAGAATCCAATGAGAATGAAAACACTTCCTATCAGAATCTTTGGGACTCAACTAAAGCAGTGCTCAGACGTTAATTTATAGCCATAAATGCACAAGTCCAAAAAGAAAAAAAGGGCCAAAGTCAAAGAACTACCCCTACAACTTGAACAAATAAGACAGCAGCAAAAGAAACCCTCAGGAACCAGAAGTAAGCAAATAATAAAATTTAGTGCAGAATTAAATGAAATAGAGAACAAAACAATTGAAAGAGTTAACAAGACCAAAAGCTCTTTCTTTGAAAAGAATAACAATCAATAAACCACGGGCCAGACTTACAAAAGAAAAACAGGAGACGAAGCAAATAACTGAAATAAGAAATGAGATGGGTGATATCACAACAGACCCAACTGAAATTAAAACAATCATTTCAGATTACTATGAAAAACTGTACTCTGAAAATTTGAAAACCTAGAAAAAATGGGCAAATTTTAGAAACACACTACCTACGTAAACAAACACAAATAGAGGTAGAACAACTAAAATTCATATCAAAAGAAGAGATTGAAAAGGTAATTAAAGAACTCCCAACAAAAAAAAGCTCTGACCCTGATGGCTTCACTGGAGAATTCTACCAAACTTTCAGAGACGAGTTAACCCCCCCACTATTCAAGGTATTTCACAGCACAGAAAAGGATCGGATACTCCCAAACTCATTCTATGAAGCCAGCATTTCCCTGATACAAAAATCAGGTAAAGACACCACAGAAAAAGAAAATGACAGACCTATATCCCTCATGAACCTAGATGCAAAAACCCTCAACAAACTTCTAGCCAAAAGATTTCAAAAACATATCAAAAAAAAAAAAATAATTCACCATGACCAAGTGGGATTCATATCCGGTATGCAGGGAGGGCTCAACATTAGAAATGCAATCAATGGAATCCACCATATAAATAAAAAAAAAGACAAGAACCACATAATCTTATCAACTGATGCAGAAAAGGCATTTGACAAAGTCCAACACCTATTCATGATAAAAACTCTCATCAAAATAAAAATATAAGGGAAATTCCTCAACATAATACAGGGCATTTATACAAAGCCAGCAGCCAACATCACCCTAAATGCACACAGTCTGAAAGCATTCCCCTTGAGAAAGGGAACCAGAGTAGGACGCCCTCTATCATCACTCTTATTCAACATTGTACTGGATGTCCTAGCCAGCGCAATTAGGCTAGATACAGAAATAAAGGGCACCCAAATTAGCGAAGAAGAAGTAAAAGAATCTCTGCAGATGACATTATTTTATATGCAGAAAACCCTAAGCAATCCTTAAGAAAACTACTGAAACTAACAGAACGTTTCAGCAGAGTACCAGAATACAAGAAAAATATACAAAAATCATTTGGATCCCTCCACACCAACAAAGAGAATATCAAAGAGGGAAATCCCCAAATCAATAACATTTACAATTGCCCCCAAGAGGAGAAAATACTTAGGAATAAATCTAACCAGAGATGTAAAAGATCTATACAAAGAAAACTACAAGACATTAATGCAAGAAACCAAAAGAGACCAACATAAGTGGAAAAACATACCTTGCTCATGGATAGGGAAACTCAACATTGTAAAAATGTCTGTTCTACCCAAAGTGATCCATAGATACAATGCAATCCCAATCCAAATACCAATGACAGATTTTAATGAGAGGTAGAAGCAAATCAGCAACGTCATATGAAAAGGAAAGAGGTCCCCAATAAGTTAAGCATTATTGAGGAAACGAACAAAGCGGGAGGCCTTGCACTACCTGATTTTAGAACCTATTATACTGCCACAGTAGTCAAAACAGCCTGGTACTGGTACAACAACAGATACATAGACCAATGGTACAGAACTCAGAATCCAGACATAAATCCACCCATATATGAGCAGCTGATATTTGACAAAGGCCCAAAGTCTGTTAAATAAGGAAAAGACAGTCTCTTTAACAAATGGTGCTGGCATAAGAGGATATCCATCTGCAAAAAAATGAAAAAAGACCCATACCTCACACCATGCACAAAAACTAACTCAAAATGGATCAATGACCTAAATAGAAAATCTAAAACAATAAAGATCATGGAAGAAAAAATACGGACAGTGCTAGGAGCCCTAATACATAGAATAAACAGTATGCAAAACATTAGTAACAATGCACAAACACCAGAAGAAAAACTCGATATCTGGAAAAAAAAAACATCAAACACCTATGCTTATCCAAAGACTTCATCAAAAGAGGAAAAAGATAACGGACAGACTGGGAAAAAGTTTTGGGCTACCACAATTCTGATGAGCATCTGATCTCTAAAACCTACATGATACTGTAAAAATTCAACTACAAAAAGACAAATAATACAATTAAAAAATGGGCAAAGGATATGAACAGGCACTTCACCAAAGGAGACATTAAGGCAGCTAACAGATACATGAGGAAATGCTCACAGTCATTAGCCATTAGAGAAATCTAAATCAAAACTACCATGAGACACCATCTCACCCAAACAATGCTGGCATTAATCCAAAAACTACAAAATGATAAATGTACAAGAGCTTGTGGAGAGACTGGAACACTTATACACTGCTGATGGGAATGTAAAATGGTACAACCACTTTGGAAATTGAGTTGGCGCTTGCTTAGAAAGCTAGAAATAGAACTACCATACAATCCAGCAATCCCACTTCTTGGAATCTATCTTAGAGAAATAAGAGCCCTCACATGCACAGATACATGCACACCCATGATCACTGCAGCACTGTTTATAATAGCAAAAAATGGAAGCAACCAAGGTGCCCATCGATGGATGAATAGATAAATGATGGTATATTCACAAAATGGAATACTACACAATGGTTAAGAACAATGATGAATGTGTGAAACATCTATACTGTGGAGGAATCTGGAAGGCATTATGCTGAGTGAAATTAGGCAGCTGCAAAAGGACGAATATTGTACAAGACCACTATTATAAGAATTCAAGAAAAAGTTTAAACACAGAAGAAAATATTCTTTCATGGTTACGAGGGTGGGGAGGGAGGGAAGGGGTATTCACTACTTAGATAGCAGACAAGAACTATTTTAGGTGAAGGGAAAGACAGCACACAATACAGGAGAGCTCAGCACAACTGGACTAAACTAAAAGAAAGGAAGTTTCCTGAATACAACTGAACACTTTGAAGGCCAGAGTAGCAGGGCTGGAGGTTTGAGGACCATGTTTTCAGGGGACATATAGGTCATTTGCATAACAAAATGCACAAAGAAAACATTCTGCACCTCACATTTGTGAGTGGAATCTGGGGTCTTAAATGCTAGCAGGCAGCCATCTAAGATGCATCAATTGGTCTCAACCCACCTGGAGCAGAGAAAACTGAAGAATAACAAAGACACAAGGTAAAGATGAGCCCAAGAGGCAGAAAGGGCCACATAAACCAGAGACTACATCAGTCTGAGACCAGAAGAACTAGATGGTGCCCAGCGACAACCGATGTCTACCCTGACAGGGAACACAACAGAGAATTCCTGATGGAGCAGGAGAACAGTGGGATGCAGACCTCAAATTCTTATAAAAAGACTAGGCTTAATGATCTGACTGAGACTAGAGGTAACCTGCAAGTCATGGTCCCCGGACCCTTTGTTACTCCAGCACTGGTACCATTCCCAAAGCCAGTTCTTCAGACAGGGTTTGGACTGCACAGTAAGACAGAAAATGATCTTAGTGAGGAGTGAGATTTTTGGCTCAAGCAGACACATGAGACTATGTGGGCAAGTGCTGTTTAGAGGTGAGATGAGAAAGCAGAGGGTATAAGAGCTGGTTGAATGGACACCGGGAATACAGGTTGGAGATGAGGAGTGTGCTGTCTCATTAGGGGGAGAGCAGCTAGAAGTACATAGCAAGGTGTTCGCAACTTTTTGTATTAGAAACTGACTTGATTTGTAGCCTTTCACTTAGACCACAATAAATAAAAAGAAAAATTTTTTAACCCAAAAATGGAGCTACCATGTGACCGAGCAATTCCACTCCTACGTATATACCCGAAAGGCTTGAAAGCAAAGGCTCAAATAGGGACTTCTACAAGAATGTTCACTGCAGCACTATTCACAATAGTCAAAAGGTGGAAACAACCTAAATGCCCATCTACAAATGAATGCATAAACAAAATGTGGTACATACATACAAGGGAATACTATCATCCAGTAGGAGAAATAAAGACTTGATACATGTGACAGTATGCTGAGTGAAATAAGCCAATCATAAAAGGAAAAATATTACATGACCTCCATTGTATAAAAAGACAAGAAAAGGCAAATGTACAGAGCCCAAAGTTTATTAGTGGTTGCCTGAGGCAGGGAAGCAGGAGGAAACGGGAGTTGACGGTGTTGGAAAAATCACATTGATTAAACAAGGGTTGCATAGCTAAGTATTGTAATTGCTGTCAACTATATACCTGTAAAAAGCTGAACTGGCAAAAGTTGCATGAGAGATATATTTATAATGACAAAAAAAAAAAAAAAAAGAGCTGTTGAGGCTGCTTATGTATAACCAAACACCTCATGGGATTTGGTTCCTTGGCTTGGAGGTTCACGGTTATGATTTCATGGACCATCCCAGTTAACTGACCTAATAATGTATTTAGTGCTTCTGGTTTACCTCCTAGTTTCTTTTGTAGCGACTGAGGTCTTAAAACGCTTGCAGGCAGCTGTCCAAGGCACAATTGATCTCTATTCACCTGGAGCAATGCGGGGAAAAAAGAGGGTCAGGAATAAGAGGAGGATATGGAATGTGTAGCTAATTGCCTCCATGAACAACTGCCTCCTTTGCCATAAGACCAGAAGAACTGGATGGTGTCTGTCTACCATTACTAAGCATTTTGATCAAAACGTCCATAGAAGAATCCTGATTGCAGAACTTCAAATTCTCATGGAATCCATACTTTCTGGACCATACAGACTAGATTAACCACTGAAACTATTGCCCTGAAATGATTTTTAAACATTAAAGCAAAAATATTCCCTGAAGTCATCTCAAAATTGGTCAAGAGTTTAGCAAAATGCTCTTTTAAGAACCATCTATATAGGGTGAGTCTATGTTAATGAGGAAGGAACAACTCAGAAAAGGAGGGTGAGAATGGTTGCACAACATGAAGAATGCAATCAGTGTCACTAAATTGTACATGCAGAAAATGCTGAATTGGTGTATGTTTTGTTCTGTATATTCTAAAAAACAAAAAAACTAATAAAATTCAGAAAAAAAAATCTGTTCACCATAAAAAAAAAGCCAAATGACCAATAAGGCTCTCCATGATTGTCCCCTATTACTCCTCTCTTATCATCTTCCCCTGGCTCACTCTGCTCCGGACTCACTGGTTTCCTTGCTCTTTCTAGAAAACCCCACACACCCTGCTGCATTAGTGCTTTTCAACTTGCTGTTCATTCATCTTGGAGCACGGCTCACTCTGCTCCGGACTCACTGGTTTCCTTGCTGTTTCTAGAAAACCCCACACACCCTGCTGCACTAGTGCTTTTCAACTTGCTGTTCATTCATCCTGGACTAGTACCCTTCTCCCTATATCTGTGTCTCATTTCCCAATTCCTTCACCTTAACAAGGTCATCCCTCATCACCTATCTAAAACAACAAACCTCATGCCCTGGAACTCCAGGTTCATCTTACTGGTTTTATTTCTCTCCAAAGTACTTATTGTCCCCAAAATTAAGTGAATAAGTAAATGAACATGTTTGTTCATTTACCTGTTATCACATTCTCCATTGAGAATTTAAGCTCTATTAGAGCACAGACTTTTTTCTTTTTACTCTATTTTGCTTATTGCTGAATTCTGAGTGGGCAGAATGGTTTCTGAACTATAGTAGTCACATATATGGCCAAAATAACACACACCTGTTGAGTGAAAGAATGCACAAAGGAACCATTGGGCCATAGTCACTTCATAGCCAAGCACCATTTAAGTAGGGGAAGGGAGACAAGTGGATAGCTTAGGGGACTGAATACACTCATCTTCCCTGCCTACTCCTGGGTCCACAAGTTGTGTCTGGAAACTCTCCTGGGCACAGACTGACTGACAGCAACGGCTGAGAGTCTTGGGTCACCACCTGTTTCCATTCCAGGGGATACAATATTGCCGTATGAAAAGTACAAGTTGTGGTTCCAGAAGGTCTAGTTTTAAAATCCATTAATTATTTGGAAGGTTTGGAGAAAGTAACTTAACTACATCGAGTCTCAGTTTCCTCATCTGTAAAACAAGAGAACAAAGGCTATTTTTCATATGGGATGCAATGAAGATTAAATGAGGTAACATGAAAACAACATTCTGTAAACTGTTAAAAAAAAAAAAAGGAATAAATATAGATTGTGATGGTAGAAGAGAACAATGCTGATTTGGACCTACTTAGCAACTTAGGATTGGAGGAAGACTCATTAAGAACCTAAGACATGCAGATGACACAACCTTGCTTGCTGAAAGTGAAGAGGACTTGAAGCACTTACTGATGATCAGAGACCACAACCTTCAGTATGGATTACACTTCAACATGAAGAAAACAAAAATCCTGACAACTGGACCAATAAACAACATCACAACAAACGGAGAAAAGATTGAAGTTGTCAAGGATTTAATTCTACTTGGATGCACAATCAACATCCATGGAAGCAGCAGTCAAGAAAACAGATGACACATTGCATTTGGGCAAATGTGCTCCAAGTATCTCTTCGAAGTGTTAGAAAGCAAAGATGTCACTTTAACAACTAAGGTGCGCCTGACTCAAGCCATGATGTTTTCAATTGCCTCATATGCCCATGAAAGTTGGACAATAATTAAGGAAGACCGAAAAAGAATTGGTACATTTGAATCACAGTGTTGGTGAAGAATATTGAAAATACCATGCATCGCCAGAAGAACAAACAAACCTGTCTTGCAAGAAGTACAGACAGAATGCTCATTAGAAACAAGGTTGGTGAGACTTTGTCTCACATAATTTGCACATGTTATCAGGACGGACCTGCCCATGGAGAAGGACATCATAAAGTAAAGGGTCAGCGAAAAAGAGGAAGACCCTCAGCAAGATGGATTGACACAGGGGCTGCAACAATGGGCTTAAGCATAACACCAACTGTGAGGGTGGCGCAGGACCTGCCAGTGTTTCGTTCTGTTGCACACAGGGTTGCTATGAGTCAGAATTGACTCAGTGGCACCTAAAAACAACAGCAACCAACACAGAGTCATTGTAATTATAATTGTAATTGACGGATACCTGATTAGTCACACAAACAGTCAAAATGTTTGTTGGTTACTGCTATAAGCCTTGTTGGCCTAAAAGGAGGTAGTACAGATGGAGGAGTAGCGGGCTAACGGAAAGTCCTGGGTTAAGAGGAGAAGATTCAGACACATGTTAGAAAGCTGTGGGGTAAGGTCAAGGGGCCAGAACGAGAGCTTCTTTGGGAAACTGGGGCATGCAGAAGCATCCGGGGATACTGAGGAATTTAAAAAGACATACAAACGCCTAGGTTAAGATGCTCACCCAGAAAAGACCTGAGAACACCTTTAACATTCACTTTGCGTTGATCTCTGGGTCAGCGTAAACCTTGCTGAGCATTGAAGGAGTGTTGCAGGACAGACCCTATCTGCAAGGACCACAGAGGATTTTTTCTCTCATTGCTTACCTTTGCTTCTTTTTCCTGTTTTCTTTCATTTTTTTTCTTTTTCTTTTCAACTCCTAGTGTTCATGGAAGTCTCTGACAGAACAATAGCTGAGCACAACCTAAAGAAACAGAGACTTCAGTGAACACACACACCAAGTAATTCAGACTTTGCAAAACTAATCTGTGAAAGTCACTAAACCAATGGACTTCAACAACAAAACAAAGAGAGAGACAGAGAGGAATGGAGGAAGAAAGGAAAGAAGGAAGAAAAGAAAGTCCGGTAGAAGGGGGAGAATCTCATTTCAAGAGTCCTCATGTTACTCAAATATCTGATTTTCAATTAAAAAAATCACCAGGTATACAGAGAAACAGGGGAGAATGGCCCATTCAAAGGAACAAAGTGACAGAAATCATCCCCAAGAAAGCCAAGTTACCGGACTTACTAGATAAAGACTTTTAAACAACTCTTTTAAATATGCTCAAAGAGCTAAAAGAAAACACAAAGAACTAAAGGAAATCAGAAAAACAATCTATAAACAAAGCGAGAATATCCGTAGAGATATAAATTATACACATATAAAAAAAAAAAGAACCAAACAGAAAAGTACAATGACTGAAATGAAAAATTCACTAGAGGGGCTCAGCAGCAGATTTGAGCCGGCAGAAGGAAGAATCAGTGAACTTGAAGATAGGACAACTGAAATAATCCAATCTGAGAAACCGAAAGAAAAAAGAACTTTAAAACAATGTACAGAGTCTAACACACCTGTAGGATGCCATCATGCAGAAAATATACACATTATGGATATCCCAGAATGAGGAGAAAGTAAGAAAGGGACAGAAAGAATATTTCAAGAAATAATGGCTGAAAACTTTCCAAATTTGATCAAAGTCATGAATCTATGCATGCAAGAAGCTCAATGAACTCCAAGGATAAACCCAAAGAGAGCCACAGTGAGACACATTATAATTAACCTGATGAACACCAAAGACAAAGAGTTTTGAAAGCAGCAAGAGAGAAGCAAATCATCACATGCAAAGAATCCTCAAAAAGATTAAACATCAATTTCTCCTCAGAAACCACGAAGGCCAGAAAGCAGTGGGGTCACATACTTATGACAATGACAGAAAAAAAAAGAAACTGCCAAATAATAATTCTGTATCTGACAAAATAGTCCTTCAAAATTGAGGGCAAAAAATAGAACATTCCCAGACAAACAGAAGCTAAGGAAGGAGGAAATGACCCAAGATGGCAGCTTAGTCACACACACCATGCTGTCCCCCTACAGCAAAGAACCAAGACACCAAGTGAAACAGATAAAGATGATGTCATGGATTGAACTGTGTCCCCCCAAAATATTTGTTAACTTGGCTAGGCCATGATTTCTAGTATAGTGTGATTGTCCACCATTTTGTCATTTCATGATATTTTTCTACGTGTTGTAAATCCTATCACTATGATGTAATGAGATGGATTAGTGGCAGTTATACTGATGAGATCTGCAAAATCAGATAGTGTCTTAAGCCAATCTATTTTGAGATACGAGAGAGAGGAGCAGGCAGAGAGACATGGGAACCTCACACCACCAAGAATGCAGTGCTGGGAACAGGGTGTGTCCCTTTGGACCTGATGTTTCTGCATGGAGATGCTCCCAGACCAAGGGAAGTCTGATGACAAGGACCTTCCTCCAGAGATGACAAAGACAGAAAGCCTTCCCCTGGACCTGGCGCCCTGAATTCAGACTTCTGGCCTACTGGACCTTGACACAATACACTTCTCTTTCTTAAAGCCATCCACTAGTGGTATTTCTATTATAGTAGCACTAGATGACTAAGACAGATGACAATCTGGGAACCCAGAACAGCAAATGAGTCAAACACCGAAGGAAAGGAGAACTGAATGAAGACAGCAAACAAGACTTACAGACTGTAGGCATCCTCCCAGCCAGCCCAGCACCATGTGGCCATCTTAAAACAAAGTGAGTTACATTCCTGGGTGAGGAGCTCAGGAAGGCAACTTCACAGAACCCCCATTAAGAGACAGAGATACTGTGTAGACAAATGTGGAGCAAAACAAGGTGAGCAAAACACGAACCATACCTAAGTAAGCAAAGTGCAGGAGGGCAGGTGAGAGCCCTAGGGATCCAGGCAACCATAGAGTAGGGAGTGAGCTAGAAAATAGGGCAGAACTACTCACCAGCAGCAGTTTCTGATCATTAGGGCAGCTGGCACTGCCAGAGTGGAGGATCCTTGAAGTGGCAGCTAGAGATCTCTCACTTGACCAGACTCTGAACAGCCCACTCCCAGCATCTGGTCAGAGCTGGTCCTGATCACTGGTTGCACTCTGTGGGGAGTGCCTCAATCCCTCTCTATGCTCCCCGCTTCCCTCCCAGTTCCCAGGAGTGTGCCTCTCTTCCCTTCGCCACTTGGCAATCCACTTCACACAGCCCCGTGCTGTCACACTTGCAACCCAAGGTTTGCATCTGCCCCGTCCATTCTCATGCCAACTTGCACACCTGGCAATCCACAGCACACAGTCGTACACTGTTGGACCTGCAACCAGAGGCTCATGCACGCTCCATCCACCCCTGCGCTACCCAGCCCACCACTCCCGCCAACAGACTGGCAATCGGAGGACTGAAACTCCCCTCTCCCGCCCACCATTCCACCCACCTGGCGATCAGCAGTGCAAGTTCCTGTGCTACCTACCCAGTGACAAGTGACCCACGCACTCTCACCCCAACCACTGGGAAACCCGCAAGGCACACACACAATGCCCAACCCAGAGATCAGTAAGAACGCTCCCTGCACCCATGCTCCAGTAACCAGCTAGAAAGACACATCACCTCAGCAGCAATGGCAATACATCCTGACAGGTGCCAACTGAACCTCTGCCAAATGATGATCAGGAGATCCTAGTGCCCTCAGCCTACATCTCACCATCTGCAATGCCACACATTCCATATCCAAAGAGTTCTTGCAGGCTGTCTACACTTGTGCTGAAACCCCTTGATACCCTAACACCTAATGAGATACCAATTTGTGCATGTACAGTGGGCCTACCCCATCTATTTGGGTAGCACTCTCTCATGCTGGATATGGAAACATCCTGCCCTGACCTACAGAAAACACACTAACTCTATCACTAACCCAGAAGGATCCCATGGTCCCACAAGTGCTGTGGAAGGAAGCTGAACACCCAACACTTGTCACCCAATGTCAGGAGAAGAGCCAGCTCTCCCACCTCCACTCAATCCAGTAAGGGAAGACAAATGAGCCTACCCAAAGAAGATTCACACATAAGTGTGACAAACCATACCCCATAGTGAGAGGAAATCATCCTCAGCCAAAATACACCACCAAAGTTACAAATAAGCCAGAACCACAAAATAAGTAATGCAAAGGAATAAAGTCATTCTAAAGAGAAAGAAAAGAAACAAGGCTCTGGATACATCAAAACAAAATAAAATAAATTAGCACACATCAGGAGCAAGGTAGAATGAAGAAAACTAAAGACACAAGGGAGAGATTAATCCAAAGGACTAATGGACCAAAACTACCACAGCCTCCACCAGACTGAGTCCAGTGCAACTAGATGGTGCCTGGCTACCACCACTGACTGCTCTGACAGGGATCACAATAGAGGGCTCTGGACAGAGATGGAGAAAAATGTAGAACACAATTCTAACTCACAAAAAAAGACCAGACTTATTGGCTTGACAGACTACAGAAACCCCAAGAGTATGGCCCCCATCACACTTTTAGCTCAGTAATGAAGTCACTCCTGAGGCTCACCCTTCAGCCAAAGATTCAACAAGCCCATAAAACAAAACAAGACTAAAGGGGCACACTACCCCAGGGGCAAGGATGAGAAGGCAGGTGGGGACAGGAAAGCTGGTAACAGGGAACTCAAGGTCAAGGAGGGGAGAGTGTTGACATGTCGGAGGGTTGATATCCAATGTCACAAAAGAATATGCGTACCAACTATTTAATGAGAAGCTAGTTTGTACTCTAAACCCTCATCTAAAGTATAATAAAAAAATATCAGCAAAAAACATACAATCAAGAAAGAAATATATAAATAAATTAACACCTTAATACCTCAGAGACAGTAGACAATAACAAATCATAGGAAGAAACAGGATAAGACAGCTCAAAAAAGTGAGCAAGATAAAGGAGCAGAAAACCTTACTGAGGAAGAACCACCTAATGAGGGATTCAAAAGACATATATAGGACCATCAAAGAGATCAAGGAAAACACAGACAAAACCCTAGAAGAATTCAGGAAAACAATACAAGAACAAAATGACAAGATAGACAATTAGAAACCATACAAAAACAACAACTAGAAATTCAGAAGATTAACAATAAAAAATCAGAAGTAAATAATGCAATGGAGTACACAGAAGTAGAATTTAGTCAATGAGAGAAAGAACCAGCAAAATAGAGAATAAATTCCTTGTTACTAAGTTGTTTGAGGAACAATCACAAAAAAGAATGACAAAAAATGAAGAAAGCTTAAAAGGTATATGGGACACTATCAAGAATAATAATTTACACATAACAGAAGTTCCAGAAGAGGAAGAGGAAAAAAAGAAAAAGTATAGAGAGAATTTTCAAAGATTTATTGCCAGAAAATTTCCCTAATGTCATCAAAGACGAGAAGGTTTCCATCCAAGAAGCTCAACAAACCCCATACGGGATAAACCAAACAAACCAAAACCAGCGCCATTGAATCAATGCCAGAACCCCCAAAAAGTAACTAAGACATATTATAATTAAACTTTCCAAGAACAAAGAAAGAATTCTAAGAGCAGCTTAAGAAAAACAAAATATCACCTACAAGGGGCCACCAATAAGACTAAGCACTGATTTCTCAGCAGAAAACATGCACCAAGAAGGTAATGGGATGACATATGTAAAGCACTCAAAGAAAAGAACTGCCAACCAAGAATCTTATATTCAGCAAAACTGTCTTTCAAATATAATGAAAAAACTAGAACATTTTCAGATAAAAGAAAAATAAGGGAATGTGTAAAAATCAGACCAACCTTTCAAAAAAACATTAAAGGGAGTCCTTCAGACAGAGAACCAACAATATCAGAGAACAATCTGAAACTAAGACATATAACAACATCACACAGATACCAACACAGATAAAGAATTCTCAAAAGTAAAATAAAGTGCAAAACTGAAAACAGGATACCAGAGATGTCAATCTGTAAACGATGACAGCTTCTAAACAAAAAGGGGGAATAAATGGAGAGGAAGTCAAGGCGATATCAAGATATAACACTGTTTTAAACTTACGAAGATAAAGGTGAATTTCAGAGTAACCACAGGCAAAATTAATAAATCTACTTACCAAACAAAAACAAAATCAAAAAGAATCAGTAAGCACAAAGTCAACAACAATTGCGGATATGGGAAGAAAATCCATAAACAAAAACAACTTAGCAAAAAAATTTAAGTGGAACAAAGAAATCATTAACACCACACAAAAAAAAGGCATAACAAAATGACAACGGTAAATACATACCTATCAATAATCACACAGAAAAGAGACAGAGAGTGCAGAATGGATAAAAGAAATCCATGATTCATCAATATGTTGCCTACAACACACACTTCGGACATGAGGACATAAATGGCTAAAAATCAAAGGATGGAAAAAAATATATATATCAAACAAATAGTAACCAAAAGAGAGTAGGAATGGCAATAATAATCTCTGATAAAACAGACTTAAAGTCAACATCCATTATAAGAGACAGAAGGGCATCATTAACTATTAAAGGGTTAATCCACCAAAAGGACATAACCCTAATAAATATTTATGTACCTAATGACAGACCTCCAAAATACATAAAGCAAACTCCAACAGAATTGGAGTTCTACAATAGTAAAACAGACAGTTCTACAACAGTAGTAGGAAACTTTAACACATCACTTTCGATGAAGGACAGAACAACTTGAAACAAACTCAACAAAGATACTGCAGATCTAACCAACAGACTGGAAAAGTTTTTGGCTACGAAAAATCGAATCAGCATCTGATCTCTAAAATCTACATGATACAGCAAAAACTCAACAACAAAAAGACAAATAACCCAATTGAAAAACTGGCAAGGACATGAACAGGCTCTTCACCAAAGACATTCAGGAGCTAACAGATACATGAGGAAATACTCACGATCATTAGCTATTAAAATAAAAATGGAAATCAAAACTACAATCAGATACCATTTCACCCCAACAAGGCTAGTGTTAATCAAAAAAACACAAAATAATAAATGTTGAAGAGGTTGTAGAGAGACTGGAACACTTACACACTGCTAGTGGGAATGTAAAATGGTACTACTTTGGAAATCAATTTGGCGTTTCCTTAGAAAGCTAGAAATGATCCAGCAATCCCACTCCTTGGAATATATACTTGAGAAATAAGACCCCTCACATAAACAGTATATGCACACCCATGTTCACTGCGGCACCGTGTACAGCAGGAAAAAAGATGGAAGCAACCGAGGTGCCCATCAATGGATGAATGGATAAATAATGGTATATTCCCATAATGGAGTACTACCTAACAATTAAGAACACTGAAGAATCCATGAAACATCTCATAACATGGAGGAACCTGGAAGGCATAATGCTGAGTGAAATCAGTCAGTTGCCAAAGGACAAACATTGTATGAGACCACTATTATAAGAACTCAAGAAAAAGTTTAAACACTGAGGAAAATATTATTTGATGGTTATAAGGGTGGGGAGGAAGTGAGAGGGGTATTCACTAATTAGATAGTAGACAAGAACCATTTTAAGTGAAGGGAAAGATAACACACAATACAGGGGAGGTCAGTACAACTGGGCTAAACAAAAAGCTAAGAAGTTTCCTGAATACAACCAAACACTTTGAAGGCCAGAGTAGCAGGACTGGAGTCTGGGAACCATGATTTCAGGGAACATCTAGGTCAACTGGCATAACAAAGTATATTAAGAAAACGTTCTGCATTTCACTTTGGTGAGTGGCGTATTGGGTCATAAATGCTAGCTAGCAGCCATCTAAGAGCATCAGTTGGTCTCAGAAAGGGTCACATAAACCAGAGACTACGTCAGCCTGAGACCAGAAGAACTAGATGATGCCCGGCTACCACCGACGACTGCCCTGGCAGGGGGCACAAAAGAAAATCCCTGATGGAGCAGGAGGACAGTGGGATGCAGACCTCAAATTCTCCTCAAAAGATGACTTTATGGTCTGACTGAGACTAGAGGGTCCCTGGAGGTCATGGTGCCTGGAACCTCTGTTAGCCCAAGACTGGAACTATTCCCGAAGCCAACTCTTCACACAGGGATTGGACTGGACTATAAGACAGAAAGTGATACTGGTGAGGAGTGAGCTTCTTGACTCAAGTAGACACATCAGACTAGGTGGGCAGCTCCTGTCTAGAGGCAAGATGAGAAAGCAGAAAGGGATAGGAGCTGGTTAAATGGACACAAGGAATATAGAGTGGAGAGGAGGAGTCTGCTGTCTCATTAGGGGGAGAGCAGCTAGGAGTACCTAGCAAGATATGCAGAGTTTTTGTATGAGAGACTGACTTGATGTGTAAACTTTCCTTTCAACCACAATAAATTAAAAAAAAAAAAAAGATTCAGAAAATCTAAATTAACACAATCAATCAACTCGACCTTGTAGATATATACAGAACACACCACCCAACAGCAGCACAGTACACATTCTTCTCCAATGCGCATGTATCATTCTCCAGAATAGGCCACATTTTAGGCCACAAATCAAACCTCAATAAATTAAAAGACATCAAAGTACAGGTATGTACCACTTAATGTCCACAATACATTCTGTGAAATATGACATTACGTGATTAGGACATTGTGTGAACACCACAGTATATACAGCAGAGAGGTACACAGGATCGTCATCAGCCACACCAAGGGACTGTGCAAAAATTTGGCTCTGCCGTAGTCAGTCCTGCATGGCTACTAGCCCGTCTCCAGGAGCCACACCTGGCCCCCAATCTGCTGGGACACGCACTTGCTGTCCAGCCAGCTGCCAGCTCCATCCCCTTCATTCCTCCCTGCCTTCCCCATCCCCCATAATGGCTTTAAATTCTTCCAGTCCTGCCCGCCCCTCCTTTACATCACATCTCCACATGCCTTTCCTATTCTTTTTCCTACCACCCCCTTGAGCCCAATAATTAGGTGACCAACCACAATGGGAGGAGCTGCAGCCTCAGGCCTCAGCTTCAAGTGTAGGGCGCCCAGGCTGACTGGAGCTGTGGCCTCAGCAGGGCATACCCCTCAGCAGCTCTGGCAGCATTACCCTGCCTGAGGTGAATATAGCAGGACAGGCAGCCACAGATGGGCACCGAGACCCTCACCCCTCTGCCCCCGGGGCCAGGGCAGATGTGGGACCCAGACAGCTAGTGAGAGACGGATCAGATTTCCAGCAAAGTACATCTGCCACACCCTGTTCTGTGATTGGGATTGCTAAACTCTATTATAACTTTATGGAACCACAGACATGTATGCAGTTGGATATTACCCAGAAGAATGTTAAGTGATGTATACCTGTAATGCAGAACATCTTCTTTGATCATAATGCTATAAAGCTAGAAATCAATAATAGAAAGAACACTAAAGAAAAAAAAAAAACATGGAAACTGAATAACAACTTACTTAAAAACTATTGGGTAATCGAAGAAATTAAAAATGAAATTGAAAAAAATCTTAAAATCCAATGAGAAAGAGGTGGAGCCAACATGAAGCTATAGACAGAAGCGCCATGCCATCCTTCTGCAGCAAAGACCAGAAAAACTAAGTAAAACAGATACAAATGTCAATCCTGGAAGCCGAAGCATCAAATGAAAGAATAAAGAACTCAATCAAGCACCAAATGGAATAAGAAACTGACAGAGAAGAAGGAGAACTACAGAGTGGAGGTCCCCTACCAGCTAAGGCAGCACGCATTTGCCATCTTGGACCACAGCCACAAAGGAACGCAAACAAGGAGTACAAGAAGGCAACTTCACAGAGCTCCCAACAGGAGACAGAGCACCCAGTAACCAGGGATACATGCTTTCCCACCCTCACCCTTTTTCCCTGTATGTGGCCTCCACTGCTTTCCAATGGGCCATGGTTACTCAGCTGGACAGACACCAGCTCACTGCTGGCTGATTTGCCATCTTGGAACTCAGCCACCAAGGACTGCAGATAAGGAGGACGGGAAGGCAAACTTCATGCTGCTCCCAACAGGACACAGAGTACCCAGTAACTAGGGGTACACACTTTCCCACCTCCCAGCCTTGTTCCCTCGACACAGCCTCCAATAAAAAAAGAATAAAATAAAATAAGAAGAGGGAAAAAAAAAGTGACCAATAAAAGTTCTTTCTGGTGGAACAGGGAAAGCTATTGATAGCTAGGAGAATCATGCTCCCCCTTGCCTGCTTTCTTCCTTGTTTCTGATGCCCCCTCGAAGGAGGTGGGTGCTAGGAACGGGTCACATTTAAAAACATTAAGTCAGCCACAGCTTTACTTGTTTGGAAGTCCAAGGCAAGAACCAATGATGGGCTCAGGAGAGACAGCACCAAGAAGCATAGCCCCTTCCCGCACCTAATGGGAAGGGCGGGGCTGCTCACTAGATGGGGGGTGCTCAGTCACAGGTCCTCAATCAAGCATCTGCACCCACAGTCCTTCCCCTGGTGCACATTTATCCCTCAGGGGACTCACAGGGAGTGGCCTACGGCAGGACATGACTCAAGGATCCAGGATTTTAATTTTAGGCTCTCAGCCATCTTTCAGAATCTCTCAGGATCTCTTTACATCCTGGGGGGAGCAGATGTCTTTACCATTGCTACAGAATCTTCATCGAGGGTTGTTGCAAGTTAATTCCTGATCCTGTGGGAACAATGATAATTTTGTTTTATTTTTGCAAAAAAAAATTATATATGCACAGATTTGAGCTGCTTTACCTTTATCTAGTTTAGCCTGCAAGATTAATGCTCATTTAAAAATAAAATGAAAGGTTTTAATCTTCTGGCAACACATGGTTATCTTTGTATAAATCTTCCTATTCAAAAGAAATACATATATATACATACATATGTTAAAATGAACTATACATAATTCTGTACTTTTTTCTCTTCTCGTTTTTTTTTTTTTTTAATTCCATAGAGGGTGTAGGAATCTTCAAGAAGAGAAAGAAGAGCAACTGGAGCAAATGATTCCCCTCTGTTCTTTTCACTTCAGTAGTCAGCAGCTGGGTGAGAAAGCTGACCCAGGCCACCCCTGGGTAACAAACTACACTTCCTCCTCACCCACCAGCTGGAGAAGCCCTGCTGCACCCCTTCTCTGCTGACTCCCAATCAACAAAGCTCCATCCCTCTAAGGAAGCGCTGACTGATTCTCTGTTAGTGCCACGGGGATCCAGCTACTCAGTGAGAAGAATTCAGTGTTAGAGCCTTAAATGAATTCATCGACATCGTGAGCTCTTTGTGCTGCCACAGATCACCCCGCTCACAGCTGTGCCGGTCCCAGTGGAACCTGGACCGTCGTTCTTACCCTGACACAAAACCAGGAATAAGGACAGAGCTCTCTGTGATATTATAATGCATTCCCTTGTAAGGTCACACTCAATCGTTGGTTCACATGAACAAAACCCACTATAACAACATATTAACTATGTTTTCTAAGACAGTAATCCCTGAAATGACAACATTAATATGGAACTTATTTATAGACTAAGAAGCCAAGATATTTTCTTTGTCAGAACTGGAATCTTACAAGCACAGCTGTTGAACAGCAATTGTCACAGATGTCAAAACGTCTTTCAACATTTAGACAGTCACCTAGCCGTTATTCTCGTGGGATCCATGAGTGCCTGAGAGAAACATACTTGACGGATGCAAAAAATAGGATAGCCATATGGTAAATACAACTCCCCATGTCCCAATCATCTAGTCTAGCAATTTCCCTGCTATTCTATACTGAGATGCAGCCCATCGTCTCAATTAAAAGAAAGGGTTTATGCTTTTCCCCAATTGCTACTGAACATGAGAGCACGTAACTTTTGTGAATCATCTTCCAATTCTCTACGCTGCACAAAACCCACAAATGCTATTTATATTGATTCCAGAAGTTAACAATTCAGGGTCCCTATGCCAGAGAGAGAAGTCCCTGAGTGGCACAAATGCTGATGCGCTTGATTACTAGCTGAAAGGTTGGAAGTTTGAACCCATCCAGAGGCGCCTTGGAAGACAGGCCTGGTGATCTACTTCTAAAAGGTCACAGCATTGAAAACCCTACGGAGCATTTCTGCTCTGCACGCACGCTCTTGCTATGAGTCAGAATCGACTTGACAGCGACCAACAACAGCAACATACTGGAGGCGGAGTCCCTGGGTGGTGCAAACGGTTAAGCACTTGACTACTAACCAAAAGGGTGGTAGTTTGAAGCCACCCTGAGGCTCCCTGGAAGAAAGGCCTGCTGATCTGTTTCTGAAAGCTCACGGCATTGAAAACCCTACGGAACAGGTCTACTCTGCACACATGGTGTCACCATGAGTCAGAAATGATGCAAGGGCAACTGGTTTATTGGTTTACACTGGAGAGGGGTCTCATGCTCCATCAGTCTATCCTACCACTGCTCTCTTCTAGGAAAACTGCCATGGCCACAGCCGTTACTGAAGCAAGTAGCCCTAGGCCACAAATGTTTGGACCATGTCATGGATTGAATTATGTCCCCCTCCACCACCAAAATGTGTGCATCAATTTGGCTGGGCCATGATTTCCAATATTGTGTGGTTTCCTCCATTGTATGATGGTAATTTTATGTTAAAGAGGATTAGCTGGGATTGTAACACCCTTACTAAGGTCACATCACTGATTCAATGTAAAGGGAGTTTCCCTGGGGTGTGGCCTGCACCACATTCATCTTTCACGAGATAAAAGGAAAGAGAAACTAGCAGAGAGGGGGACCTCATACCACCAAGAAAGAAACACTAGGAGCTAAGCCTGTCCTTTGGACCTGAGGTCCCTGCGCCTGAGAAGCTCCTCCACCAGAGGAAGATTGAGGGCAACGGCCTTCCTCTAGAGCCGACAGAGAAAGAAAGCCTTCCCTTGGAGCTGACGCCCTGAATTTGGACTTCTAGCCTACCAGGTTGTCAGAAAATAAATTTCCCTTTGTTAAAGCCATTCACTTGTGGTACTTCTGTTGTAGCAGCACTAGATGACTAAGACAGACCAGGAGAAGGTATCAGCATCCATAAGATTGCCTGGTTTAAGAGCTTAGGCCAAAACGGATGATAGCTACTACAGAACCTATCCAGGTCTATTCTTTTCTTGGACTTTGGTCCATACACAGACCATCAGTAGGTAGTAGGAGCAAGAATGGCGAGCACGAGCAGAAAAACCCCAGAAGAGAAACCTAAATGGAAACGCCATGTCATGTAAATGGCTAAGAAGTAGAGTACGAATGAGCAACCAGTGTTAGTGCAGACACACCCCGGAGTGGCACCAGACCAGGAACTATCTCCCTGCTCTTGAGTTAGGTCCCTCCCTGGCAGTAACAGAGGCCTCTGTTGATTTTGAGCCTCTCGGTCCAAGTCTTGCAGTAGCAGAACACAATTCTTCTAGTCTAATAGAACAAAATCAGCTCCCAGCATCACTTCTAGCACTGCGAGAAGCAGCTCTTTGGAGCCAGGTCATGTCAAAAATTAATGATCCAGCCCCTCGGAGCACCTGCACCTTCACCAACTCTAATCACTTCTCCCTCCCAAAAAAGACACCAAGCTCATCTCTTTAACAGCCAGTAATGCTCAATCACAGGCACTTGGAAATGTGTACTGCAGGTGGGGTGGATATCTTTGGTTGACACAATGACTTGGTTAGGTTGGAGTAACATGGGCATCAAGTGACCAGGGATGCTAAATGTCCGAAATGGGCAGGACAGTTCCACATAATGATAAATCACGCCAATGCACCCTCCTTGAGAAATACTGGGCCCCCTCCAACATTCTGGGCAGACAAAAGAGGGTAAGAAAGGCAAATTAAAGAGAAGGCAGTAAGAGAATAAGCAACATCCTCCCTCAGAAGTGAACCAGTCAAGTTAAGGCTGTCCAAAGGTCAATGTGATCCTCTATGCACCTCCTTCCCTCACCTCCAGCAATAATGATAAAGGCACACAAAGTTCTTACTCTCATACCCCCTCCCATGGGCCCAGTTAGCTTTCAATTTCATCTTTTAAACACTGCATTTCCACATCTTTTCATTTGTTCTAATTAGGAGAATTTCTTAGCAACTAAATAATTATTGCTATTGTTGATAATCGCAATGCCAAAACCAAACTCACTGCGATCGAGGCGATTCCAGCTCAGAGCAACCTGACAGGACAGAGTAGACTGCCACATAGGCTTTCCAAGGCTGTAATCTTTAGGGAAGCAGACTGCCCCATCTTTCTCCGTGTGAGCAACTGGTGGGTTCCATCCGTGACCTTACGGTTAGCAGCTGAGCACTTAAACACTACATCACCAGAGCTGCTTGATAATAGCAATAGAGTATCAACTGAAAATTTCTCCATGTTGCTAAAGGACTTAATTACTAAATCTGTGGTATAATACATCTATTGAAATTTCACTTTAGAGATTAATTCCTCAGAGGATAACTCTTCACAGATTAAGTTTATAAATTAATATCCTCTTGCGAAACAGTTTTTTGAGCCACGCTGGGGAAACAGAAGCCGTCAAATTCTCTTGCCACCTCTTCCAGACTCTTTATAAAGCTCTAGGCAGTATTCAAAGAGACGTTCTGCACAAACAAGCTTTACCACCGCTGGTCAGGGCATGGGGAGACCAAATGGAAAGAGACAGCTTAGCAGATTAAAGAGCAAATGTTTTAGAAGCAGTGCACTCAGTTATGTGGGACAGAGACACACAGCACTTTCTATACCCAGCAGATGTCAGCACAAGATACAAAGTTCACCAAGATACAACTACAAAGTGAAAGTCTCCCCAGGGTACAGAAGTCCGAAACTCAATTCTGCTTTAAAGGAGTTGAGGTCTTGACTTAACTAGAACACACCATCCTCCAACTGGGGGTTTCCAGCCTGTATGAGTCAAACAGGGGTCATTACAGGCTGAAACAGTGCTGTCCAATAGAACTTTCTGTGATGATGAACATGCTCTACATCTCTGCTCTCTAATAAGGCAGCGCCAAGCACATGTGGCTCCTGAGCACTTGAAAGGTGGCTAGTTCAACTGAATAAGTTTTCTTGACTGTATTTAGTCATGTTAGTTTAAATATAAATAGCCACATGTGGCTTGTGGCTAGTGTACTAGACAGCATAGTTAAAGGCTTACACCATGGACTGGGAAAATAATCCAAAAGTATGTGAGAAGACAATCTTACTCATCTTCTGACCACCTGATAAAACACTTCCTTAACCCTTGCCCTCCATACACACACAGACACTATGCATAAGATTTCACCATGCATCACAAGAGCAGCACTCTCAAATTTTAGCATACGTCAGAATCACGGAGGGCTTGTTAAAACACAGATCATTGAGCTCCAACCCCAAGTTTCTGATTCAGGAGGTCTGGGTTGAGCCCCAATCATTTACATCTCTAACAAGTTCCCAAGTAATGCTGATGCTGCTAGGACCACACTCTGAGTAGCACTAGAATGAAAACTTCAACTATTCAAACACCAACTCTCATGGATTGAGTTGTGTCCCCCCCTAAAATGTTTGTCAACCTGGCTAGGCCATGATTCCCAGTATTGTATGACTGTCCAACACTCTGTCATCTGATGGAATTTCCCATGGGTTGCAAACCCTACCTCTAGGATGTTAATGAGGTGGGATTAGGGGCAGTCATGTTAATGAGGCAAGACTCAATCTACAAAAATAGTCTGTATTTTAAATCAATCTCTTTCAAGATATAAAAGACAGAAGTGAGTACAGAGACCTCCTACCACCAAGAATGCACAACCACAAGGGGGGCGCTTCCTTTGGATCCAAGGCCCCTGCACTGAGAAGCTCCTAGGATGGGAAGATTGATGACAAGGACCTTCTCTCAGAGCTCACACAGAGAAAAAGCCTTCCCCTGGAGCTAGCATCATGAATTTGGACTTCTAGACGCCTAAACTGTGAGAGAACAAATTTCTCTTTGTTAAAGCCATCCACTTGTGGCATTTCTGTTACAGCAGCACTAGATGACTAAGACACCAACCTATCTAGCAAAATACTTTCTCTCACTGTTCCCTTTCTGCTACACAGAAGTGCCCTTTCTTCTAGTAAAAACTTAATACCGAGTAGTATAAATGAAGCGTAGAGAGAATATAAATAAACAAGGCTACCTGTCTAAGACGGCTTCTCCACATATTAGATCAAAGATCTGTCCACATTTGTCATAAACTCTGTAAGTGTGTCTAATGCTACAGAGACCAGAAGCACAGTAAGGGTGAATGCAAGCCCGCCAGGATAGTTTATGTCTAATCCCCGCACTGACCCTGCCTTAGAGTCGAGTTGGTGCTTTCTATCAAAATAATGCAGATCACTCGGGTCTGGATCAGGATTACAGCCTTTGTCACCTTTCCAACACATACTTCTGAAGAATAACAAAAGAACACACATATCATAGTAAAGCGTTTATCAAAAGCGTATGTGAAGACATCTTTTTTCCATATTCCAAAAGAGAGGAGACAGAAATGTAAAGGCTCTAGAACAAAGAGACTTCTCCAAACAGTCTCTGGTCTTCCTCAATTACCTGCAAAAACTCTTCTGTATCAACAGTCATTTGAAAATATATTTTGATTTGGGGGTTACTTCTCTGTGTCCTCTGGTCTACTTATGTATGCCTCACTTTCACACTACGAGATCGCCCCATCGAGTGCACTTTCCTGGCTGCTCTTCTGAGCAGCCTCCTTCCTGCCTTCTCCACCCTCCCCTTCCTTTCCTCTCCAAAAGAAGGCCTTCATCCAGAATACACTGTCACAATAAACTAGGACAGGATGTCTTCAAGCAAACTCAGATGCCGGTACTGTTCACCATTTTCCACACCACTGAGCCTTCACCCTTCTCCGAATTCCCACTGCCCCTCACTTACTGCCATCACAAAGATTAAGAGTGATCTTTGGGTCCTGGAAATGTGGGGGGCAGGCAGGTATTGTTTCCGAGCACTTAGAGAACCCCCTAGTTGCCACACAGTACTATGCCCATTACTTCCTTAGACTGCGTCTACAGGTCGGGAAACTGAGGCATGATGAGGTTAAATCATTAAAATACAGTCCCAGAGAAACTCAGAGCAAGATTAAATTCCTGTATCTCCCACTGTAGTCACTCAACTGGGGCTCTTTTGGTGCCCCTGCCCCCTTCCTGTAGACACCTGGCATGTCTGGAAACATTTTTGATTGTCACGATTGGGGAAGGGGGCAGTGCTACTGGCATCCAGTGGGCAGAGGCCAGTGATGCTGCTAAACATCCTCCAACAACCGCCCCCAACCCCCCTACAAGAACTGTCTGGACCAAAATGTCAACCGCATTGAGGCTGAGAAATTCTGGTCTACTGGTATCTCTCGGATTACGTTCTTTGGCCCCTAACTGATAGTTAAAGAATGGCTTACTCTATAATTTTATCATTGGACAGCATTTACACATGCCGGTCTACTGCTATTTCTGACATGCTATGCTTTTTAGCTACTGTTCAAACAGAGGATACAGAGAGTCATAGAGGGATACGAGTAGAGCTCACAAAGCCCAACTCTTTTCTTTTGCTAAGAAAACCTGGCAGGACCAGCTCCTTTCCTTAGCAACCTCCATCCCCTGAGCTGTGCTCTGCCTGTGCCTGGCCGCTCACCTGGAGTCTTCGGTTGATGACATGCTCTTGCAGCTGCGTTTTTTCTGCTTTACTCATCCCCACACACATGTGTCACTCCAGAGCAGTAATGATGTATGTTGATGGGAATCTCCAGAGATCTACACTCCCTAGTTGTGTGTTTTGCTCAGTAAATTACATTTATTACCGAGCCATGTGAGGCATCTAAGGACATCAACCTTTCTGGTCGCCCTCTGTCTGAGGCTGGCAATGGGACATTATCTACTAAGGGCTCCAAAGTACTAAAGGAAGCTTAAGACAACACTCCAAACAGTTTTCAAGCTGAATACAACTTTTCTTTTTTAATTTTTCACTTTCTGTCCCTCTTTCCAAACCACCCTTGGCTCTGCCTAGATTTTATTAGTTGTAAATTTCTCTTCAAGGAGTCTGATTTGAGTTCAAGCTACAGAAGCTGGAGAGCTCGGAAAGAGATGTGGTATCTTTTCTACCCCTTCTTCCCAGACTTCCACCTGGACTCTCAGAAGGGGACACCAAACAGTGACTTTCTCCTTCTGGACTCAGAAATCTTCAGCACAAATGAGAGTTCAAAGCCAGCCTTGGTCATAATTAATGTTCCCAATGCCAATGCCTGATTCACTGTTGTCAGGTGCCATCAGATTCCCAGTTCTTTCTCCCATGGAGCCACTGGGAAGGTTCGAATTGCCAACCTTATGGTTAGCAGCCAAGTGCTTAACAATTATGTCACCAGGGCTCCCTACCTGAATCACTAGGAACAGTAAAGAGATGAATAAATGGATATGTGACCACCAGTGACGAAGGATAAAGCGGAACTGGCAGAACCATGTGCTTTGCCAATGCTATTATCCACCAAACCTGGAATCCTCAACTCTCTGGCAAGCTGTTTCTTTTCTAGAAAAAGTAACTAACGAAAGAATAGTTAAGGAAAGTGATCCATGGAGAAGGAGGATGGTGGTTGAGGGAATGTGAGCTGGCAGAGCTAACAACCTGATAGGGTACAGGAAAAGGGCAATCAGACCTGGTTCCATTCTGGACAACACACCTCAGGAAGGCCCTTCCCTGGTCCTAGGAAAATCACATCTCATACAAAGAAGTCCCTAATAATGCCTGAGATATTTCAATGCACATAATGAATTCCATCCTATCACCCAAAACCTAATGGTTTTCTCTTCACAATTACTGACTAGCATGGTGTCTATGAGTTGAATCAATAGATGCTTTGGAAACTTTTCACAGGCAGGGCATCCCGTTGCAGTAACTTCGAGAGGCTGGAGAGACAATAGTCCCTATGACTTGGCAAAGTCAGAGTAACAATGGCAGCCACTGCCCCTGCCTTACCCTGGAGTAGGGAGTGTGGCAGCCTTCAAACACACGTCTTCACAACTCATCAGCTCTGCTGCTTTTCACCACACACTCACTTCTGCATGCTGGACCACGATCGATCAATCACCAACTGCCAGAGACAAAAAAAAATGAATGAATGCATTAGGCCAAAAGACCCACGACTTCAAGTACTAGGTCACTGCTCGAATGTATTTGTTAGAGCTGGCTAAGCACTTAAGAAATAGACCCAAACAAATATAATGTCTCAAGCTCTATAAAAGTTTACTTCTGGCTCCTGTACACATACCGGACAGGTGATAGACCTGTCACTGTGGTGGGCTTTCTCAATGCAGTGATCCAGGTACCCAGGCTGACAACAGTCTTGCCATCTCTAAACAATTTCTAAGGTTGCTCTGGGGTAAGGCGGGGCCAAGATGGCGGAGTAGTTAGATGCTTCCAGCGATCCCTATTACAACAAAGACCAAAAAAAAAAACAAGTGAGACGTTTATATATATGAAAAGGTAGGAGCCCTGAACATCACAGGCAAAGTTCAGAAATCGGACTGAGCTGAGCGGCAGGCGGAGGGAGAGATGGTTCAGAAGCGGCAAGGAGTTGCCAGACCTGACTCGGCAGGAACCAGCGCCACTCAGGCACAATTCCCCAGAACAACCACAGCAGAGCTGGCGGTAATGTACGGGATGCGGGTTCCTCAGGGAGAGACAGCGGGCCGCACAGTCTACTCACATCTCCCCAACCAGAGAAGAACAGCACTCTTGGCAAAAGCTAAGTACTTGCACTTATTTTACCACACCGCCAGCCCCCAAGCCGGCTTCAGTGGCTGTCGATTTCCCTGGGCCTGAGACAGGTCCTGCTGCGTACTCTGAGCCATTCCCCTGGCCTTGGGAGAAAAGATAATGTGCCAGCTCCACTAAGCTGGGAGGCTCAGGACAGAAGCAGGTCCTGTTCAGGCAGACTTCAAATACCTTTAACCCCTGCAGGGACTTGTGTGGGCCCATTTCAGATTAGGCCCTTGTTGGTAGACTGCAAATGTATCTGCTCGAAATGTGATTTCAACTGTTTCAGCTGTGTGGTGGAGAGGTAGGTTTTTGATGTTTGACACTGCTTTGCCTATTAAACAGGGTCCTCACCTGCCCACATCAGGGGCCTGAGGACTGGTGGCTCCACCCACATCACCTAGCCACCCACAACAGGGGTCCAACTGGTGCCTACCAGTCCTTACAACTGAAAGCACTGGGTCCCCATGGTCCAGCTGCAGAACCGAACCACCTTTGCATTCTAGGGAACAGGAACATGCTTTCCTCACAGACACTCAGGGGACAGCTGACAACCACCTGCCTTGTTCAGAGCATGACTCCCTGCTGCAACCAGATGCCTGTGGGTACACCAATCTCCCCTGTGCCTCAAAGACCAAGGATGCCCTGGGGAGTCCTCTCCTTTCAAGCCAGCTAGCAGTGGAAAACACAATGGAGGAGCTTGCATGGGTGTTATTCAGTTTGTCTCTTTTCCCTAGAAATGGATCACAGTACTTCCTACTTCCACTCACATTTTGCTGGCTAGAACTCAGCCACTAGTTGGCTAGAACTATCCACATGGACTGCTAGGCAGCCAGGAGTCTCTCCTGTACAAGGCTGACTCCAGCCCAATCAGGAAGAGAGCATTAGGTGTGTTGTTGTTGTTGTTAGGTGCCGTCAATTCTAACTCACAGAGACCCTGTGTACAACAGAATGAAACACTGCCTGGTTCTGTGCCATCCTCACAATAGTTGCTATGTTAAAGCCCACTGTTTCTGTCACTGTGTCAATCCGTCTGATTGAGGGTTTTTCTCTTTTTGGGTGACCCTCTATTTTTCCGAGCATGATGTTCTTCACTGCCTGGACCCTCCTGATCACGCGTCCAAAGTACGTGACATGAAGTTTTGCTATTCTCACATCTAACGAACATCCTGGCTGCATAAGGTTTAGAGCAAGAAATTTTGGATAAGACACAAGCACAGCAACCTTGACTTAGTTTCTTAACAACTCTGAGTCTTGATTTCCTCATCTGTAAAATACCCTGTCTTCCTCTGAGGGTCACTGTTGTCACTGTTCTTAGGTGTTGGTGAACTGGTTCCAACTCATCGCGACCGTATTAGGAGACTCAGAATGAGACAAAGCAGCAGTTCTCAGACTCCCTGTGCGTCCACGTCACCTCAGCATCTTGGTAAAATGTAGATTCTAACTCAGGAGGACACAGTGAGGTCTGAGATTGTGCTTTTCTGGGAAGTTCCCAGGTGATGTCAATGCTGCTGGCCTCAGAAGAACAGAAGAGAGAGTAAAAAGGGATAGTTAGAGAATAGTTTTGTAAATCACAAAGTGATTTGCAGATATAAAGAATAATTTTCCTGGTCCTCACTTTAACTGATTATAAATGAATCCCCAACTAGCCAGCAGTTCTAGGATGTGTTTAGTATGAGCATCAGATAGAATTTGACAGTCACAGGGTTTGGAGAATAGGAAGAATTTAAGGAGTTACTATCCACCACTCCCCTCCACCCCCCCTTATTTCTAAGACAAGGAATCAAATTCAGAGAAATCACTGATGCCCCCAAAATCTCTCAGTAACTTAGTGGTGTGGTAGGATTAGAATGCAAACATTTGACTTTTTTTCTGTCATTAAATAAACTAAATGATAACCTTGTAAAGAAAGGGTACTTTTATGCTTCACTGAACAAATATGATTCTGGTCCATACCCAAAAAGGTCCCAGAAGGTGAAATTCAACAAGAAAGGCCACCAGGGTACTAAATACAGGCAAGCTGTCACATGGTGCACAGCAAGGGATTTTTCAGGAAAATGATCTTCAAAATGCAGTGAGCCCTAATAAAGTTACGTCCCATGTATCCAAAATATCATGTAAACGCAAATTTCCTTCTTTTTACTTTCTGGCAAAAATCAGAATTTTGTTTCCAATGTATACAAACTCTAGTCATTCCTATTCAGGGATAATTAGAAAAAGAGAGAGCTTGGGGTAGCAAACAGAAAAAGGAAATAAATGAGTTCCCTGAAGAACAACAGTGGTTTCTGTGGCGAGCCATGAAGACAAAAAAATCTAAAGCTTTTTTCTTTTTGTATTCCTGGCATGTAAATTATCCTGCATCTGAGATGATGGTGGGTCCTAGGTGCTTAGAGAAGAACATCAGATGTAGGATCACTGACGTAAAAGACAAGAGTCAAAAACTCCCAAGTCATAAATCAGAAAGGCACAGACTATCTGGAAACCAAATTGCAGTTGTCATCTCCAACAAAGCAAAGTGAATTTGAACATGTCTTGGTGAAATCAGGTAGGAGTACAACTGGGCCAATGAGCAACATCATGATAAAAGGAGAAAAGATTGAAGTTGTCAAGGATTTCATTTTACTTGGATCCACAATCAACAGCCATGGAAGCAGCAGTCAAGAAATCAAAAGACGCATTGCACTGGATAAATCTGCTGCAAAGCACGTCTTCAAAGTGTTGAAGAGCAAAGATGTCACCCTTGAAGACTAAGGTGCGTCTCACCCAAGCCATGGTATTTTCCATCACATCATCTGCATGTGAAAGCTAGACAATGAATAGGACCAAAGAAGAACTGACGCCTTTGAACGGTGGTATTGGCGAAGAATATTGAATATACCATGGACCGCCAAAAGAATGAACAAATCTGTCTTAGAATAAGTACAGCCAGAATGCACCTTAGAAACAAGGATGGCAAGACTGCGTCTCACATACTTTGGAGATGTTGTCAGGAGGGATCAGTCCCTAGAGAAGGACATCATGCTTAAGAGTACAGGGTCAGCAGAAAAGAGGAAGAACCTCAACGAGGTGGACTGACACAGTGGCTGAAACAATGAGCTCAAGCATAACAACGATTGTAAGGATGGCTAAGGACCGGGCAGTGTTTCGTTCTGTTGTGCACAGGGTCGCTATGAGTCAGAACTAACTCGATAGCACCTAACAACAACAACTTATTGAGCAAGGAATGGTAAATGAAAATCAATACTTGCATGAAAAAAGCCAAACTCACTGCCGTCGAGTCGATTCCGACTCATAGCGACCCTACAGGACAGAGTAGAACCGCCCCATTGAGTTTCCAAAGAGCGCATGGCGGATTCAAACTGCCAACCTCTTGGTTAGCAGCTGTAGCACTTAACCACTATACAACCAGGGTTTCCAATACTTGCATATTCATTATTAATTTAAGATGAGTAAATATGAGTATCTTCATTTAGTGAGCAATTTTAAGTATTTTTAATAAAGATTAAAATACTACCAGGAATTTCCATACCCCACCTCACAACCCTCTTCCACCAGAAGGCCTTTGACTCCTCAATCAAGAATTCTCCCATCCCGGGGGTTTTCCAGAATCTACTGCAGACTGGAGCGTTATTAGTCTTCTTTGTACCGTGGGCTTCTCTGGCAGTCTGTTGAAGCCAAGGGCTCCCTCCTCAGAACGATGTGTTAAACGCAGGATAAAACACATAGCATTAAAAAGGAAGTCATGTGGAGAAATTAGAATCCTGGGGCATTGCTGGTGGGACTGTAAAACGGCAGTCACTGTGGAAAACAGTTTGGCAGTTTCTCAAAACGTTCAACATAGAATTAGCATATGACCCAGCAATTCCACTCCTAGGTATATACCCAAAATATCTGAAAGCAGGCACTCAAACAGATACTTGCAGACAAATTTTCAAGGCAGCATTATTCACAACAGCCAAAAGACGGAAACAACCCAAGTGTCCACCAACGGATGATAAACAGAACCTGGAACATACACACGATGGACTATTATTATTCGGCCATTAGGAAAAATGACGTTCAGATACATGCTACCACATGGATGACCCCTGAAAATATAAGCCCTTTTTTTTTTAGGGAGTTCAGGAACTTCAATTTAAGAACAAGTGATTGGGGAAGGGCTCTTCTGGGATGGTCAAAGTTTTTTCTTACAGGAAACAGACGGTCTGCAGAAAAGTTTTAAAAACCCAAAGATGCACAGAAAAATCCTGCTCGGGATCAGTCAGGGAAGAAAAGAATGAGCTGCAAAGAGAAGTCTAACCTTGACTTTCTCCCCAAACCCAACACTATTTATGACGTGCCTTTAAAATCCTACATTAAGGAATTACCCAGAGAATTTGCTTGGCCCCAGCCCTGCAGACAAAGCATGTTTTATGTCCTGATGGCAAGTGAAGGGAGGCAGCACTGGGAACTGGAAGATCCAGATGAGATCCAAGCTTCAGTCTTAGTCCCCTTGTTTTCTGCCACTAACTAGCCCTGTTAGCTTGGTCAGGTCACCTAGTTTCTGAATTGAAACTTCCTGTCTATAAAATGAAAAGTTTGAATTAAACCATCTCTGGAATTCTTTCTAGCTATGACTTTGTGATACTAAGATAATGCATAACTATCTGGGAAGAAATATTAACGAGTCAAAAGTCCGAAGCCACCATCCTGGGCACAGCTAGCTGCTGGGCTCTGGGGGCACCTTCTTTCTGGACTTGGAGAGTCCTTCCCAAGAAGGTTACACACTTCCCTGAGGTTCCATAGCCAGACTGCCTTCCCTGGAGCTGCAAAGGAGGAGCCTCAGTCAGATCTCAGCACTGAGCTCCCTCTGAGTCAAGGGACGTTTTCATACTTGGGGAAACTCCTTCCTGAGAAGCTGGTTCTGTTCCCCTCACTGTCCCCAGCAGCAGAGGCAGTAGACGATCTGCTACTCCCAGAAGATGCTGCAGACTGGCTAGAAAGCCAAGCTGGGGCTCAAGGAATATCAGAAGCCCCTACACTAGCCACCTCCTGGACGCTGTCATCCTCTGTCCCTTCTCAGAAGACCTACCCAGCACCTATCATTTCTGTCTGGGCTTCTTGCATTCTGGGACAGCCAAGTCTGTCACCTACACGTACTCCCCTGAACTTAACATGCTGTTTTGCCAGCTGGCAAAGGCCTGTCCAGTGCAGCTGTGGGTCACCTCAACACCCCCGCCCAGCACCTGTGTTCACACCATGGCCATCTACCAGACGTCAGCATATGATGGAGGTCGTGAAGCACTGCCCCCACCTTGAGTGCCGCTCTGACTATAGCGATTGCTTAGACCCTCCTCAGCACCTTATCCAGTGGGAGGAAACCTGCATGCTGAGTATTTGGAGGACACCATCACTCTATGACATAGTGTGGGGTGCCCTAGGAGCCACCAGAGGTCGGTTCTGACTACCACCATCCACTTCAACTTCATGTGTAACAGCTCCTGCATGGGGGGCAGGAACCCATCCTCACCATCATCACACTGGAAGACTCCAATGGTAATCCGCTGGGACACAACAGTTTCGAGGTGCATATTTGTACTTGTCCTGGGAGACACAGATGTACAGAGGAAGACAATTTCCATAAGAAGTGGGAGCCTTGCCCTGAGCCAGGCTCGGGGAGGATCACTAAGCGAACACTGCCCACCAGCACCAGCTCCTCTACCAAGCCAAAGAAGAAGCCACTGGATGAAAAATACTTCACTCTTCAGATCCATGGCCATGAATGCTTCAAGATGTTCCTAAAGCTCAACGAGGCCTTGGAGCTCAAGGATGCCCAGGCTGGGAAGCAGCCAGAGGGGAACAGGGCTCAATCCAGCCTTCCCAAGTCTAAGAAAAGGCAATCTACCTCCCGCCATAAAAAACTTATGTTCAAGAGAGAGCAGCCTGACTCAGACTGATGTCCTTCACTTCCTGTCCCCCATTTACACACCCTGCCCCTGCCTTCCTTCCCTACCATTTTGAAATTCACATGCTTGAACCCCTGCTTCATACAGGTGTGCCTCCAAAACACTCAGGAACTTTTCACTTACCTTGGTCTGGGCTTCCACTAAAGATGTTGGCCTACACTGGTGATTTGGGGGGCATGAGGGCAGCTGGGACAATGCAGCTTAGATTTTAAGGTTTTTACTATAAACAATGCTTGGGAGAGAGAGGATAGCATTCCTGCATGTAAGAATTAGATTTTAAAAGCAGTCATAGAACTGGCCATACCTGGGTTGGAAGCCTAGGTCACCAGCAGACTAGCCAGGGAAACTATCTCAAGGTGTTTCACTCCTCCTGACAGCAATGTGCACATCTGTGAAATGCTGACACCCACCACCTACCTCGTGGGGTTTGACATGAGGTTAATGAAATGATGTGTGTAGGACTCAAAGATCCCAGAGGGCCAGAAGTCACCAGGCTGCTGGCCTTAAAACCTTCTTAGATCATATGGCATCTGGGACTGGGCCTCTGGGGAGTGCTGGTCCCTCTCCCTGTTGGTTGATGGATTGACTGGGCAGCTGGTTAAGGGGAGGGAGTTCCCAAGTCCCTTTTCTGCTGGCCTAGCCACGTCCTGTCTAGCCTCCAGGTAAACCTCAGCACCTACAAGGAAACCTCGCCCCATCCCACTCCCTGGAGGATTCCAGCTTTTACGTGGCATCTGTACCCACCACCACGTCTTACTGCCCCCAGATGCTCAGAGTCTAATTTCTTTGCACTCTGGAAGGTACATTTGCGTTCTTCGCCTGTATCCCTTCTCCTCGCCCCTTTTTATATCTGTTTCTTATTTTACAATAAAACTTTGCTATCAAAATAAATATTAGTGAGACTTTAAATTTCTTCTCACCCTATGTCATGGATTGTATTATGTCCCCCCAAAATGTGTGTAACAACTTGGTTAGGCCAGGATTCCCAGGGTTTTGTGACTGTTCTCCATTTTGTGATTGTAATTTTATGTTAAAGACGGGTAGGGTGGGATGGTAACACCCTTACCAGGTCACCTCCCTGAACCAATGTAAAGGGAGTTTCACTGGGATGTGGCCTGCACCACCTTTTATGTCTCAAGAAATAAAAAGGAAAGGGAAGGAAGCAGAGAGTTGGGGACCTCATACCACCATACCTCATACCGACAGAAAAAGAAAGCATTCCCCTAAAACCAGCGCCCCAAGTTTGGACTTCTAGCCTACTGGACTCAGAGAGAGAATAAACTTCTCTTTGTTAAAGCCATCCACTTGTGGTATTTGTTATAGCAGCACTACACGACTAAGACTCCCTACACTCACAGTAGGAAAATGAATTCTAAATGAGAATTTTCCAGAGGCTTCAGAAATACCTACACAAATCACCTAGTCAGACAATTTCAGACTTGGAAGGAATCTTAAGCAACACCTGCCACTTCACCAATCCCAGTGAACAGGTGAGAAAACTGAGGTTCAAAAAGCGAAGAGAGTTGGGGTCACATAAAGAGGCAATGTTAACAAGCTGTTGTGACTATTGCTATTTAGTACTAGCAGGATTTTTTCCTCCAACAATTTTTACATGTACAATTCAGTGACATTGATTACATTGAAAATGTTGTACACCCATTACCATTATCCTTTTCCAAATTATCCCACCACCATTAACAGGAACTCAGTGGCCCCTAAGCACTGACTTCCCATTTACTCTTCCCTCCCACCTCGGCAATCACTAATAAGCTCTGGTCTCTATAAAGATCTGCCTATTTCATGTAAGAAGGATCAAACAGTATCTTTCCGTGACTGACTTATTTTGCTCAACATAACGTTTTCCAGGTTCATGCACCTTATAGCATGTATCAGGATTTCATGGCTGAATAATAGCCCATTGTTATGTATATTCCACATTTTGTTTATCCATTCATCTCTTGATGGACATTTCCCTTGTTTTCAGGTTTTGGCTATTGTGAATTCTGCTCCAATGAACACTGGTATACAGGTTGCTGTTTGCATCCCTGCTTTCAGTTCCTTGGGCCACATGCTTAGGACTGGAACTGCTGGGTCATATGTTCTACGATTAACTTTTTTGAGGAACCACCAAACTGTTTTCCACAGCGACTGTGGCATCTTGCATTCCCACCAGCAATGAACAAGGGTTCCAATTTCTCCACATCCTCTCCAACACCTGTTATTTTCCTTTTTTTTTTTTTTTAATTATAGCCATTCTAGTGGGGGTGAGGTGGTATGGCATTGTGGTTTTGATTTGCATCTCCCTAATGACTAATAATGTTGAGCTAGCACCAGCAGAATTCTAGGATTCGTCATTGCTAGTAAAAACAAGCTCATCAGTTTATTTGAAGAGAGACAGAAATAAACCTCAAATAAGCTGGGCATAGAATACGAACTGTAAGAGGAAGCAGGTGACTGGCGTACTGGCACCAAAGGCAGTGTACTCTACCTGGGTCGGGGTCAAAGCTGAGGGCCTCATTATACACTGTAACCTCCCCATCAATGGCAACAGCACCCATCTCCCTCAAACACCATGTCTACAAAATCCATTTCAAACAACAGCCACCTAGTTATTTCCAAAGAAAAAATGGATGAATGACTCTGGCTCCTAAGGTCAATGAAACCAATGTCCAAGTTTTGGGTTGTGAATAAAATCTCAAAAGGACAGAATTTAAGAAAATCCATACTTAGGAGGAAGTTTCAAGTTTTAGAACAAACTGATTTGAGAATAACTTTGATCTGCCTTCTGTGTCAGCTCTGAAGTATAGAGACTAATTAACCAACAGTTTTTACTAATACTCTCACCCCTACTTTCAAGGTATGTGATTATATACATTACTGATACTGATCCAATAATGTATATTTCCAGAATCCCACCCATGTATGTAGACTAGCTTTACAAGCAAAGAAGTAGAAACTATGAAGTTATGGGGAAATTTGATTGAATTATGATTTCAACTTCACATTCAATTAACCAATTTATGCAAAGTGCTTTCAAACCCTGTATTATGATGCTTAATTGGTAGGTTACATTCTGCCTTCTCCCCCACTACAGACACACACACACACCCAGCAAAGTAACCACAACGATCCCTCAGTCCCCACAACACCCATTACTCCTATAGAAACAGTTTCGCTTTCACAACTATTTTCTTTGAGCTTCTCTTTGACTGAGATCTCACAAAGCTTCTTGAGATCTTCTAGACTAGAGGCTACACACTGCTGGTTTGCCAGCTCCATTATTTCATCTCCTCCAGGAACTCCCAGAGACAGCAGTGCCATCTGCTGGTAGGGAGGGCACAATCTGCTTTCTGGAAGCCTATTTTATGGGTGACAGGAATGACAGCCTAGATTTCTGTCTTTGGGAGCCTTTCTTTTTTAGAGCACATTACAAGCATAAGCTACAACCTGAGATGTGTAACCTCCACAGGAGCCTCCATTGTGACTGGCAGGTCATCTGGAAGCCATGTAAAGCAAAGCCAGGCTAGCCAACAATGAGGCACTTCTGTCTGGAAATGCCTCCTCAATGTTGCAATGTAAGAGGGGCACTGAATTCAGCATTTCCTGGCTCTCCTTTTCCCCCACTGCTTCAGTATCAGATAATAGCACTCCCAGCCCTGACCTGTGGCTATGCTATCTAGCTCCATCTCACATCCTAAGGAAGGTGCTCAGACCCCTCTCAATGTGAAGGCTCTTACATGTACACAATGTGACACAGATCCTTCTCAAAGGACACTACTGTTTAGGCATGGAGGTCAGACTCTAATCTCTTTCATTTGCTCTCCATCCTCCCAGTGCCTAAACCAAGGGGCAGAAACAACAGAAAGGAAATGATTTTGTTGTTTTGAAAGTAACAGTAATGAGTTTTCATTGATTCAGAAAATAAAACCTTGCGCTATAGGTGACGGATATATGCTGTGTCCCTCAAGATGAACTAAGCCTGCCAATCTTCCTGGTTTTCCTTCCTTAACCTGATCAGTGTTTTTCAACCTTTTCACAGCCCCTTCCGTAGGCTCAACATAAGAACTGCACGCCCTTTGTGTAGTTTTCACAGGCAGTCCCCAGTTACAAATGTGCCACTAACGTGCAACCTGTAGTTTCAAACCAATCCCCATAGAGCCTATTTAAATTAAAAATGTGAGGTATATACAATGGTTCATAATAATAAACTGGCATTACTTAGGGAAGCACATTAGAACACTGTTATTATTACCATATTATCATGTTAAAGATATTTTAGTGTAGTTGGAAATGATTCTTTAATGTTTACGTATAGAAAAGGAACACTACATCGTAAGACAAACATTTGATTAACTGACGTTAGATACAAACTGTACCTAACTGTTGCGACTTACGTACAAATTCAACTTAAAGAGAGATTTAGGAGAGGAACTCATTCGTAATCCAGGAACTGCCTGCATGACAAAAATGACATTTTTTCATTAGACCTAAAAGCATATACTTTTTCAAGTTATACTACCTCTCTCAACCTTCAGGACTCCTTCCCCCACCATCACCAATACCAACTTAAAAATTTTAGGCAAAATTTTAAGTTATCCCCAAGAATTTGCTTTGTGTTCCAAACTATTAGCCGACAACCTATATTTCACTTTACTAGGAACAGTTGTTATGTTCCCAGTGACCCTGAGCTTCACAGCAACTTCTTCTACTTTTGCGCACCTCAGAGTTCTCTGCTTCCTAACAAATCTAAGTGCTCCCTCTTCAATTTTTTTTTTTTTGCCTTGTCAAGCTAATCGGTTTCCTATCAAGTGTAGACATTTTGTCAGGATGCAGGGGCGGATTAAGCAGTAAGCAAGGTACTCACGGGATTACATTAAGCAAGGTGTGCAACAAGCTTAATTGTGTTTACTTACCAATCAGTAGTGCACAATTTCACGGGGGTTTCATCACCACTTTCATGTGGTGAAAAACAGGTAAAATTTTGACTACACACTAGTAAGTAGGCACAAGTAACTCCATGTGTACCTTGCTCATTGGATAATCCATCTCTGGAGTATGTCTTAGATGTTTGAAAATCATACTGTTTCCTAAAGAAACAAATCTGTAGCAAGAAGAGGAATAAAAGGGCTTTGAAAAGGTATCGGGATGTCTCCAGGCAATCAGGTAAATAAAGATCTTTGTCAATCTCATGCCAGAATAAATTCTAAGCAGATTACATTGAAACTCCAGAATACAGTAAAATTAACAAAGTAGTTAACCACTGGAAAACTGAAGGGACTTTTTATGTTTCACTATAAGGATGTACAGTATGCCCTGCCTATTGCAGGTCTGCGGAAATGGAGGAGAGAGGTAGGGGATACCCTGCAGTTTTAATCTGCTCTGAAACTGCTGCACACACTTCTCCTTTGCAAAGAACGGTTTACACGAGAGATTCCCTCCCCACACATCCCTCTTCTGCCAGCCAAATGGTCTTCTTCAAACACACACTTTTCAAAGAACTAAGGAGGTCTGAAGAGGCTTAATTTAGACCCTGCGTTCCTCTCCCTACAGTCCATTAATAAGCAGAAAACAAGTAATTACCCGCTTGGACAGGCCCCGAAAAACCTCAGTTTACAGCGACCCCCCACCCCACACACACGCACACAAAATCTGTCTTCTTGAAGAAGAATCTCAGTGTGCTGACCTGGTCCGCAGTTCACTGCACGCATTTCCTTCCTCACAATTTACCAGTCACCAATTAAGGATCTCATTTAGACCTGCTCCGCCAGCGCCCAACTGCTTAGAACATTTTTACCCCTATAACGAATCTCTGGGTTCCTTCAGCCCACTCAGAGCGCCCAACTGCGGGGAACCTGGGCCCTGCAGCCCACTCAGAGCGCCCAACTGCGGGGAACCTGGGCCCTTCACCCCGCTCAGAGCGCCCAACTGCGGGGAACCTGGGCCCTTCACCCGGCTCAGAGCGCCCAACTGCGGGGAACCTGGGCCCTTCAGCCCACTCAGAGCGCCCACCTGCGGGGAACCTGGGCCCAGGGCTCGCCTGCAGGTCCAGCGGGCAGAGAAGCTTCTCCGGGCGGCACTCGGGCTCGGTCACGGGTCACGCCGCCCCCACCCCGCCCGCACCGGGGCAGAGAGCGCTTCTGCACAGCTGCGCCTGCAATTCGGCGTCGCCCACAGCCCCGGGATCAGTGCGGGTCCCGAGGCTTCAGAGGTTCGCGTCCCAAGGCCTGGGCCACTTTAACGTGACACTCCATTTCTTCCTTCATTTTCCCGCTGCATTAATGCCACCTTCTGCTGGGCCCCAACCCGGGTCCGCGCCTGGAACGCCCCCACCTCACCACCAGCGCCCTTTACCTGCCAGCATCCCTCTGGGCTGGAAACAAAGGCGGAGGTGACGCTGCCAGGCGGGCAACTCCCCTCGGGCGGCCCCATCTCCGGGGTGGGGAGGATGTAGAGACGCGTAAGAAGGTACGAAAGGGAAACCGAGGCACCGAGGGGGTGGCTGAGCCTGGGTCTGCGGCCACCTCAGAAGTGGGGCTCCCTGGGCGGGGCGGGTTAGCCCCAGACTAGCCCCGCCCCGCCCGCCCTGCCCATCCCGCTCACCCGACCCGGCGGAGGGGTGGGGCCGGCAACCCCAAGGCGTCGCTCACCTCAGGAGAAACGCTCCGGCTCCCTCCAAAGGCGCGAGGAAAGCCCCGCCGCTCGCGCACGCGCACTAGCGCTCTCGCGCCTTCGCCCCTCTGGTCCACGCGCGCGCCCCTCCGACCAGGCTCTGGCCCGCCCCTGCCCTGCCCGTCAGCGTCCGCGACAGCCAATCCGCTCGCACGGGAGGCCCAGCGCCTGTCACGTGGCCACAGCAGCCAATCACCAAATTGCCCTTGGCTGCAAAGGCTCCCAAGTCTCTGTGGAGCTTGTTGCTACAGCGCGGAGGATGCGAGGCGTGCACGGGAAGACTAAGCCTGCTTGTTGGGGGACTGAGAAGCCCTGGATTGATCATTGGCTACATCTGTTAGTTTCCAAAATCCTAATATGAATAGTCATTACCTGGGTGTCTTGTTAAAATGCAGATTCTGATCCAGTAAGTTTGGGGTACGGACCTGAGATTCCAGCTTTCTAACTAGCTCCCAGGTGGTGGTGATGCTGCTCCTGGTCCGAGGACCACCCTTGAGGAGCAAGATTTTAAGGAAATCTGTCAGAAAGCGTAGGTTTTACACCTGACCCATGTTATTTTCAAGTTTTGAGACCTCTTCCTCCAGTGATGCAGAGCATTCCAGTGACTGAGTAAGCACTGGGTGTCCTGATGACGCTCATAGTTTGGGCAGCGGCTGAGGGGAAAAACCCGCGAACCAAACCTACTGCTGTGGTGTCGATTTGGACTCATAGGACCCTACAGGACAGGGTACAACTGCCCCATAGGGTTTCCAAGGCTGTAAATCTTTAGGGAAGCAGACTGCTTTGTCCCAGGAGCAGCTGGTGGATTGGAACCCCTGACCTTCCACCTCTGTGCTGTGTTTAATTCCCGCACCACCCACCCTTAGGCTAAGGGACAACAACCTATGCCAACTTGGGATTGGAGTGTGGAAAGTAGAGATGGGGACTGTATGATCCTTGGAAGTAACAGGACTGTGTTCTAAAATATTGGGCATGAGTTTCTGAGTGGCAGCTTTGCCAGACTCTGGCTTAAAGGGCCCGCTACTTTGTGGAATTTACACTCTGTTATAGAACTCCAAGGGCAAGTTCAGGGAGGGAGCTTGGAGTACAGGAAAAAGATGAAGGTATCTGATCTTTGCAGCCTAAGCTAGAGTGGTTGTAAACTAACCTGCCTTAAAAAAAAAGCAGTGCTGTCGAGTTGATTCCGACTCATAGCGAGAAGTCTTAAAAAATTTTCCAGATACTCTTCTGTAATTCCAGAGTCAGGACTTCAAGAAGCCCATTGCCTCCGCCATCTCTCAAACTTGACCTGAACTTAGTGTACAGACTGGCCATCTAGGAGCTTTGCTGTTCAGCATAATCAAGCTCTTATTGCCCAGTGTTTTCCCTGATATGCTCCAAGAGTGTAAGGGCTAAATTCTCCAAAACCTTCAGACCAGGTGGTGTGATATTCTACCACATTGCTTCAAGCAGTTATTACTCACTTTACTCATCAAGGGGACTAAACTGCCATTTAGAGAAAACTTCATCCTTGTCAGTGTGTCTTATCAGGACTAGAAGTGAAGCCCAATCAGTAACCTTGGACATTGTTCATCACATTGCTCAGTATCAGAGCAGGCATAGCATAAAATTCAGAGTTTCTGGGAACACGTTAAATCAAGTTCTGGTTACAGCAGGAATAAACAGCTGTCCAATGGAGAAAAATACATTTGAAGTCTCAAAGAAAATTTCCTTTGCCGTCTTCTACCGTCGCTATCAGTCGGAATCAACCCGATGACAGTGGATTTGGTTTGACTTGGTTTTAGCATTAAACCAACTGGAGGAGTCCTGGTGGCTCAGTGGTAAAGTGCTTGACTGTTAACCAAAACTCAGTGGTTTAAACCCACCAGGCTTATCATGGGAGAAAGATGTGGCGACCTGCTTCTGTGAAGATTACAACCTTGGAAGCCCTATGGGGCAGGTCTTCTCTGTCATATAGGGTCACTATGAGTCAGAATCGACTCCACGGCAATGGGTTTGATTTCGGGTTTATCATTAAACCAGTGGTTCTGAAGTGTGGCTGTCCAGTAAAGGTTTTAAGGGTGTAGATTTGGGGCCCCTGTGCCCAGAGGTTCTGCTTGGTGTGAGGCCTGGAACCTGGGTAGCTATAGGTTTAAAAAGTCCCACAGGTGATTTGCTATCCAGCATGTGTGAGAACACCTGCGTAAGTTGCTAGATCAATGGAGTCATTCTCTCACAAGGAAAAGTCACGTCTGCAACACAGATCACTAATGACACAAAGACTGTGAAAACAGAGGGCATTTTCCACACAATATGTGAGAATACATAAGAAAGGCCAAAAACAATTCATAGGAAATAAATACACCAAGGACATTTCAGTGGTACAAATTGAAAAGCCAGGTCCACAACTCAGGTTCATTCCAGTTGATTAGCTAAATGTTTCAAAAAGAACCTATTATCTTTGTCAACCATGCCAAGCTGACCAGCTCTCTAGTGCTATCTTCACTTATTCTATGCCTCTCTTACCAAAAGCAAATTCCTGGTTGAATATCATTAACAGTTATTCTCTGAGGCTTTTCCCAAAGTGTGTAAGGAGTCACCAGGGGTACTTGTTAAAATGCAGATCCCCAGGACTCACCCCAGAGTCTCCTGTTACTTCTCTCATGTAACAGTCCTGAAGTCATTATTGGTCAAATGCGAGTCCAAACTGGATCTCCTGATAGAGAGCATCTACACATACGCAAGCCCTCAAATAAAAGAGCTATGATATTAGTTTAGTTTGCCATGCTGGCTAAATATAGGAGGGCCATTCCATTTAAAAAAAAAAAAAAAAAACTCCAAGGGATTCTCAGTTCTCTTTACTGGGATTGTAGGAAGTTCTGTCATTATTATTTTTATTTTTAATTAGGCATCAGGATGCTGTTGCACAGAGTTTTTCTATGGAATGATGTGTAATGTAGTGGAGCTTGACTCAGTTTTTAACTCAATTAGTGAGGTCCCCTCAGAATGCTCTCCTAACAACAGCCGTCTTTTTCTAAAGTGACTTTATTTTTGACACCAAAAATATGGAAGCCCAATGTGTGAGCCTTCAAACTAGCTTCTTTCCTGCTCTGATGCTTCTAAAAATATATTTCACAGCATCCAAATGGGAAGGAATGTTTTTCGCCTTGTAAACTTGTAGCTCTATCTATTGGGTAAAACAAGGGCAGATTTCATTGGTATTTAACTAGCATGAATACTGTGAATTTTAAACTAGAAAAAAAATTGTTTTCCCCTTTATGGGTGTCATCATTATAAAGAGAGGCAACAGGAAACAAAGAGATGCTTACTTGAGAATATGAATTTGTATAAAGCACATCTAGGCCCTCATTCATTATCTGTTTCTCAGTCTGCTTGCCTCACATACATAACTCGGCCCCACCTCTCTGCCCCTTGATAACTTAGCTCCAGCCACAACTATCTTCTTAACTTTTCCTCAAATACTCCAAGCCCACACTTGTTGCAGGAACACACTACTCTCTCTGGATGGAATCTTCTGCCCCCATGTACGCACAGGGCCCTCTCTCCCTCACTGAACAAGTCTTTGCTTAAAGGAGGCCTTGTCAGAGAGGCCTTCCCTGGTCAAATGATCCAAAGAAGCATTTCCTCCAGCAACTGGTGCTCTCTAACCAAGCCTTTCTTAACCAGGGTTCTGTGAGAGAATTTCCCTAGAGAAAACAATGTCAGTGACTTTTTCATACCTCCCAAGGATGGTACATAGCTAACATCCTTCTAGTTGCATAGAAGTTAATTCATTGTACATAACAGCTGCTTTAGGACATTAGTGTTTAATTCTCCCGTGGAACTGATAGAAAAGGGCTGCTGTAAATGGTTATCCCACTTGATTTTTCTTCTGAGCTCTTATCAACATTTCATGAATTATTTTTTTTTGTCTCTAGAATGTAAGCGTATGGACCTTGATTTTGTTCCCTGCTTATCCTCCATGCCCAGAACTGGTGTATAGTAAGAAAAACAAATCCACTGCAGTGCAGTCAATTTCAACTCATATTGACCCCATAGGACAGAGTAGAACTGCCCCATACAGTTTCCAAGGAGTGCCTGGTGGATTCCAACTGCTGACCTTTTGCTTAGCTGCCATAGCTCTTAACCACTATGCCACCAGGGTTTTCCTGGTATAGAGTAGACACTCAAAAAATATTTGTTGAATAAACTCCACAGCAGCAGTGTGTGTTATAACTTTTTATATAAAAGCTTTTCTATTTTTAAAACAATTCATGTTAAAACTTCTATATCCAGAAATATGTATAGTATGGATTTCCTGAGTGGTATGATAAGACAAAGTGTTAAAAGAATTGGCAAAGCTAAAATATTAGTCCAGATACTAATAAAAGAATGCTTTCATCATCCAAACGTAAATGACCAACTGCTCAATCAGGATGAGAGATGGGGGAGGGGTTAATAATTTGAGGATGTTTTCTACAACCCGTAATAACAGAAAATAGAGCAGGCTTTCATTCCAGACAGGATCAGAAATGGACTCTAGACATTGCTGTGGGTGAAGCACTCAGTAAGAATTAAAAACAATTAAATTCTTCATCCTCGTGAGACAGAGGAAAACCAAAAAACGTGTTTCAGGCACTCTAGATTTTTAAAAAGGAAAATATGATAAATGTAGGCCCCACCCAGGAGATAATTGAAAGCAAGTACTTTAAAAAGTCAATAACGCACAAGAAAATCCTATATACTTTTCCCCTTGCCTTCCATGAAAAGTTTGTACCAAGAAATAAAAGTAACAAGCATTTTGGGGTAGAAGCTAAAAAAAGAACTGGTAAAGCCATATAAATTACTAGAGAAAAAATAGGGAATTTTCCCCAAACTGGCAAGAGAGCTCATGTGAACAGGATAAAGACACCCAGCAAACTAAAAATGAGGAAAATAATAACTGTACCAGAAAGAATTTGAAAAGCACCTTGTAAGTGTCTTAACCCAGTAAAGTGTCTTAAAAACCAATAAAAGGAGATCGTTTCAACATGTAAATGGGAGGAAGTCACTCAAAGAATAAGTGGGATCTTTGATCTTTTTTTTTTTTTTTTTGATCCTTGTAGATAAAGGATTTGCTCGAGAATGGAAAGGGGGATATTTTACACGCTGAATTGTTTGAGCCAAATTGAAAGAATAAGTGGAGGCTTCCTTTCCCATGATGTCCCCAAAGATGAACTAGTTGGAATTACTTGACTGCACGCTACTCGAAGATACTTCACCAGGCTGGACAAAATCAATGCGGACAAACTGTCAGGACAGAGAGGTGGAGAATCTGCTGGCTCAGATCGGTGGCTTATATGTACAAATGTGTAGCTGTAACCCCATTCAGTGAAGGAGTTCAGAGGAGACCTGAAGAACCACGATCAGAAGAGCTTTGCTTTAATAACAGGCAAAGTCATAGAGCCTATAACAGCAATGAAAAAATCATTGAATATTTAAACAAAAGTCATCTTTGGGAGGAAAGACAATGTGAATTTTAAAAGTAAAAGCATGCTTGATTTGCTGGTTTCATGAGAGATGCATTGGTCACTAAACAAATGAGAACTGATGAGTATCTTCTGGGTTATTATATTTCTTTCCAAGTGACTTTAATTAGGCTCTCCATGATGGCAACAGGGGTACAGACCACAGAATACTGCACAATCAATAGACAGCAACGTGCCCTCCTCTGAATGAAGTCCAAAGAGTAGGAATCCTCAGGGATACCATTACATACACCTACTTCTTAACTTCTGTAGTAAAGAAATACTTAAGTGTTTGCTAAGTAGATTACTTTCAAAATTTGACATGCTTCAAACGCCCTCATCATATACGTTGTCTTGCTGTTTGACTAGGCAGGATAAGAATTACATATCACCATACTGTATTTTTGTTTATCTCTTATGACCTTACTATTACTTGTGAATTTGTTAACCAGTTAAAGTTACAGGTTTAAAACGAACTAAAAGCCCAGCACACAGTAAGCATTCAACAAATGTTAACTGTGTTTAAATTGATTTAATAAATAAATAAAACTTCAGAAAACCAATCAATAGATTCCAGGCTGTCCACTCTCCCCTCCCAACCCCAATGTTCTTTCATTTTGTACTGGGCTCCCTTCTGGAATTTCATCAGCTATCTTTTTTTATCTCCAGCTGCATCAGCAACAGCCGTCTGGCAAAAAGTTCCTGCCAATAAGGGTGCAAAAAGCATAGTCTTTATATATTATCATACCTATTTATGGGAGTTCCTGGATGGTACAAAGAGTTAAGCGCTGGACCACTAGCCGCAGAGGCTGGCAGTTTGAACCTGCCCAGAGGTGTCTCAGAAGACAGGCTTAGTGATCGGTATCTGAAAGTTCACAGCCTTGGAAACCCTGTGGAGCACAGTTCTACTCTAACACACACAGGGTCACCATAGTTGGAGTGAACTCGAGGACAACTGTTTGTTAGCTTACCTAAAAATATTAAGGTTAATGAATAGTAATCCCATTCATTCACTCACACATGCCCCAGCTTTGAAGCAGCATTCTTTGGGTACGGTAATTTAGTCCTCATAAGTGTGTAAAATTTTTTTTTTTTTAAGTGTGTAAGCTTTGGGATGCAGCAGTCACCCATAGCTGAGGCACAGACAGATAAAACATGGCATAAAACAGAGAAAGGGAAAAAAGAGTGAGAGAGAAACAGACTATGGTTTAGGGAAGATGTTACAAGACAGACACCTACAGGGTGAGAGAGTCAAAGCGAAGGAGTGAAACAGGCAGCAATAAGAAAGTAAGAAGAGTTGGGGACTGTGGTATTACTAAATTACAGCCCATTTTTGCAACATGAGCATGCAAGATCTACCGTATCATATTTTTAGAGATCTAGAAATCTGGATTTATATAAGAAATTACCCATTTTTTAAAAAGAAATCTCTGTGGACCAAGCAAAACACATCTGCAAATCAGATATGAGCCACAGCTACAACTCTTAGCTAAAAGTGTCAATTCCGCAGCCTAAAATCCCTCAAACTCCTTCCCTGAACTGTGTCATATGACCACCACTAGGTGCAGGGGAGACTAGGAAATAAAGTTTTTTTTGTTTTTTTGTTTTTTTTTTAAGCTGAGTACATTGTTGCAGTAAAACCTGGACTCAGCTACTAAGCAAGGAGACCATACATGTAAAGGAAGGAATATGCCCCATGCTTTCAAATACTAGGTCTAAGAGAATTCCGCAAACATCTACCTTCTCAGCAACCTCCTTTCTCCCTGCTCTTGAATGTTCCTTGGAGGTGCCTAGATCAAGCAACTAGCCTGAGTATAATGTGACTTCTACTGTTTTATTATACAACTGCATTCAATTAAAGGACTGCACTCACTGTGCTAAATGTGGCCATTATCAATATAGGGTGTGTCTGGGGAAAGCAGACAAATGAGAAAGGAAATATATGCTAGAAATACCAGGTGCAAGAAATTAAAACCTGAATCCCTGCTTTTGCTGGGGCTTTCAATACATGACAGATGTACTTCTCCTGTCACTGTCCCAGTCTCAAGACAAGCAAATGTCCCAGAAGTCATTAGATTTAAATTACTTAGGAAAATGTCTCTGAAGTCAAAAGCTGTATGAACCAAGTACACATTTCTAATTTACACATCAGCGACCGTTTTACTGAAGAGTTAGATGTACCAACTTTATAGCATAGAAAGAGACGGCAATAATCTCCTAGTAATGATGCAACATCAGTGGGTGGGGTTGATTAAGGCCTCTGGACTGTCTTAGGCTCCTTCTGCCTTTCTGAACTGCCACTCTTAGCATTTGGCTTTCACGCTCACGGTTGCTTCACGCTCTCAAGATGACTATTCCACCCCTTGCCTTATTTCTGCACTCAAGGCAGAAATAAGAAGGATGCAAAAAGGAAGAAGAGGTAGCACCTATATTGAGAAAGGAATGATTCCCCAGGGATGTCCACCAGTCTTCTGTTTACATCTCACTGGCCACAACTTGTCACATGGCTATTTCTACATGCAAGAGCTGATGGGAAATGTATGTTTTAGCCAGACACATTGCTGCCTCGATGAAAGTCAGAATTCAGAGTTTTGATTTTAAAGAAAAAGTGGAGAATGGGGATTGGAATTAGCAACTAGCAGTACTCCCACACCATCTGATTTTCAAAAATAGTTCACTCTCTTTGACAAGAAGTTGGCAATTCTCTGTAAACCACAAGGATTTTTCCCTAATTTCTTCCCAGAAGCCACTTCTCTATCTTAATCACACACGTGTTGTACTACTTCCTTCTGTGGCCCCTGTACTACTTTTCTAGTTGTCATGATTATCTCAAAAGAGTAAACCTTAAACTTCTTTCTTACTGATTCATCATTTCACTTTTTTGCCCTTTTTCTCTCTCTCACACACAGGCACAGATACACCTGGTTTTACTCTTCCCATGTTTTTGAGAGTAGAGTGATGGTAACAAAGTGCCCTCATTTCATCCAGTCTAAAATCATCACTGTATCCTTGTCAGTGTGGGATCAAACTGAAGGGCATCTAGAGATAAAAGGGGAACCATTGGCAGAATGGGTACACAGAGGATAGAGGTATAGCAAATCCAAGGGAGGGAATCCAGCCACAGTAGAATGGACGGGAAAAAGGTTGCCAGGTTTAGCAAATAAAAATACAGGATGCCCAGCTAGATTTAAATTTCTGATAAATAATGAATAATTTTAGTATATCCCAAATATTGTATGGGACACACTGATACTAAATATTTATTTGTCGTTTATCTGAAACTAAAATTTAACTGGTTACCCTGTGTTTTATCTGGCAACCCTGACCAGGAGGAATCGTGTCCACACCATCACAGAGCTGAATACAGCTACTGAGCCCACTTCTCTAACTACTGACTTCACCTCCTCCCCTGGAGCTTTCCCATCAACGTCTAGCCTGAGAACTACTCCCCAGTATTTTTGGAGACTCATCAAGGCAGCTAAAGCTGAAGCATTCTTTTTAATAACTTACTTTTTTTTATTATTTCCTGGAACACAGACCCCCTTGGGCATGTAGATGAGCTGCAAGTAGGTCTCCGAATCCACTGAAATTGTGGCCTCACGTGGTTTTCATTTATTTATATTCATTCATCCTTTCATTTAGTCATTCAACAAACATTTATGGCTCCTTACCGTATTAAAGGCACTAAACAAGGTCCAGAGAAAAAAGTCAAATAAGACAGAGTCCCTTCATTCCAGATGCCCCTGTTATATGTGACATAACCTGCTCTCCAGTGTAGTTAATGGTGGTGTGCCGGGGACCCTTGGTGAATCCTGCAGACATGGCTGGAGACTTTCTTGGCAACTTGCCATGGTATAAGTCTGTCATCTGTGACCACATGGACCCTAAAAACTTGTTAGGAGCACACAGTGCTTCAAAGGGTAGGCCATGCCATTGCATTGAGTACTGAAGGGAGCTTGAAGTGAGGGATAGTCTGCTATCTTGCATTATTAGATCATGAGACTCTTCCCACGCTGGCTACTGTGTAGCACTCACTCTAACAGGACAGAAGCCCAAATGAGAAGCAAAGAATTGTAATTGGAGGTTTTCACTGTCAAGCACTGTGAATGAACAGGACACTTAAGGGACAGAAGTAGTGAGAAGGTCTTTTCCACAGGACCTGATCATAGAAAAACTTCTTAACCTGCCCCTCCAAAGGCAGGGTTTGGAGAGGGAGTCTGGCAGTCTCTAATCTCTACCCTTTGAAACAGCTGAACAGTTTAAGGAAAGAAACCTCACAGGCAGAGATGCTGGGAAAACAGTGCCAGTTATTTGTGAGATTAAGGGCTTTGCTGAAATACTCTCACAACTAATGTCTAACTCTATTGTTGACTTTGGACTGGCAAAGAAAAGGGCTAATATCAACCTTCCTTTTTCAGACCTCCTCCCTACGAACTCAGAATACAGAACTACTCACTTCTTCCCAGCCTCTACAAAGAAGGGAGCAGATTTTGAACATGTATTCTACTCCTGAGGGATGTTGTTACCTTTTATTTGGAAGTTTCTGGTGATCAGATTTGAGAGACAGAAAGAGAAGATAGATTCAAAAGTTCCCAGATTTATCTTAAAAACACAGCCCATAGCCAGAATGCTCCTTAGAAGCAAGGATGGCGAGACTTGTCTCACGTACTTGGAACATATTATCAGGAGATTCCAGTCCTTGTGGATTTGACAGGCTTGTAAAACATACTACAGAAAAGCTTCACCCTTAGGTATGGGCCAAGGGCTCCCCTTCTCAGGATCTATGCCTCAGGGGACCCATGCTTTGGAGGGCTTCCTTGAGATTTTCTGCCCCCCTCTTGTAGGTGTGACAGTACCATTGGCGCAGGATGCCCAGAGCCCAGACTGGGATCTCCGTGGACCTTGTTGCCTGTTTTGTCCTTTGGAGCACTCTCTAATTCTCTACCTCATGGGTAGAGTTCACCTGCTGCCCCAAGAAACTCAGGCCCATATATCCATGGGATTGTCCCAGATCTTCTGGGCTAGGCCCTAGATCTACAATGGCAGTCTGGTGAGCAGATTGCTCCTGATGGCAAAAGCAGTACTTCTTGTGTGGGATCACATGAGATTAGAATAAGTTCACAGTTGGGGAAAAGATAATTTGCCAGCTCAACTAACCAGCAGAGCTCAGGACAGAAGGGGCTCCTGTCCCGGCATAAATGGTCCATTGACTTTGAATATCTTTTCTCCCTGCATGGACCTGTGATGGCTTATTCCAGGAGAATAGGCCCTTGATGGCAGACTGCAACCATTTCAGCAGTGCAGTGGAGAGGTGGATGTTTGATATTTGACACCGCTTTGCCTACTAAACAGGGTCCTCACCTACCACATCAGGGGAAAAGGACTAGTGGCTCCACTCAGGTCATCCAGCCACCCGTGACAGGGTCCAAGGATAACTGGTACCTCCCAGTCCTTACAACCAAAAGCATTGGGTGACCATGGTCCATCTGCAGATCCTACCCACCCATACGCTCTAGGGAACAGGGACGCGCTTTCCTCACAGACACTTGGGGGACGTTTCTCAGCCCCCTGCCTTGTTCACAGCGTGACTCCCTACTGCAACCAGATAGCAGTACCTGCAACAATCACCTCTGCCCCTCTAAGATTGTAGGACAGAGCTTGTACCACACACTAGATGATGAGCTACCTGGACACCTGAGCTGAATCCATACAAGAAAAGTGAATGGACTCCTAGACTGATATATCTGATAACAGCTCCAGCCATCTGGTGACAGGACAGCAGACCTTCAAAGGTGAAAATAATCCAGCTAGCTCACTCAAGCAACCCATCTGAGCATATCAAAACAAAACAAGCGAAGAAGCTAGGTTACAGGAGGCAAAAAATCTTGTCAGTGAGTCACTAGGGGTAATAGTGAGTGGTGCCACTCTCTTTTCCACCTCTCGATTCCTGGACCCATGAATCCTGGCTACGGGAGATACAACACCATTTATTGGACGCTGGTTTAGAGCATATACAGCCTCTAGGTGAACACTGCCCCAACCCTGCAAGGTACTGCCACCTAGCTGGCACCATAATTGTGTCTTTAGGAGTCCATTCCATCATTCTATCAAACCAGCTGCTTCAGGATGATGGGGAACATGGTAAGACCAGTGAATTCCATGAGCATGGGCCCACTGCTGCATTTCATTTGCTGTGAAAGGAGTCCCTCGATTCAAGGAAATGCATGTGGGATACCATGATGGTGGATAAGGCATTTTGTAAGTGCATGGGTGGTAGTTATGGCAGAAGCATTGAATGCAGGGAAGGCAAATCCATATTCAGAGTAAATGTCTATTCCCGTAAGAAAAACGTTGCCCTTTCCATGATGGAAGTGGTCCAATGTAATCAGCTTGCCATTAGGTTCCTGGACGATCAGTTTAAGGGATGGGGCCATATCGGGGACTCAGTGTTGGTCTCTGCTGCTGGCAGATCAGGCACTTAGCAGTAGCTGTTGCCAAGTCAGCCTTGATGACTAGAAGTCCATGTCGCTGTGCCCATGCATAGACTCCATCCCTGCCATCGTGGCCACATTATTCATGAGCAATGATGGGAGTACCTGGGAAAAGAGGATGAGTGGTTCCAACAGAACACGTCACTATCCACTTCATTGTTAAAGTCTTAGTCTGCTGAGGTCACTCTTTAGTGAGCATTCATATGAGACACAAATATCTTCACTTCTTTGGCCCATTCAAAGAGGTCTATCCACATACCTCTTCCCCATAAATCCTTGTCTCCAGTTTCCCAATCATGTCCTTCTGAGTCCTTCACAGTCCAGCTAAACCACTGGCCACAGCCCGTGCATCAGTAGACATACAATCACACATCTGGCCATTTCTCCTTCCAGGCAAACTGAACAACCAGGTGCACTGTTCAAAGTTCTGCCCATTGGGAGGATTTCCCTTCACCACTGTCCTTCAGGGAGGTCCCAGCAAGGGGCTATAGTGCTGCCGCTCTCCATTTTCAACTTGTGCTTGCATATTGCGCAGAACCATCTGTAAACAAGGCATGAGTTTTCTCACCTTCGGTCACCTGATCATAAGGAGCTCCCCATGAGGCCATGGGTGCAGACTGGAAGATGAAAGGTATGTGACAGGAGTGGAGACCATGGGCATTTGGGCCATTTCCTCATGCAACTTACTTGGGCCTTCACATCCTGCTCAGGCCCGATCTTGTATATATCACTTCAATTAATGATGGAGTGCTGCTGGGCAAGTCCAACTTTACAACTCTGTGGGTCAGACAACATCCAGTTCATAATGGATAGCTCAGGCCACAGGTTGACTCAGTGGCCCATGGTTAAGTGTTCAGTCTCTACTAAGGCCCAGCAACAAGCCAAAAGCTTTTTCTCAAAAGGAGAGTAGTTATCTGCAGAGGATGGCAGGGCTTTGCTCCAAAATCCTACAGATCAGCGCTGTGATTCACCAAGAGGGGCCTGTCCTTCAAAACAAGGATGAACAAAAAGGCATAGGCCAGATTAATGGCTGGATAAATAAAAAATATATATATATTTTTTATTTTACAAGGTACCAGGAGGTGTGTGAATTTGCAGTTCACTCCTCCAAGGAAACTCCTCTTCCAACTGATTGGCTGCTCACATCAGATCATAAAATGGAGGCTGATTACATAATTTCTGCCAAACCCCCGAGAATCGTAGCCTAACCAAACTGACACATAACATTAACCATCACAGTGGTGATGAAAATGTACTGAAGTAGATACTGACGATGGGTGAGTAAGATTGTAAAAGTACATAAAGCCACTATGCTACACACTTCAAAACTATTAAAAAAATTTATTTTATGAGAAATCTACCTGTTAAAATAGTATAAAGTGACCTGGAAAAGTACTACAACAAAACCAAAGAAATTTCCACTCAGGTGAGTTGAAGAAAAGGTGTGCTTCTGGAGCTGATGTTCCCTAGCTGTGAATGAGGAGTGGCTGTGGAGGACGTAGAGCAAATGATTCATCCTCTGGTGACTGAAGCAGAGCTGGAGATGGAGGACCTGGTGCTCTATGGAGCTTTGATGTAGAGCAGTAGCAGGGTCGACGTCAGCAGGTGGTCTGGGAGCTGGTTCTGAAAATGACCCATGTGGTCTCTGTCCCCAGGAGCTCACAATCTATCTGTAGGAGAGACACGAAGATGGGTAAAAGAATGAAAACAAATACATGCAAAGAAAAGAGCATATTTTGTAGAGAAAATAATGTAAGGTGCTGTGAGATAAGGCTGGTGTGTGGTCCAAAAGGCCTGACTAAGGTGACATTTATGTGTGACCAGAATGACAGGAGGGACCAGCCCTGCTCTTGTCTGGGGACAGAGTGCCAGGGAGAAGACACAGCTGGTACAGAGACTGGAAGACAGACGTGAGTTTTTCCAGAGAGAGAGTTGAAATGCAGCCAGTATGGCTAGAGGGAACGGAGGAGGAGAGGAGGCAGGGAGGAGGAGAACAGGTCCAGGACCCATGACCTGGTAGGCTGGAGGAGTTATCTCCTGCTCTGTGATAAAAAAAAAACACCCCCAAAACTAATGACTCACAACACAATACAGTACACAGTCTCTGTGGGCCAGGAATCCAGGCATGGCTTACCTGGTGACTGCCCCAAGTTCAGGAGACTGTGGTTGTGATCTCAACTGTGTCTTGACTGGGGAGGATCTGCTCCCTACTCACTTCCATGTTATGAGCAGGACTCTATGAGCTGTTGGTCTGGGGGGCCTCATTTCCTCTCTGTCTGTTGATCAGGACCCTCCCTCAGGTCCTTGTCACATGAGTCTCTCCATGGGCAGGTCATACATCACAGCTGCTTCCTGGGGGGAGGGAGAGAAATAAATGACAGAGAGAGAGATGACTGAGATAGAGAATAAAAGACAGCCAAGAAACATTGCCCCAAATGGGGTCATTATGAGTTGAAATCGACTCAGTGGCACCTAACAACAACGTTCTTGAGAAGCGAGTACCTGAGTCCAATCCACACCAATGGGACGGGGTCACACAGGATATGGAGACCAGGAGTTAGGATAGTTGGGAGCCACTGTGCAGGTTATCTACCCCCTAGTCTGAGATGAGGCACTGGGTTGGATTCTATATAATGGGAGTTACTGGAGGGTTTCATGGAGAGGGTGACAATATCTGACGTTCATTTAATTACAACCCCATCCTAGGGCAGATTGGGAAATGAGGCCAAGAATGGAAGTGACTTTCCCAAGCTCACACCACCAGGGCCCAGCCCTCTTTGGAGATGTACTCTATGCTGCTTCCCACCCCTGCTTGAAAATCTTCCATCTCTGAGTTTGTGCATTAGCTACATGGGCAGATTACCCAATAGGCAAGGTAAGCACGGTGAACTCCACATCTCTGCTGTGGCAAAACCCATGCAAAATTGCTCACTAAAGATTAGTAAGTAAGTACAAGTAGACATGTGCTTACCTTGCTTACAGGGTCATCTGCCCCCCGTCAGGGACTGTATATTTGAAAAGAGGCTTTGATTCTGTAGGAAGGTGCTGTGGGGTTGGGAGAGACAGATGCCAGCCATACCTAGAAGGAGAGTACTGGATATGGTGGAAAAATATGAAAAGGTGAAAATGTTCATTACAGATGATCTGGTAAGCAGGTAAGGCCTGTCCTTACCTTGCCTATTAGATAATCCACCCCTGATTAGCTTCAGGTAATGCCAATCCACCGGTTCTATAGGTATTATCTCACGTATACCTGCTAATGTCCCTAGGAAGAAGACACTAGTATGATCCCTGTTGTGTGGGTAAGGGGACTGGGGAGGCTCTGAGAAGCACAAAGACTTGTCCAGGGTCACAAACTGGTTGAGAGGGATGAGCTTTGTTTGAACCCAGCTCTGTCTGCTCAAAGCTGGGGCCCTGGCTACACCCAGGTTTTCTCCGGGTTCTGGGGGCAGGGGGAGGGCTGTGTTGGTGTCACTGTGTACAGTTACAGAGATTGCATGGGGAGAGGTGAGCATTCAGCAGCCCACAGGGGACTTTGGGGAGGCTTTAACTGACATCAGGCCAAAGTCAGGAGGCCAGGCCGTGACCTCACTTCCTTGACAACAGAGTACATAGAACTTGGAACCCTGGTAACCAGCCCCCTACCCAGCTCACTTGAGTGGAGACACTCAAACTAGGAACATGTTTTCTTGTTGTCTCCCATCTTCCCTTGTGTCAAAGCTTGAGAGACCCAGGAGTTCGACACTTTCACCAAGGCTGAGACATGGTCTCGTCTCCCAACCACGGACGCTCAGGCCATTTACCAAAAAGAATCTGAAGGTAACACAGGGTGGCCCAGGGCTGCCAATCCAGGCCAGGCCACCACTGTGATCCCACCTAGAAAGCCCCACACCCCTCTCCCAGGTCATACCATCCCCCAGGCCATGCCAGCCCTTGTCCTCATGGGGTCCCTGGTAACGGGGGCTGGGAGGAAATGTGGACAGAACTGATGAGGCAGAAAGTTGTTGGCTGAGGCAGGGTCCATTTGGTAGAGAGGTGGTGGGGGTCAGGGAAGGAGGAGCCATGTGACCTGGGGAGATCTGGGAGAGGAGGAGTGATAATGAGGTTGATGAAAATGGGGCTGCTGTTTGAGGACTAGCACAGATTGAGGGCAACCCCTAGGTCCACCCCCACGGTCTCTCACCATCCTGGGTTCATGGGCCTGAGTCTGACCATGACTGGTACTAGTCCATCAGATTGGGTGCCTTGGGGAGGCTGGGGGCTGGGCTGGCAAATGTGGAGGCCTCTTTTATTTCCCTGCCCTGACCACCCCGATAACACAGAACACTGGGATGTAAGCCTACCCGGGGGTTCCAGTTCAGACCAGGCCTTAGGGAGGGACTGTACGGGTCACAGACTGAGTGAGCACTCTCGCCTGGGTCTTCTCTGAGATCCCGCTCACCCTGAGTGTGGCAGTCAACGTGCAGCCCTAGCTCCTGGCATTGCCTGGGCCACTGCTGACCCTGTGCCAGCCCAGCTTCTGCCAGATTCTGCTGCAATCAGATCCTGATTTTTCTATCTGTGGACTTGGTCAGGCCTGGATGGTGCTGCCCACAGGCCAACCCATCCAGCATGGGGGAACTGGGAGCTCCTCGGAGGCACAAGGCCTTGAGGGGCAGAGAGGGAAGGAGGTGGCTCGGAGGGGTTCTTGATGCCTCCCTGGCCGCTGCTGGCACTGTCTCTGCAGAACAGCCAACAGGAGATCCCCAAGGAAAAGGAGAACGGCATCGTCTACTCGGTCTACCCCAAGAAAGGGGCCAGGAAGGGCTGGCACAGGTTCTGGGTGAGTATGGGGGGAGGGGAGTGCCATCCCCACCTAGGGACCCGAGATGACCAGAGGGGGCCCAGGGCCCAGACACAACCCTGTAAAACTCAGGTCCCTCACAGGACTTTCCCTCTCGAGGGTCGCCAGTCCCCTCCCAAAGGAATCAACCTTTCTCCCCCCTCCCCCCCAGTGTCCTCCCTGCCTTGGCCAGCTACAAAGTCACTCTTCCCATATTTGTAGGAATATCAGAAACGAGTTTTTTATACTGTTGTCACTTCACATCCGCCCCTGCGTCTTTTGCATGTTGCTGCTGTTTTAATGTTTAACTTCTAATGCCAGTGCCCCAGGTAGCAGTTGGCTGGACTGTCCTTCCACACCTTCTCCCAGCCTCACATATCATCACACTTACCAGGCTTCTTTTACCCTAAAGTTCAGGGCTCAGGCTATGACACACCTTTTTCTACAACCTGCAGTCTCATGGAATATATCACGTGACCCCTTCAGGTCAGGGGCTATATCCTGACTCCCTGCAGAATGTTCCAGAAGGGAAGCCGGTTCCCACAGTGTCTGAGCCTCTCTCTGCTCCTGGCCCTGGACTGATTCGTTCTGCTGCCGTTTCAGCAGGGTTGCAGGAACACTTATGTGTGTCCTCATACGCTGACCTACCCAGGACAGATTCCCAGGAGTGGCATGCTGGGGGAAGGATGTGCACATTTCAAGTTAGGATCACTAGAGCCACACTCCTTCCCAAAACAGCGGTCGCAGTCCCGTGGCCCAGTAGTCTGTGACAATGGGTGTGTCCCTGCATCGAGCCCGTTCCGGCTATTAGGGTTCTTTTCCATTTTGCCAATCTGCTGTCAGGGTGGCCAATGGAACTGCAGGGTGGCTTTGAGGTGCTTGTTGGCCCTGAGAAGCAGAGCCCCCTCTCCTTTACTGGCCATTTGGATTCACTCTTCCTGAGTCATTTGTTCAGATCCTGGGTCCTATGGGGGTCTTTCTCCCACCCAGGATCTCCAGGCTCTCACCCTTGACTGCATCTTTGGACTCCCTAGCCTCAGGTTCTCAAAACTCCCTTTAATGTACAGAAAGAAAAATCTGTGCCTTGCTTATCTCATGGGTGTGTCTGCTCTGTGCACTGTCTCCAGCTGGGAAGGAGTGAGCTTGCACCAGACATTCCCCTCTGAGTCAGGAGCAGAACAGGCCTCATGTAGCACAGAGGGAACATCACAGAGCCCTAGCGTCGGACAGTTCTGGGCTCTGACTAGGTGACTTCGAGCAGACACTAGATACCACCAAGCCTCTCTTTTCTCATCTGTGGAATGGGGTGTTTTGTGAGGACTCAGTGGGATACTGCTCTTCCTCCATGGTGTTACCACGGTTATTTAGTTAACAAAATCCCTTCAGGTTCCTAATGTTTTTAATCATCCCCCACCTCCAATCCTGCTTGGAAAGCTGAGGCCTGTTTTCTGATAAAGGCACTCGTGCCCCACCTCCTGCCACAGGCCACTGAGGGAGAGGGAGTGCCTGGTCTGAGCTCCATGCCCCTGATCCTCCTGGTGGTTCATGAGGCTGCCTCTGACAATATGTCCCTCCTCTGTCCCACCCCAGTGTGTCTGTGGTTCTGACGAGGACCTGGATGAGGATTGGGTGATGAAAACCTTCAAGGCAGGCTCACTGGAGAAGCTAGTCGAGCACTTGGTGCCCGCCTTCCTAAAGGGTGACTTCTCCTACATCGAAATCTTCCTTGGGACCTACAGAACCTACTCCACCACCCAGCAGGTCCTAGACCAGCTGCTCCAAAGGTGAGTGCCCCGTCCTCCACAGCCCAGTTTGACTCTGACCCCTACCAGCTCTGATTCTGGAGAATGTCACTTCACCACTCAGAGCCTCTTTGCTCCATTGAGAAGTGGGGTGGTAAAGGACAAATCAGCTAGAATTACTGTCAGGAGCCCATGGGACAAGCCATGGAAAGTGTGTACTGGAGCCTAGCTCTTTGGTAAAGGGTGTTGGAAGGGCTGGGATGTTCACATTTATTATTTTCTTCTCGCCCATGAAGAAGCTGCCTGTCTCACCCCTCACTGACTACGTGCCCTTGAGCAATCCTATTTCCTATTTGTGAAGCAGGATTGAGATTCAATTTAATTTGTCCTTGGTATAGCCAGAACAGGAGCCCCTCTTCCTGCAGGCTCGAAGAGGGGCCCCAGGACTCTCAGATACCTGGGAAGGTGCTGGTTGGGTTCACCCATTCACCAATTATCCATGAAGCCCCTCCTGTTGCAGACACTGTTCTAGGCACTTAACATCATTCAGTAGACGAAGAAGATAGGCAGCCCTGCCCTCCTGGGCCTCCATTCTAGTCAGGGAGTCAGACAGGAACACCAGACATCTTAAGCAGGTAGTGTTCACAGTGCGTTCGATGTGACACCCGTACACCACCTCTAGGTATGGATGTAACCACCCCTATTCTGCCCAGGACGGTGAACTCCATGACCAGCTGAAAGGGTGAGTGGACTTTGGGTGGAGAAAGAGGAGCTCTTGTCTATATGGACGGGTGGAGGCTATAGGGGTTCTGTGTCTGGATTGGGCCTGGGCAGACCCTGGGCCCCACTAGAGGAATGAGTTTAGGAGCACCCCCTGCAGGACATAAGCAGTCATAGAGCTGGGGGTGGAACCTGGGCGTCCTGGGGAGCAGAGGGGAGGCTGGGGGATCAGAAAGACCCCTGAGAGAACCTATCCTCCCACAATCCCCTCACATTTTAGCTTGCCCCCTCCCCTACTGGAGGGCCAAAACAGGAGGTGTGGAGGGCCGGGGGGTGGTGGAGAAAATTGCTCCCAAATCCCGATCCCTAGTCATGGCTGCTCAGCTGCATGTGGGGCCCCTGTCCTGGGGGAGAACAGTGTCCATGGGAGAAGCAGCCCTCACACACATGCAGAGAACCAGGCAGCATGCAGGTGCACACACTTCAGAGGAGGGGCCCTATGGCCTGGGCATCTGGGTCAGGGGATGGACTCTGTGTGTTGCCCAGCATCAGATAATCCTGGAGCACGACTGAGTGTCAGGCTGTGAGGTGAACATGCAGACACACATCTTTGTGCCCTTAGAGGGTTACTGTCCAGTGGGGAGAGGGCCAGGGGACAGAAAGAGATGTAATTCAGGCTCTCCCAGCAGGGAGAGTTGTACAGATCATTGATGGGGAGCTCCCTGTGGTGGAGGCTGTGTGCTAGCCCTCTGCTCAGTGACCAGGCCTGCCACTGCCAGGATAGCCAGAGGATGTGATGCAGGGTGGTGCTGACCTTTGGAAGGACGGGCAGACAAAGGGCCCTTTGCAGGGGTGCCCTGGGAGGGCAGTGTGGTGGGAAAGCAAGGCCTCTGACCCTCCTCTTTACCACCCACCCCCAGTGCCATCTCTTTTATCCTGGGCACATGGCTGAAAGAATACTCGGAGGATTTCCATCAGCCCCCATACTTCCCCTGCCTAAAGCTCCTGGTAAAGTATGTGCAGGTGAACATGCCAGGCTCACATCTGGAGCGCCGTGCCCAACTTCTCTTGGCCCAGCTGGATCAAATGAAAGTCACTGAGACAGAGCCAGAGGGTGAGGAGGACTGGGCATGCCTGCATGGGAGCTTGTGAGGGGCACATGGGAAGACCCCCAGAGGCTTGGGTTGAGCCAGAGCACAGAGTAACCTCAGACCCTCCTCTGGTGGACCACAGTCTGGGAAGACTTCCCAGGGTGGAAATCTTGGGAATGGGCTTCTCTTGATGGCAATGAGATGTTTTCCATCATTGGAAAGCACGAGGAAATGCAGTCATATTGGTGAACATTTCTCCTCTTGCAGCTCCGGAACCACGGCCAGCACCAGTTGTAAAAGTACCTCAGGATCTATCTTTGCCCCAAGAACCAGCTCCTGCACCATGTCCTGTAGTATATTCTGCTCCCCTATTGGCACCGGAGCTCCAGAGCACACCACCTATTTCAATGGCAGCTCCAGAACCGGCACCAGATGGAGAGCCGGCTGGAGGGGTGGATTCCCAGCCAGGGTCACCTCCAGAAGTGGCTCCCGGACCACTGGCTGATGTCAGTCCTGCTCCTGCTGCAACACCGGAGTATATCACCAGCGCCTACACTGGCATCAGATGAAGAGTCAGCTGGAGGGTCAGAGTCTTACCCTGGGCCACCTTCAGAGCCAGCTCCTGGGCTACTGGCTGCTGTCAATCCTGCTCCTGCTCCAACACCAGAGCTCAGTGTAGCCCAGACCCTCCTCCAGCTCCATCACCAGCATCCGATGGACAACTGGATGGAGAGGTGGATTCCCATCCTGGGCTTCTTCCAGAACCGGAACCTAGACCACCAGCTGATGTCAATCCTGCTCCTGCTCCAACACAGGAGCTCCGTAGAGCACCAGCTCTTCCATGACCAGCTTCAGCTGTGGCAGCAGAGGGATAGAACGAGGGAGGTTCGGATTCTTAACCTGGACCACCTCCAGAGCGAGACACTGGACAACCTGGTGATGGAGATCCTGGTCCTGAACCGACACCGAAGCTCAATAGAGCATCACCAGCTCCAGCACTGCCAAGAGATGGAGAGCTGGATTTTTACGCTGGGTGACTACCAGAACAGACTCCAGGACCAATTCCTGAGTTATATTCTGTCCTTGCAGCAACGTTGGAGCCGGGTACAACAACAGATTCTCCATGAGCAAGTTGAGCAGACAGGGAGCTTGCTGGAAGATCGGATTCTCTTCCTCGGCCAACACCATAATGGGCTCCTGGACCACCTGGTGGAGTTGATCATGCTCCTGGACTAACACTGGACCTCCATGGAGCACCATCACCAGCTGCATCACTGGTACCAGATGGACAGCTGGCTGGAGGGTCTGATTCTTACCCTGGGCTACATCCAGAACTGCCTCCTGGACCACCGGCTGATGTCAATCCTACCTCTGCTGCTACACCAACACCACAGCTCGCTGTAACCCACCACCCTCCATCTCCAGCTCTGGCCTGGGCACCAGGAGAACAGCTGGCTGGATGAGCTGGATTCCAACCCTGCACAACCTCCTGAAATAGTTCCTCCATCCCCTGCTGATGTTGATAGCGCTCCTGCACCAACACCAGAGCTCCTTAGAGCACCAGTTATTCCACAACCAGCTCTGGCAGTGACACTAGACAAAGAGCCAGCTGGAGCATCGGATTCCTATCCTGGGTCACCTTCAGAAGCGTCTTCCACAGCACCAGCTGTTGTTCATTCTGATCCTGGACCAACACTGGAGCTTGTTGAAGCCACAGGTCTTCCTTCTCCAGCTTCATCACCAACACCAGATGAAGAGCCAGCTGGAGGGGTGGATTTCCATCCTGGGCCACTTCCGACTGGCTCCCAGACAAACAGCTGATTTGATCCAGCTCCTGTTCGAACACTGGAGCCCCATGCACCATTAAGTCCTCCATCTCCAGCACCATCTGGGGCACCAGAGGCTGAGCTAGTTGCCACACCTCCTCCACAGCAGCTCCTTATTGACAGCCAGGGGACATCTGCTCCAGAAACAGACCCTTACTTCTCACCTGAGTGGGTAGTTTTTGGGTTTTGTTGCAGTATTTTTCCAGCTCAATTTATTCTGTACAGTTTATAGTATTTTAACTGGTAGATTTCTCGTTAAATAAAGTTTTGTATTAATAGATTTCAAATGTGTAATATAGTAGCTTTATGTACTTTCACAATCCTCTTCACCATCACCAGTATCTACTTCAGAACATTTTCATCACCACTGTGATGGTTAATGTTATGTGTCGACTTGGGTAGGCCATGATTCTCAGGGTTTTGGCAGACATTATGTAATCACACTCTATTTTATGATCAGATGTGAGCAGCCAATCAGTTAGAAGAGGCATTTCCTTGGGAACGTGGCCTGCAAATTAATACATTTCCTGGGATATACAGCCATAAATCTGGCCAGTGCATTTTTCTCCATCCCTGTTTTGAAGGACCGCCAGAATCAGTTTGCCTTCAGATGGTAAGGCCAGCAATACACCTTCACTGTTTTATCTCAGATGTATATCAACTCTCTAGCCTTAGGTCATAATTTAATCAACAGGGAACTTAATCACCCTTCCTTTCCACAATACATCACATTGGTCCATTACATTGAAGACATTATGTTGATTGGACTTAGTAAGCAAGAAGTATCAATGACTCTAGAGTTATTGGTAGAACTTTTGCATGCTAAACCAATAAACCAAACCCAGTGCCGTCGAGTTGATTCCGACTCCTAGCGTGCTAGAGGGTGGGAATTATTCCCAAAAATTCAGATGTCTTCCACCTCAGTGAACTTCTAGGGCTCCAGTGGTGTGGGCATGTCAAGATGTTCCTTGTAAAGTGAAGGATAAGATGATGTATCTGTCCCCTCCTACAACTAAAAAGGAGGCACAAACCCTGCTGGATGTCCTTGTATTTTGGAAGCAACATACCCCTCATTTGGGTGTGCTACTCCAGCCTATTTATCAAGTGACTTGAAAAACTGCTAGTTTTGAGTGGGGCCCAGAACAAGAGAAGGCCTTGCAACAGGTTCAGACTGACGTGTAAGCTGTTCTGCCACTTGAGCCATATGATCCAGCTGATCCAGTGATGTTTGTAGAGTCAGTTGCAAATAAAGATGCTATTTGGGGTCTTTGGCAGGCTCCTATTGGCGAATCACAGTGCAGATCTTTAGGATTTTGGAGCAAAGCCCTGCCATCCTCCACAGATAACTACTCTCCTTTTGCAAAACAGCTTTTGTCTTGTTACTGGGTCTTAGTAGAGACTGAACTCTTAACTATGGGCCACCAAATCATCAAGTGACCTGCGTCGCCCATCATGAATTGGGTGTTGTCTGACCCACAGAGCCATAAAGCTGGATGTGCACAACAGCACTCCATCATTAAATGAAAGAGGTATGTACGATACAGGGCCTGAGCATGACCTGAACACTCAAGTAATTTGCATAAGGAAATGGCCCAAATGCTCAGGGTCCCCACTTCTGTCACATCACCTGCCCTCTCCCAGGCTGCACCTATGGCCTCATTGGGAGTGCCTCGTGATCATTTGCCTGAGGGAGAGAAAACTCGTGCCTGGTGTATTGACGGTTCTGCGTGATATGCAGGCACCATTTGAGTGCGCACAGCGGCACCACTGCAGCCCATTTCTGGGACTTCTCTGAAGGACAGTGGTGAAGGGATATCTTCCCAATGGCAGAACTTCAAGCAGTGCACCTCGTTGTTCACTTTGCTTGGAAGGATAAATGACCAAATATGCAATTGTACACTGATTCATGGGCTGTGGTCGATGGTTTGGCTGAATAGCCAGGGACTTGGAAGAAACATGATTGGGGAATTGGAGCCAAGGAGGTACAGGAAAGTGGTTTGTGATCGACTTCTCCGAAGGGACCAAAGAACTCACATTAATGAGTGGTGACTCCTTGTCTTTTACCAGGGACCCATATTCCCGCATTGGGCCTTTAGGGCAGACAAAAACCATTATTGCTCTAAGCACCATTGTGGATTGAAATTATCATTGTTGGGTGTTTTATCCTGTGATCTGCTGAACTGGAATAATGAGGAGAGGCATAGTAATATGTATAGGGCCTTTCCCAGTTATTACTTGTGAGATCTTTAGCAAATTAATGCCCCTCTCTGACCCTTGGTTTCCTCAGCTTTACAATGGGAGTAATATTGTCTTCCTCAGAGCAAATGGCCCCTGGTGAGGGTGAGTCTTAAAGGTGATTAGACACAAATGTTGGACTTTCAGATATTCCCAGAAAGTGGACAAGGCTTGAGGGCTTCTCTTTAGGGCCTGACTGAGACATATTAATCCTACCTCAAATAATAAAAAGAGAGCAAGAGTGAGTCAGGAAGTGAAAAACACAAGTCAGAGACAATTTCCATACTATGTGGTCCTGGCATTAATCTCCAATCCCTACTAATGAAGAATCAAGGGACTCCTCACCTGGGTGTGGCAAGGACTTCTCTGTCCTGGCCCAATCTTTTCTTCTGTCACCAGGCTCTGCAGTCCTCACTGGTCCTCCTTTGTGTGCCACGCTGTTCCACATCAAGCTCTCAGGCATTAGGAAAGGGGCTTTCTTAAATAAACGTTCTTTACCTGTTTTGGCTTCTACACTGAGATTGCAGAGGATTCTCATTCTTTTCCAGCCTAAAGGTACAGAGCTTTATCGGCTGTGTTCACATAGCTTTAAGGTCCCTGGGTGGCTGTGGAAACAGCACGGGGATGGTGAGTGACCTCCTCTAACCTCACAAAGGGGAAGAGAACCAAGACCGACAGCCCCAGCCTGGCCCCATGAGGTGGAGGCCAAACACGCCTCCTCTCTGCACCATCTTCACCAATTCTGACACCGACCTTCCCTCGCACAGCACTCTCTACTTCTCTGCTGGGCTCGATAATTCATTGCTGTGGCCACACAGAACTCACAGCCCATACTCGTTATTATGGGGTTTATTAGGGAAGTAACAGGTTACAATTCAGCCCGAGGAACACTCAAGGATACAGTTCTTCCACAGGCCAGTCTTCTCCCAGCCATGCTCACAGGCATACTTCTCCCTGGCCCTAGGCCTCTGCCCCAAAGCACCCTCTCTCTGTGAGCTGGAAAGCGCAGTGCGCAGTCTCCCTGCTGCCACGTCTCTGCTGCCACTTCTCACTGCCTTTAGTGTTACAGTTCTCTCTCTCTGCCTCCTGGTTCCAGGAGCTTCTCTGCATAGGGATCCCAGGTCCAAAGACATGCTCTCCACTCTTGGCTATTCTTCTTTGGTGGTGGTGGGATCCTCTCCTTCCTGGCACTGGGGTGGCTCATTTCAAGCCCAACAGAATGGCAAACCTGACCAATCCCTTTGGTAGGCCACAATTACCATATCTGCACAGTCCCACCCAATCACTTGGGTGGGAGTTGCAAGACCATGGCTAGAAAGGCCATACAAAAGTCATCTATCACACTGCAGTGGTGCAAACAGTTTACATTGGACTACGAACCAAAAGGTTGGGGATTCAAAACCATGCAGCAGTGCCACAGAAGAAAGGCCTGGCAACCTTCTTCCATAAAGATTGCAGCCAAGTAAACCCTATGGAGCTTGATACTACTCTGTAACAATTGGAGTCGCCATGAGCAGGAATTGATTCAACTGCAACAGGTTTTGTTTGGGTTTTCATATATCTTTAACTTTACCTTTTGCTATTGGGACATTAAGGGAATCACGCCTCCTTTTCCAAGTGAGCTGTGAAATACTGCTGCTGCCGGGTTCGCTGGGAATGGCCTTGTACTGCCTGTGCTGCTCGGCGTTCTGCCTCGCTCTGGTTTCTGCACGCTCTGATCTGCCTTGCCAGACTATGAGGGGGTTTTAAAGCCTGTGCTGTTAATTGGGTGGCAAGAGATGTAAACAGACTACAAAGGCCTCCTCTGTGTCATCATAAGCTGTGGGACAAATTGGATGTTGCACTGGGAAACATTCCCCTGTCCCCATTGCCCGCCCCCCCCGCCCCCCCCCCCGCCCCAGTCCAGCTACAGCTGTCTGAGGTTTTTATTTCTATGGTTTGTTGTTTAACTATTTCATGCCCACTTCTATGCAGGCTGCCTAGGCAGTTCTCCAGCCCACACACTGCCCAGCTCAGGTGAGGCCCTGAATTCACCCTGGAACCAAGATAGAGCCAGAGAAACTGCCACCATGAGCACAAATTAGTGACACAAAGGTCCCCAGACAGACTTGTGTCCCTAAAGCCCCCAGCTGTCTGGGGCTGTTAGCTGAGCTTGAGGAGTTTTTAAATTTTAAAGCACTTCAGTCGCTAATATCAAAAGAGGTGCTGTCTAAAACATATAGTTATACACATGGCAAGGGAATCAAATTCTGAACATCGGGACCAAGGGTAGTATTTTTTTTTTAAGGTTATGAAGTTTAGCAAGAAGCACTGTTCTGTTTATATAAATTTTATATGCAGTAATACAGAAATTTGTATTTTCGGACAAAAAACCTGAGATTCTTTGAAGGAAAAACACAAATAAGGACAGAAGAAATAATGCAGCAATGACAAGACCCCTTAGCAGTTACTCAGCCCGTATGGTAAAATTCAGGGGGAAAGTGTTCTAATTGTCCCAGTCTGGTTCCAGCTGAGTCCTTCTCAGAGGACTGAGATAAAGTATATGTGGGGGTGGGTTAGAAAGAGAGACCAAAACCCTGTTGCCGTTGAGTCGATTCCGACTCATAGCGACCCTACAGGACAGAGTAGAACTGCCCCACAGGGTTTCCAAGGTGGATTTGAACTGCCAACTTTTTGGTTAGCATCCGAGCTCTTAACCACTGCATCACCAGGGCTTTAAGACAGAGAAAGAGAGAGAATGTAAATGTGAGTGTGCCAGCGTAAGTTGTGTTTGTAATCACGAGTGTAAATGTGAATGTGTGTGTGACTATGAATATGAGTGTACCGTATATTTGAATGTGAGTGTAAGCTGTGTGAGTGAACATGCGTGTACCGGTTTGTGAATATGTGAATATAAGTACGTGAATGTGTGTGTGTGTGAGTTGCATAAGTGTGAGTACAGGTTGTCTGGTGTGAATGTGAGTGTACAAGTCTGTGTGTAAGTGGGTGTGAGTGTGAACGTGTGTATGAGTGTAAGTTATGTGAGTGTGTGCATTTACTATGCATCCAAACATGTAACTTTTAGGTATCTCAACTTTGAAATCTCCATTATTTCTGAGCACAAACACCCCCTTGTCCCCAGCGAGGTTAGCTTGGGACTTGGTAATGGCTCTAAGAAGCTCTGGTGGTGCACTGGTTAAGTGCTCGGCTGCTAACTGAAAGGTTGATGGTTTGAACCCACCAGCCGCTCCACAGGAGAAAGATGTGGCAGTCTGCTTCTGTAAAGACTGCAGCCTCGGAAGTACTACGGGGCAGTTCTACTCTGTCCTACAGGGTCACTGTGAATCGGAATCCACTCAACGGCAACAGGTTATAACGTCCATTCAGCCTTATTTGCCCAGGACAGAACTCATTTATGCCTGTTGTCCTGGCATAACTTTCATTCCTTTGCAGCCGTATTGATTTTTGGTTGAGGTATAACTCACATCAGTAAAGGACACAACTCTTAAGAGTACAGCCTGATGATCACTCTGGGGAAGTCTCCCAGGGTTTCTCGTCAGCCCATTTGAAAGAGGGCGGATTTCATTGTCCACAAGCATTTTACTTCCCCTGCGGTCTTTGAGGAATACTTTATACATGCTGGAGAATCAAAGGAAATGTATTGCAGCTATTTGGAAACCAGGGAGGGTTTAAATTCCATTGCCTTGACTTGATGGGCTTTAACGATGTGTCGATTCTAGAAGGTGGAAATTATTAGAAACCTTCATAGCAGTTACAATATTTTAAAGTGTCTGAACTTCCCTTTATCCCATCACTACCAGTCCAGCCTTCCCCTGACAAACTTGACTTTGGTTAAAGGAATGAGTCATCCTACTGGTAATCATATAGGAACTGTGGGAAAGAGTATGGGATTTGGAGTCGGCCAGGCTTAGCTTTGCAACTTGACTCTACCATTTGCTAGCTCTGTGTCTTTGGATATGTTGCTTTAATTTCTCTTGCCCTCAGTTTCTTAAAGTAAAAAAGGGGCAACAGGATTTACTTTGCAGAGTCGGGGTCAGGATGATATTTAATGAATATAGGGGGCGTTTGGCACAGGGCCAGGAACTCTGGTGGTGCAGTGGTTAAGTGCTACAGCTGCTAACCAAATGGTCAGCAGTTCGAATCTGCCAGGCACGCCTTGGAAACTCTATGGGACAGTTCTACTCTGTCCTATAGGGTCGCTATGAGTCAGAATCAATTTGACGGCACTGGGTTTGGTTTTTTGGTTTGGCACATGGGTACCAAGTACATGATAGCGAAGATTTAAGTCAGATTTAAGGATCAGAATAAAAGCAAAGTGTGGCAGATTATATTTTCCAAAATTGGCTGCAGGACTATTTCCAGTCTCACTCATTCTTCCAGAATTTTGCTGCTCCCTATCAAGAGGCAGGGTCTATTTCCCCTCCCTGTGAACCTGGACAAGACTTTCTGACTGCTTCAATAAACAAACAATATGGCAGAAGCCATGTTACATGACTTCAGAGGCTAGATCAAAAAGGACGATACAGCTTTTGCCTAGTCCTCTCTCTCTCTATCAAGATGCTTACCCTTGGAACTCAGCCACCATGCTGTGAGGAAGCCCATACTAGCCTACATAGAAGGACTCCATGGAGAGGCCCACACGAAGAGGAACAGAGGCCCCCAGCCAACAGCCATTATCAACCATCAGAGTTCTGAGTGAACGAACCTTCAGAGGATCTCAGCTCTCAGTCAATGAGTTTTCCAACTGAGGTCCCAGAAATTGTGAAGCAAATACAAGACATCCCTGCTGTGTCAAATTGCTGACCCACAGGATCCATGAGCATAATAAATGGTTGTATTAGCTACGAACTTTTAGGTAAGTTTTTACACAAGCATACTAATTGGAATTCAGTCTAATCAAGGCGTTTTAGATGGGGTTGACATTTCTCTCATACATCTGCATCAGGCTGTTTGCTTTCATTCATTCCCAAATCAAAGGTTAAGAGCCTATTTTACATATGTATACTGTTGCTTATATTTGTAGCCCAGTGTAGAGGTTTCTTCTCACAAAATTAATTGGTCCTGTACTCAAACCCAATGTGGTCTTCTATATCCAAGCTCCTACAGCCCTGTGTATTACTTAACACTGCCCATTTACTAGCCTGTGGGAGGTGGAACTATAAAATAATGTAACCATTGTATAACCAAAGATGTGTGAAGTTGTATATCCAAATTGCTGCTATCCCATCCAGACAGCAGCTGTGGAAGACTGAATCCTGTTCCTTTGTTTTCCATGCCACAAAGATGGAAACTTTCTCCAGTACTATGAATTCATTTGAGGAAGGAGAGAATTACAGGAAACTAGCAAGACCTGAAGGATCCCTGGCAGCTCAGTGGTTAAAGCACTCAGCTGCTAACCAAAATATCGGTGGTTTGAACCCATCAGCAGCTCCATGGGAGAAAGATGTGGCAGTCTACTTCCGTAAAGATTTACAGCCTTGGAAACCCTATGGGAGACTTCTATTCCATCCTATAGGGTTGCCATGAATCAAAGTCGACTCAGTCGCAGTGGGTTGGTTTGGTTAGCAAGAACTCAGGTCATAGCCAAGGAAAATTAGGCCAGAAAGCTAAGGCAGCAGCAACACCAGTTTTGCAGACGGGTCCAAACCAGAGAATGGGATCCACAGGCAGGTCATGTGCATGAGAATCACACTGTGGTCTAGAGCAGTGGTCACAGTAGAGTGTGTAATAGAGCGGCTAGAGCATGAGCTTTGGATCAAACGAAGCTGGGTTCACATCTGGTTTCTCCACATACTGGCTGTGTGACTTTGAGTTTGTTCCTCAATTTTGTCATCTGTAAAATAGTACCTGCCCCTGGCAGAGGTGACTAACTGTTTTCCAAAGATATGCATTCCTCCTATATAGTGTAGTTGTGTCTGGGAAGCGGCTGCCCAGCATCTAAATTGCTGTGTGACTAGACCTGGTTAATGAAATATGAGCAGAGGTCACCTCTATCACTTCTATGCTGAGGTGGCTAAGTACCCACTGCACGTTGCCCATGCTAACTTCCCCTTTCCTGGTGAACCTGGAGGCCACGAGTTGAAGATGGTGACATCACAAGGTAGAGTGAGCCTGGATCCCTGCATCACCACTTGGAAGAGAACCACTCAACCAAGGACAGACACATTGCAGTTTGTGTAAGTTACTATGTTAACACACTGAAAATTGGGGGTTGTTTGTTACAGCTACTAGCCTACCCAGACTCATACACTGTTAGGTAACTGTTAACTGCCTAATCGTAGGTAATTAAAAATGATTTTTTTTTAAACCATCTGTCTTTCCTACTTGACTGGATGCTCCTTGAGAGCAAGGACTGGACCCTATTGACCCAGTGCCTTACACTGTGTCTGGTGCATATGTAATGGATTGAATTGTGCCTCTCTGAAAAATGTGTCAACTTGGCTGGGCCATGCTTCCCAGTATGGTGTGATTGTCCACAGTTTTGTCATTTGACGTGATTTTCTTATGTGTTGTAAATCCTACCTCTATGATGTTAATGAAGTGGGATTAATGGGAGTTATGTTAATGAGGCAGGACTCAATCTAAAAGATCAGGCTGTGTCTTAAATCAATCCCTTTTGAGATAGAAAAAAGAGAATCCAGCAGGGAGACATAGGGACTTAATACCACCAGGAAAGAAGAGGCAGGAGAATAGTGGGTCATTTGGACCAGAGTCCCTGCACTACTGAGAAGATCCTCTGCAGGGGAAGATTGATGGTAAGGACCTTCCCCCAGAGCCAACCTAGAGATAAAGCCTTTCCCTGGAGCTGGCACCCTGAATTTGGACTTCTAGCCTCCTAGACTGTGAGAGAATAAATTTCTCTTTGTTAAAGCCATCCACTCATTGTATTTCTGGTATAGCAGTACTACATAACGAAGAAAACATACAAGGCAGTGAGTAAAACTGAATTTGCAGCTTGATTAAGAGAAGAGAATTACAATCTAGGCTCTTTAACAAAAGGAGAAAGGAAAGGTTTATGTTTAAAAAAAAAAAAAAAAAAAACTTCATTACTGAAAGTAGTTATTTAAACACTTGCCAGAAGTACCAAAAAAAAAAAAGAAGAAGAAGAAAAAAATATATACTTAGCAGTGAAGTTATGATTTGCCAATTGGCACTTTGATGCCAAGTGTAACTGGTGGAATGAGTTTTCCCAATAGAAAGTTTTGGAAACCAAGGTTTCCTATTAGATTTTCTTTAAAGTTCCACAAAGCTTTTCAAGGTTAATTAAAAAGGTTGGCTTAGCCACTGGTTCCTGCTTTCAGCGGATGAAATGGAGTCATTTCATCAGTGTAATGTAATTGTAATGACATTGTGTAATTGTAAAACAATTGTGTAAATGCAAACTTGGTAGCAAGAATTGTACCTGAAAATGATACCTTATTGGTAACATCTCGGTTTTCCCTTTGAATTATCAATGTGAATAAACATAACTTGCATTTATATAGCACTTTCTTTTTATCATTCCCGTGTGTTTTCACAACAATCCTGAGAATTAGGACACATTTTATTGTCATTATTTCAAGATGGAAAATCCATGAAATAAAGAGAGTTGTGATTTGGCCACTTCTCATGGCTCATGTGAGAATCAGAAGCCAGGTCTCCTGACTCTCAGCATAGGCCTTTTTCCCCACCAGACCTCCCAGGTTGATATGCGTTCAACGTGGACGATAGCCCAGTAGGAACCAAATCAGACAATTTTTGAGTCTGATCTGGACAAGGTCTCATGTTTCGGTCTCTCATGGAATAAAAAAGTAAACTAGGACATGCACCTATAGTCCAACAACAGCCCCAAAACCAATACCAAATCCGTTGCCGTTGAGTCAATTCCGACTCATAGCGACCCTAAAGGTCAGAGGAGAACTGACCCATAGAGCTTCCAAGGAGCCCCGGGTGGATTTGAACTGCTGCCCTTTTGGTTAGCAGCTGTAGCACTTAACCACTACACCCCCAGGGTTTCCAAACAATGGCCCTGCTAGGGAGAAATAATCTAAATATGTGACCAGTTAAAAAACTGAATAAAATATTCATCCCTTTTCGTAGCAGAAGATAGAGCATAGGACCAAGAAGAAAAAAAAGCCGTTGCCGTCAAGTAGAGTCCGACTCATAGCGAACCTATAGGACAGAGTAGAACTACCCCACAGAGTTTACAAGGAGCACCTGGTGGATTTGAACTGCCGACCTTTCGGTTAGCAGCCGTAGGACTTCACCACTACGCCACCAGGGTTTTCCAGGGCATAGGACATGAGGGGTTAAATGACAAATAAGTAGCACATATCCAAGAAGTATGATAGCCATTCAGCGGAGCCATTCAGAAGAGAAGAAAGGTTTGAGAAGTGCCCACAATTGTCAAAGACAATAGGACGATCAAGGAAGTAAGAAAAAGCCAGGTCACCACAGTCAGGGAAGCAAAGAGATTGAATAGGGAGAAGTTAAGCAGGAAAACAAGGCTGTGTGTTTCTAAACTCCCTGTGATTCTACCAGGGCACCAAGCCATCCTGTCAGACTTAGTCAATAAGACATTCATCCAAGGCATCACTGGGCACCTCCTTCCTCCTTCCTCTCGTTTTCCATTAGTGATATGAGTGCAGTCCTCTCTGTAGCTGCTCAAACAGACCAGCCTCTCTTGGTCTCACATTCACGGCCTCTTTGCTGGTCCCAGCAGCCCCCAGGATATTGTCTGGAAATGGATGCTTTAATACCCAAGACCTTTCTACTTCTTCCCTCCAAAAGGGATTTTTCCACCCTCCAAGAAAATATTTCAAGAAAACAATTCCATTTTCTTGTGTGGCTGAAGACGTGCTGCTGCTGCTGAGGGGAAGAGCTCTCTGGATGTGATGGTACTGAGAAGGACAAGAAGGACAAGAAGTTAACATTGTTTTTCCTTCCCCGATAAAAAAAATAAATAATTTTTTTTTTTTTTTTAATGAACATATTGGAAACCCTGGTGGCACAGTGGCTAAGAGCTACATGCTGCTAACCAGAAGGCTGGCAGTTCGAATTCACCAGGTGCTCCTTGGAAACTCTGTGGGGAGCTCTACTCTGTCCTATAGGGTAGCTATGAGTTGAAATGGACTCAACAGCAATGAGTTTAGTTTTTATGCACATCTAGAGTCCCTGGTGGGCAAATGGTTAATGTGCTGGGCTACTACCCAAAAGGCTTAAGGTTTGAGTCTACCCTGAGGCACCTCAGAAAAAGGCCTGGTGATCTAGTTCTAAAAAGTCAGCCTTTGAAGAATCCATGGAGCATAATTCTACCCTGACACACATGGGGTCACCATGAGTCTAAATCAAACTGGTAGCAACTGGTTTATGCACATGCTCATCCCACCCCTGGAGCCATGGTAGCTCAGTGGTTAAGAGCTACAGCTTTTAGCCAGAAGGTGGGCAGTTCAAATCCACCAGGCACTCCTTGGAAACCCTATGGGGTAGCTCTACTCTGTCCTATACAGTTGCTATGACTCGGAATCGACTCAATAGCAACGGGTTTGTCTTTTTTTGTTTTTAATCCCATCCCTGGATTCCAGATAGCAGTGTCCATGTGATGTCAATGGTGCGACCCGAGGTCTTTGGCAGGGAAGGGGCCTCTGCTCTCCAGCAACCAATGTTGAGCTGGGCTGTGATGCTGCCTGTTTCTAATGGGTCCCAGGACCCCATTCCTGAGAGATGTGTCCCATCCCTTGGCCTCCCTGCTCTTGACAATCTGACTTGGCATCATCCCTGTCCCCTTGAGTTTGGAATTGATATGTAAATAGATAGGAAGGTATTGCTGTGCTAAGCACCTTACAGTATTAAATCATTTAATCCTCACAAAAACTCTATGAACTAGATCCTGTTGTTAATTCTGTTGAGTTCCTGGCAGTTCCCTGTCCATATACTGCTGCAGACAGTTTGAAATTTTCTCGAGCAAATTTTTATTTGCATGTGATATTAACGATTAAAAAAAAAAAACCAAACGTGCTGCCATCGAGTCAACTCTGACTCAGAGCGACCCTACAGGACATTAGTGCTTGGTGTATAAATTTGCATCATAGTCATATGAACTGGTCTTCGTTGTAAGAGCATGGATATTATCCTATCACTGACAGCACTGTACTTCAGGATAGGCCTTGAAATGTTCTTTTTGGCAATGAATGTGACACCACTCCTCTTCAGTTTGTCATTTCCAGCAGAGTAGACCACACGATTGTCTGATTCAAAATGACCAATTCCAGTCCATTTCAAGCTCACTAATGCCTAGGATATCAGTCTTTACGTGTTCTATTTCATTGTTGAAGACTTCCAGTTTTCCTAGATTTATGCTACGTACATTCCACATTCCAATTATTAATGTATATTTACAGCTGTCCCTTCTCATTTTGAGTCTTGCCACATCAGCGTACGAAGATCCTGAAAGCTTGACTCCATCTGAGTCAGTAAGGTCTACTCTGCTTTATGGAGGCAGCTCTGCCCCAGTTGTTTTTTGAGTGCCTTCCAAAATGAGGGACTCATCTTCTAGCACTATATCACACTATGTTCCGCTGCTATGCAGAAGGTTTTCATTGGCCAGTTTTTTTTAGAAGTCACCATGTCCTTCTTAACAGTCTATCTTAGTCTGGAAGCTCCTCTGAAACCTGTCCACCATGGGTGACCCTGCTGGTATTCGAAATACTGGTGGTAGCATAGCTTCCAGCATCACAGCGACATGAAAACCACCACATTAAAACAAACTGGCAAAGAGTGGTGGGAAGACTACCTAGATAAAAACAAAAGCGAACCAAAAAAATTATAAATATCATTGTGCTTATTTGAAAAGTTTTGTATAAAACATGGCAATGGCCTACATGACCACTCGACTTCCCTTTCAGATCTAGGATAATTCTTTAAAGTTTTGGCCCCTAATTCTTCTAAGTGTGTGGTGTTCTCTCGACCATGTTCGTCTGCCCCCCTCTGGTGGCCATTATACAAATAACAGGTTGAAGAATTACTCTTAGGGCAACGGCTGCTTTCTCTTTCATTGATACTTCATTTATTCCTATGAACATCACCTACTATACACCAGGCTGTACACTAGATGCTAGACATAAGAAACTAACAAGATAGAACACCACAGTTCAGGGTGGTAGACAAACAAGTGAATAGATAATTACAAATTAGTGAAACAAGGGTCATGGAGAAGCGTACAGAGAGTGCCAGGAGTGTAGATAGGATACTTGGGCTGAACTTGGCATTGTGTCGGGGGAATGAGGGGATGTGATGGAAGTTGAGAAGCTGGGAATTGAGAAGGGCAGGTAGAGTTCCTAAATTCAAGTAGGAGTAGGAGATAAGAGAAGCAATTGGGAATTCAGTGTGCTGCTAGGATGCTCATTCAATATGGCAGAAGTCAGAACACAGGTTTCAAGGGAGGAGAGCAACAGCTGGGGTCAGAGAGATTGGTTGGGGACAGATCACAAAAGGCTTTTTATGTCACACTAGAGTTTGAGATTATATCCCCTAGGCTAGTGGTCCCCAAATTTTTTTGATCATGTTTCTTATCCATAAAAATATTTCTGTATACACCTCCAATATATGAATATTTATTCATTTATACATTTTATACCTAGGCAGTGTAGTGTAATGGTTAAGAACTTGGTTTCTGGAGCCAGATGGACTATATTCCAAATCCTGGCTTTGCTACTTTTTAGGGGTGTGACCCTGAGCAAACAACCTCTCTGTACCTCAGCTTCCTCATCTGTAAACTGAGGATAACAGCAGACTCACCATCTCTGAGGGTTGTAGAAAGGGTCAAATTAAGTAATTCATGAGAACTTAGAACAATGCCCGGCACATGATAAATGTTATGTTAACTTGCTGTCAAGTCGATTCTGACTCATAATGACAGTATAGGACAGGGTATGACTGTCCCATAGGGTTTCCAAAGAGTGGGTGGTGGATTCCAACTGCCAGTCTTTCAGTTGGCAGTCAAGCTCTCAACCATCACCCCACCAGGGCTCTGAATATTATTCTATACATCTACTACTGAGTGCCATTATAAAAGTGGAGTTGGAATTTATACCTAATAGGGGCTCCACTGGAAACCCTGCTGGTGTAGTGGTTAAGTGCTACAGCTGCTAACCAAATGGCTGGGAGTTGGAATCCACCAGTCGCTCCTTGGAAACTGTATGGGGCAGTTCTACTCTGTCCTATAGGGTCACTGTGAGTTGGAATCGACTCGATGGCACTGGGTTTGGTCTTTGGTTAGGAGCTCCACCTATCCCAGAAAATCTGTTTTAACACAAACTCACTTCAAAATGTCAAGAATTATTTTCATCCTCAAAACTTCTAACTGCAAGAGCAGACCACCTCTAACCCCTCACCCTACCTGGCAGTAAATAGCTTTGGCCTCTCCTGATTGTACTTAGACCAAACTCATCAGTGCAGGTAATTCTTGCATTTAACTCAAAGCAGTGACCTGGGGCCTGGGGTGGGAACTGAGAACCTTCTTTTATAATAAGCTTCCAAGTAGTGCTGGTGCTGCTGGTCCAAGTACTACACTTTCAAATTTTGTAAAGAAAATATAAATATCAAATGAACTACCTTTGAAAAATATTTTTATTTTTCCAGCACAACCACATGGTGCCTGGCTACCATCACCAAATACTCTGACAGGGATCACAAGAGAGGCTCCCAGACAGAGCTGCAGAAAAACGGAGAACAAAATTCTAACTCACAAAAAAAGTTTTTTGTTTTTTGTTTTTACTGGTTTGACAGAGACTGGAGAAACCACAAGAGTATGGGCCCCGGAAATGAGGTCGGGGGCCAAGATGGCTGACTAGGTAGACGCTACCTCGGATCCCTCTTGCAACAAAGACTTGGAAAAACAAGTGAATCGATCACATACATAACAATCTACGAACCCTGAACAACAAACACAGATTTAAAGAGTTGACCTGAATGACAGAGACGGAGAACGAACAAATACGGGAAGCAGCAACTGTTTTCGGAGCCTGGAGCCAGGATCCCAGTCAGGTAACATTGGCGCCGGGCTTAGGACTGGGTCCAGGAGAGCTGAACACAAAATCTTGTGATGGCGCAAACAAAGGGCGCAGCCCTACCCCCCTGAACTGACCCCGGGAGGGGGCCGAGCCGGTCCGCGAGGGCGGCGTGGTGACGCGGCTGGTGGGAGAAGTCCCCGGGAGGCAGTGACTGGTTTTGGAGCCGGGAGTGCAGCATCCCAGCCGGGGAACCTTGGCACCAGGCGTTGGACTGGGTACAGGGGAGCTGGACACAGCATCCGCTCATGGCACAAACACGGGGCGCAGCCCTACTCCCCTAAACTAAACCCGGGAGGGGGCCCAGCCAGTCCGCGGGGGCGGTGCCGCAATGCGGCTGGCAGGACGAGAAGTCCCCGGGAGGCAGTGACTGGTTTTGGAGCCGGGAGTGCAGCGTCCCAGCAGGGGAACCTTGACGCTGGGCTTTGGACTGGCAGCGGAGGATCTGACTGCAGCTTTAGCGGGCCAGACCCTCGGGGGCAATCTCCACACAGCCAGCACATATAGGCGACAGATAAAATAGTCATCCTAAGCAAGATAAGCAACTTCGGCTATATTCCGGGGTGCTACTCTCCTGTTTTTCTGAACCGCCACCTCCCCTTCCCAGGCGGCCTCATTAATGTTGGAATTTCCTGAGCCAGAGGGAGAACAGCTCCGGCTTCGCGGCCGCTTTGTTTCTCCCTTTTTTTTGGTCTTTTCCTAACCCATTCTTCCGGCCTGAGAGAAGCAACCACAAAAAACCCAGAGACCAAAAATCCTTCCCTAATTGGACTAAAAACACAGAACCAGCTCCAACCAAGCATATATGATCCAAATCTCGGGCTTTCATCCTTACAGGGAACAAGGTGGCAGTTATAATCCAAAGGCAGTTCTGATAGGGATCGGACTGCATTTTTTTTTTAGTGGATTTACTGGAAAAACAAGTTTCCCAGGTCTGATATCTCTGCTTATTCAACAGAGCCCTAAGTGACCCACAACAGGGAACTGAGGGCTGAAGCTCCCCCCAGACCACCTAGCCTCTTGCCTTAGGGGTCTAAGGAGGGTAACACCTACCAATCAGTAGAGGCACTTGCATTGGGGGCCTAAGGTACAGCGGCAGTGCCCTCCCAACAAGGTGCTATAGGAATAGAGACACACCTACCTCACTGACATTTGGCGGAAGCCTGTCAGCATCCTGCCCCCCCGGAGTGTGAACCCCAGCTGCTAATAGAATCTGGTGCACACAACTATCACTACTACTTCTCGAGGTGGATAGGTGTTAGGGTGCAGCACACGCTTGATGACCCAAAATCAGATTCTACTCAAGAATAGTGAATAGACTCAGGCATATATATCTGGCAACAGCCCAAACCAGCTGGTAATAGGTCATAAGTAAGTCAAGGGCTACAACAAACAAGACAGCACAATCTAGTAGCCCATCCACGTATATTGAAAGAAAACAAAACAAGATAAGACTCAGTGAGCAATTATAGAATAAACCACTACTATATCTTTAGTGATGGCTCGGAGACAGCAGTCGATATAAAACCACATAAAGAAGCAGACCATGACTGCTTCTACAACCCCCCAAACAAAAGAATCAAAATCTTTTCCAAATGAAGACACAATCCTGGAATTATCAGATACAGAATATAAAAAACTAATTTACAGAATGCTTCAAGACATCAGGGATGACCTCAGAAATGAAATAAGGCAAACTGCAGAAAAAGCCAAGGAACACGCTGATAAAACTGTTGAAGAACTCAAAAAGATTATTCAAGAACATAGTGGAAAAATTAATAAGTTGCAAGAATCCATAGAGAGACAGCATGCAGAAATCCAAAAGATTAACAATAAAATTACAGAATTAGACAACGCAATAGGAAGTCAGAGGAGCAGACTCGAGCATTTAGTATGCAGATTGGGAAATCTGGAGGACCAGGGAATTAACACCAACATAACTGAAAAAAAATCAGATAAAAGAATTTAAAAAATGAAGAAACCCTAAGAATCATGTGGGACTCTATCAAGAAGGATAACTTGTGTGTGATTGGAGTCCCAGAACAGGGAGGGAGGACAGAAAACACAGAGAAAATAGTTGAAGATCTGCTGACAGAAAATTTCCCTGACATCATGAAAGACGAAAGGATATCTATCCAAGATGCTCATCGAACCCCATTTCAGATTGATCCAAAAAGAAAAACACCAAGACATATTGTCATCGAACCTGGCAAAACCAAAGATAAAGAGAAAATTTTAAAAGCAGACAGGGATAAAAGAAAGGTCTCCTTCAGGGGAGAATCAATAAGAATAAGTTCAGACTTTTTTTTTTTTTTACTCAGCAGAAACCATGCAGGCGAGAAGGCAATGGGATAACATATACAGAACACTGAAGGAGAAAAACTGCCAGCCAAGGATCATATATCCAGCAAAACTCTCTCTGAAATATGAAGGAGAAATTAAGATATTTACAGATAAACACAAGCTTAGAGAATTTGCAAAAACCAAACCAAAGCTACAAGAAATACTAAAGGAAATTGTTTGGTCAAAAAACCAATAATATCAGATACCAGCACAACACAAGGTCACAAAACAGAACATCCTGATATCAACTCAAATAGGGAAATCACAAAAACAAATTAAGATTAATTTAAAAAAAAAAAAAACTGATTACAGGGAATCATTGAAGTCAATACGTAAAAGATCATAATAATCAAAAAGAGGGACTAAATACAGGTGGCATAGAACTGCCATATGGAGAGTGATACAAGGCGATATAGGACAATACAAGTTAGGTTTTTACTTAGAAAAATAGGAGTAAATATTACGTTAACCACAAAGAGGTATAACAACTCCATAACTCAAAATAAAAGCCAAGAAAAACGTAACGACTCAACAAACATAAAGTCAAATACTATGAAAACGAGGATCTCACAATTTACAAAGAAAAACATCTCAGCACAAAAACGTAAGTGGAAAAATGAAATTGTCAACAACACACATAAAAAGGCATCAAAATGACAACACTAAACACTTATTTATCTATAATTACGCTGAACGTAAATGGACTAAATGCACCAATAAAGAGACAGAGAGTCTCAGACTGGATAAAGAAACACGATCCGTCTATATGCTGCCTACCTACAAGAGACACACCTTAGACTTAGAGACACAAAGAAACTAAAACTCAAAGCATGGAAAAAAATATATCAAGCAAACAATAAGCAAAAAAGAAGAGGAGTAGCAATATTAATTTCTGACAAAATAGACTTTAAACTTAAATCCACTACAAAGGATAAAGAAGGACACTACATAATGATAAAAGGGACAATTGATCAGGAAGATATAACCATATTAAATATTTATGCACCCAATGACAGGGCTGCAAGATACATAAATCAAATTTTAACAGAACTGAAAAGTGAGAGAGACACCTTCACAATTATAGTAGGAGACTTCGACACACCACTTTCGGAGAAGGACAGGACATCCACTAAGAAGCTCAATAGAGACACGGAAGACCTAATTACAACAATCAACCAATTTGACCTCATTGACTTATACAGAACTCTCCACCCAACTGCTGCAAAGTATACTTTTTTTCTAGCGCACATGGAACATTCTCTAGAATAGACCACATATTAAGTCATAAAACAAACCTTTGCAGAATCCAAAACATCGAAATAATACAAAGCATCTTCTCAGACCACAAGGCAATAAAACTAGAAATTAATAACAGAAAAACTAGGGAAAAGAAATCAAATACTTGGAAACGGAACAATACCCTCCTGAAAAAAGACTGGGTTATAGAAGACATCAAGGAGGGAATAAGGAAATTCATAGAATGCAACGAGAATGAAAATACTTCCTATCAAAACCCCTGGGACACAGCAAAAGCAGTGCTCAGAGGCCAATTTATATCAATAAATGCACACATACAAAAAGAAGAAAGAGCCTAAATCAGAGAACTGTCCCTACAACTTGAACAAATAGAAAGTGAGCAACAAAAGAATCCATCAGGCACCAAAAGCAAACAAATAATAAAAATTAGAGCTGAACTAAATGAATTAGAGAACAGAAAAACAATTCAAAGAATTAACAAAGCCAAAAGCTGGTTCTTTGAAAAAATTAACAAAATTGACAAACCATTGGCCAGACTGAGTAAAGAAATACAGGAAAGGAAACAAATAACAGGAATAAGAAATGAGAAGGACCACATCATAACAGAACCAAATGAAATTAAAAGAATCATTTCAGATTACTATGAAAAATTGTACTCTAACAAATTTGCAAACCTAGAAGAAATGGATGAATTCCTGGAAAAACACTACCTACCTAAACTAACACATTCAGAAGTAGAACAACTAAATAGACCCATAACAAAAAAAAGAGATTGAAACGGTAATCAGAAAACTCCCAACAAAAAAAAAGCCCTGGCCCGGACGGCTTCACTGCAGAGTTCTACCAAACTTTCAGAGAAGAGTTAACACCACTACTACTAAAGGTACTTCAAAGCATAGAAAATGACGGAATACTACCCAACTCATTCTATGAAGCCACCATTTCCCTGATAGCAAAACCAGGTAAAGACATCACAAAAAAAGAAAATTACAGACCTATATCCCTCATGAACATAGATGCAAAAATCCTCAACAAAATTCTAGCCAATACAATTCAACAACATATAAAAAAAATAATCCACCACCACCAAGTGGGATTTATACCAGGTATGCAAGGCTGGTTTAATATTAGAAAAACCATTAATGTAATCCACCATATAAATAAAACAAAAGACAAAAACCACATGATCTTATCAATTGATGCAGAAAAGGCATTTGACAAAGTCCAACACCCATTTATGATAAAAACTCTCACCAAAATAGGAATTGAAGGAAAATTCCTCAACATAATAAAGGGCATCTATACAAAGCCAACAGCCAACATCACTCTAAATGGAGAGAACCTGAAAGCATTTCTCTTGAGAATGGGAACCAGACAAGGATGCCCTTTATCACAGATCTTATTCAACATTGTGCTAGAAGTCCTAGCCAGAGCGATTAGGCTAGACAAAGAAATAAAGGGCATCCGGATTGGCAAAGAGGAAGTAAAATTATCTCTATTTGCAGATGACATGATCTTATACACAGAAAACCCCAACGAATCCTCCAGAAAACTACTGAAACTAATAGAAGAGTTTGGCAGAGTCTCAGGTTATAAGATAAACATACAAAAATCACTTGGATTCCTCTACATCAACAAAAAGAACATCGAAGAGGAAATCACCAAATCAATACCATTCACAGTAGCCCCCAAGAAGATAAAATACTTAGGAATAAATCTTACCAAGGATGTAAAAGACCTATACAAAGAAAACTACAAAGCTCTACTACAAGAAATTCAAAAGGACATACTTAAGTGGAAAAACATACCTTGCTCATGGATAGGAAGACTTAACATAGTAAAAATGTCTATTCTACCAAAAGCCATCTATACATACAATGCACTTCCGATCCAAATTCCAATGTCATTTTTTAAGATGGTAGAGAAACAAATCACCAACTTCATATGGAAGGGAAAGAAGCCTCGGATAAGCAAAGCATTACCGAAAAAGAAGAAGAAAGTGGGAGGCCTCACTCTACCTGATTTCAGAACCTATTATACAGCCACAGTAGTCAAAACAGCCTGGTACTGGTACAACAACAGACACATAGACCAGTGGAACAGAATTGAGAACCCAGATATAAATCCGTCTACGTATGAGCAGCTGATATTTGACAAAGGCCCAGTGTCAATTAATTGGAGAAAAGATAGTCTTCTTAACAAATGGTGCTGGCGTAACTGGATATCCATTTGCAAAAAAATGAAACAGGACCCATACCTCACACCATGCACAAAAACTAACTCCAAGTGGATCAAAGACCTAAACATAAAGACTAAAACGATAAAGATCATGGAAGAAAAAATAGGGACAACCTTAGGAGCCCTAATACAAGGCATAAATAGAATAGAAAACATTACCAAAAATGACGAAGAGAAACCAGATAACTGGGAGCTCCTAAAAATCAAACACCTATGCTCATCTAAAGACTTCACCAAAAGAGTTTAAAAGACCACCTACAGATTGGGAAAGAATTTTCAGCTATGACATCTCCGACCAGCGCCCGATCTCTAAAATCTATATGATTCTGTCAAAACTCAACCACAAAAAGACAAAACAACCCAATCAAGAAGTGGGCAAAGGATATGAAGACACACTTCACTAAAGAAGATATTCAGGCAGCTAACAGATACATGAGAAAATGCTCTCGATCATTAGCCATCATTAGCCATTAGAGAAGTGCAAATTAAAACTACGATGAGATTCCATCTCACTCCAACAAGGCTGGCATTAATCCAAAAAACACAAAATAATAAATGTTGGAGAGGCTGTGGAGAGATTGGAACTCTCATACACTGCTGGTGGGAATGTAAAATGGTACAACCACTTTGGAAATCTATCTGGCGTTATCTTAAACAGTTAGAAATCCCACTCCTCAGAATATACCCTAGAGAAATAAGAGCCTTCACACAAACAGATATATGCACACCCATGTTTATTGCAGCTCTGTTTACAATAGCAAAAAGCTGGAAGCAACCAAGGTGCCCATCAACGGATGAATGGTTAAATAAATTGTGGTATATTCACACAATGGAATACTACGCATCGATAAAGAACAGTGACGAATCTGTGAAACATTTCATAACATGGAGGAACCTGGAAGGCATTACGCTGAGCGAAATCAGTCAGAGGCAAAAGGACAAATATTGTATAAGACCACTATTATAAGATCTTGAGAAATAGTATAAACTGAGAAAAACACATACTTTTGTGGTTACGAGGAGGGGAGGGAGGGAGGGTGGGAGAGGGTTTTTTACTGATTAGTTAGTAGATAAGAACTACTTTAGGTGAAGGAAAGGACAATACTCAGTACACAGAAGGTCAGCTCAAATGGACTGGACCAAAAGCAAAGAAGTTTCCGGGATAAACTGAATGCTTCAAAAGTCAGCGAAGCAAGGGCGGAGGTTTGGGGACGATGGCTTAAGGGGACTTCTAAGTCCATTGGCAAAATAATACTATTATGAAAACATTCTGCATCCTACTTTGAAATGTGGCGTCTGGGGTCTTAAATGCTAACAAGCGGCCATCTAAGATGCATCAATTGGTCTCAACCCACCTGGATCAAACGAGAATGAAGAACACCAAGGTCACACGACAACTATGAGCCCAAGAGACAGAACGGGCCACATGAACCAGAGACTTACATCATCCTGAGACCAGAAGAACTAGATGGTGTCCGGCCACAACTGATGACTGCCCTGACAGGGAGCACAACAGAGAACCCCTGAGGGAGCAGGAGATCAGTGGGATACAGACCCCAAATTCTCATAAAAAGACCAGACTTAATGGTCTGACTGAGACTAGAGGAATCCCGGCGGTCATGGTCCCCAAACCTTCTGTTGGCCCAGGACAGGAACCATTCCCCAAGACAACTCATCAGACATGGAAGGGACTGGACAATGGGTTGGAGAGAGATGTTGATGAAGAGTGAGCTACTTGTATCAGGTGGACACTTGAGACTATGTTGGCATCTCCTGTCTGGAGGGGAGATGGGAGGTTAGAGAGGGTTAGAAACTGGCAAAATTGTTACGAAAGGAGAAACCGGAAGGGCTGACTCATTACGGGGAGAGTAAGTGGGAGTATGGAGTAAGGTGTATATAAGCTTATACGTGACAGACTGACTTGATTTGTAAATGTTCACTTAAAGCTCAATAAAAATTATTTAAAAAAAAAAAAAAAAAAGAGTATGGACCCCGGACACTCTTCTAATTCAATACTGAAGTCACTCCTGAGGTTCCCCCTTCAGCCAAAGATTAGACAGGCCCATAAAACAAACAATAATGCACGTAGCTCAACCGTGTATACCAGACTAAACAGGCCCACCAGCCCAGGGGCAAGATGGAGAAGGCAAGAGGGCACAGGAAAGCTGGACACATGGAAATGGGGAACCCAAGGTCAAAAAGGGGAGCGTGCCGACATGTCGCAGGGCTGGCAACCAATGTCACAAAATAATATGTGTATTAATTGTTTAATGAGAAACTAATTTGTTCTGTAAACCTTCATCTAAAGCACAATAAAAACAAATAAATAAAAAAAATATTTTTACTTATCAGGACACAGCACACTTTTGTTCTCACTAAAAAATATATGTGTGTGTATATATATAATATATATATATATGTATATGTATATAAACCCTGGTGGCGTAGCAGTTAAGAATTCATTTGCTAACCCAAAGTTCAGGGTCGTAAGTCTGAATCCACTAGGCCCTCCTGGGAAACCCTGTGGGGCAGTTCTACTCTGTCCTACAAGGTTGCTGTGAGTCAGAATTGACTTGTCAGCAACGGTTTGGTTTTGTTTTCATTTTATATGTATATCTGTGTGTGTGTTTTAGAAAAGGTAAATATGCTCAATTTTTTGACAATATTGGTTTAGTTCTAAATTCAGATTATTCCAATACTTGAAAAAGAACTTGAACAACATGCACAGATACCAAATGGAAAAAGCGCTTTATGGACTTTGCCTAACAAGTTGTGATAGTCATTTTTCAGCCTTATCCACCAGGTATGCAAAGCTCCTTGTAGAAATTCAGCTAACAATTTCCATTTTTCCTAATGTCAATCAGTTATTGTTGCAAAATAATTGGAAGGTTCTACATTTTCATATTGTTAACAAATTAGCTTATTTTAGTTTTTTAGGAGGACCGAACACCCTGTTTCCAAGAGTTTAAAGCATAGAAATGATGTCAATAGGTGGCCCACTTGCATAATATTCTGCCTCAAAATCAGCTAACACTAGAGACACTTACACTACCCATCGTCAGTATACTCTCTCCAAAGTACGAGTTTAATTTTTTTATTGTGTTGTAAGTGAAAGTTTACAGCTCTAGTTGCTCATACGAAAATTTACAAACACGTTGTTATGTGGCCCTAGTTGCTCTCTCTATAATGACAGCACACTCACCGTTTCCATCCCAGATTTCCCTCACCCATCAACCAGCTCCTCTCCCTTTCTGCCTTCTCATCTTGCCTCGGGACTGCATGAGTTTATTTTGAAAAGCTGTTACACTCTCTCGCTCTCTTTCATTTTGTTAGAACATAACCTTTGCCCTGAAAAGACAAATATATTTTTTCAAATATCCTTTAGGTGCATTACTGACATCGTTTTCATCATGGAAAAGGTTAGCAAGTTTGGAACATTATTTATTTATAAAAGAAAAATGACACATTAAACTTGGTAACTCTTTTAAGTACATTGCCACAGGGAAGCTCCTCTTCCTCCCAGGTTGGTCATTTATTGTACAGATGGAGAACCACATGATGAGTTGACATGAGCTTCTCCAGGCGTGAGAACGTACTAGTTGAGTGTCAGACAGTTTAGAATATGTTCCTTTCACAGTTGGAGATTTTTCAGACCTTAAGTTGAAGTACAGGACAAGCAAAGCAATGCCTAGCATATAGCCAGTGAAATGCAATTGCGCATCAGTTTCTGGAGCCTCCACGATTTTCAAACTTGTCAAACCCACGAATTCCGCATCCTGTGTCCTTCAACATATGCAGCCACCCTTGGCCCCAGAGAAACCCTTTGAACCTCATGTACTGTGATTGTGGAACACGTTTTCTTTCTCACCCATTTATTCTACTTCTAGGTAGGGAGGTCTAATTGGCATTTCTCCCCTTTTGTTAAAATACATGTAAAACAAAAAGCCCCCGTTGATAATACACAGTTCATCTCAGAGAATACAGAAAATGTACATATTGTTCCTATTAGAGTGACTGACCCAGTGGTGTGCTGTTAAATGTGTAACAACCAGCTCTTTGTAAAGAAAAAAAAGTATTGATTTGCGGTGCCTGCTAATTCTCATGGTGTAAATACTCCCACCACGGTGAATTTCAAGCTACCAACGTGATGTCATGATCACAGAGTTGGGGAGAGACGCACAGCAGCACAGCAATACAGCCCATATCCATCACCAAGATACAATAGATGGAAGTAATCTCAAGAGCAGACGTAATAGTAAAATGCAGTAAATCATAACTGGAAGTGATGCATTTTGAGGGCTGATTAACCTTTGCTTTTAATACAATTCATTAAATTATAAGTTTGCATATGTGATTTTTCAATAATGTTTGTTTACCAAGGAGTCCCTGGGTAGTGCAAACTGTTAACAAACTCAACTCCTAACCAAAAGGTTAAAAGTACCAGGCTACCCAGAGGTGCCTCTCAAGAAAGGCCTGGCAATCTACTTCCAAAATGTCAGCGACTGAAAACCCTGTGGAGCACTGTTCTACTCTGACACACGTGGGGTCACCATGAGTTGGAGTCAACCCGGCTGGCAACTGGCAACTGGTGTTTATCAACAGACTCACGAAATTCCTGGAAAGTTAATAATATACACTTGAGAGCCAGTACAAGCCAACTCCAGCAGCACTTTGATCTTACCATGCTAAAGGAACAAGGCCTTGGGGAGGACCTTGAGTTAAAGCTCTTTTCCATTCACTTAACGCTGATGGGCACCATACACAATAGCTTCTTCCTGATTCTTGTTTTTTTCTCTTACCTGGCTGAGCCAGAGCAGTAATGATAGAAGAAAGTAATCTTGTCACAAAATTTTTTGATATATATCCTTTTGGATTTTTTTCATGTATTCGTAGGCATGAGTGTGTGTATGTGTCTAAAGAAAAACCAAACCAAATGCGTTGCTGTCAAGTCGATTCTGACTCATAGCGACTCTATAGTACAGAATAGAACTGCCCCATACAGTTTCCAAAGAGCGCCTGGTGAATTCGAACTGCCAAACTTTTGGTTAGCAGCCGTAGCTCTTAACCCCTAGGCCACCAGGGTTTCCATATGTGTCTAAGGGTACATATGTGTATGACTGTATAATAAATGATATGAGACATTAAAGATTTTTGAACAATTGAAGATATAGGGAAAGGACCCGACTGAGCTTGGACCAAGCTAATCTAAATGGACTGTATTGGTGTTGCACACTTTGTGGTTTTTAGGGCTGGATGATATAAATGCCCTGGAGTCAGCCTATTGTGTGATTATCTCTATAGATAACAGGTGAGACTGCAATTAAAGAGCTGGGACTTACATCCTTGTGTGCTGTGCTAGCATTACAGTAGAGTTTAAGTTTCTGCATGCAGAATTACTGGATCCGACATTAGGTTTATTCATTTATTTAGTCAGTTAGTTGGCAACTTGCGCACCAAAAATGGTTCACTGTTTACCTTCTCATCAACAATATATAAAAGTCCCTCTTTTTCACATCTACAGCAATACACCGTAATATTATTCTTATCATTGTTTTTAAAACCTTTGCCAAACTTAGCAAGTGAAAAATATTGTTAGATATGCATTCTTTAATTATGAGGGAGGTTGAAGGTCATTTCATATCTTTGTTGGTGATTTGTATTTCTTTTTTTGAAAAGTGCTTGTTCATGCTCTTTTATATTGGCTTGTTTATCTCTTTATTGACTTGAAAGAGCTCTTTACACTTCTAGAATATTACGGTTTTGTCTATTATATACAGCAACCCCTTCCCCCTCCAGTTTGGCATTTGCATTTTTATTTTGTCTTGTTGTTGTTGTCATCATTTCCCATAAAGAAATTTCCATTTATGGAGTTAAATATATGAATATTTTCTGTTATGGTTTTTCTGCTTTCTCTCAAATTATAAAAATATTCATCTATGTTTTCTTCTATTATTCTTATTGTTTAATTTTTTAATTTGTCTTTAATCCACAATTCATTATTAACAATACGTGAAGTAGAGATTTATTTTTTCCTAAAATATCAATTAATTATCCTAAGTTTTTTTTAAGACTATCCTTTTATTTTAATAATTCACACTTTCCGTATTTAAGACTTACTTTTATAATACCCTAAAGCAAACAAACAAACAAAAAAAAAACAAGCACGCTGCGGTCGAGTGGATTCTGACTCAAAGCGACCCCATAGGACGGGGTAGAATTGCACCACAGAGTTACAGAGTTTCCAAGGAGTGCTTAGTGGATTCAAACTGCCGACCTTTTGGTTAGCAGCTATAGCTTCTAACCATCATGCCACCAGGGTTTCCTATAATATGCTATGTTTATATAAGTAGGTGAAGATACAGACTTGTTATTCTGTTCTATCGATCTGTCTTTTTATCCCTGCGCTAGTATCACAGCCTCCTCATTAGGGACATTTTATTGCACAATTCATCACCCACTACCTTTGTTTGTCTTATGTCTTTTTGCTATTCTCATTTGTTTACTCACCCAAATAGCTTTCGAATCACTTAGTCAACTGCCTTTGAAAATATGTAAAGATATTCAGACATTGCAATATGGGACTGGTATAGGAATATACACACTAATTGAATAGAATAGGAAGTCTAGAACTGGACCCAAGTTATACATGGGAACTTGGTTTGTGGGGAGGAGAACATTTCAAATCAGTAGGAAAAGGATGGATTATTCAATAAGCAATCTTAAAACAATCACTTATAGATTTGGAAGAAAATGTAAGTTAGCTCTCAATCTCACACCATAATAACCTCACACAGGTGAATTAAATGCACGAGAAGAAAATATAGGATGATGCATTTAAGATTGTGGGTTGAGGAGGAATTTCTCAGTGTGATACAAATCAGAGGCCATAAGAGGAAAATTTGACAGATTCTGTTTCATAAAGTTAAAAGCTTTGTCATAACCACAACAACCAAAAAAAGAGAGAAAGAAAAATAGATGAGGGGAAAATAGCTGTAATATGGTTAACAGACAAAGGGTAAGATATATTATGGAGTTCCTATAAATTAATAGTAAAAAAAAGAAACACAATTTTAAAATGATCAAAGGATATAAATAGTCGAATCATGAAAGAAGAAACACAAATGGCCATGAAAACTGTGAAAAGAAGCTCCATTTTGCTAGTGATCAAGAAATTGTACAACTAAACACCAACGGGAAACAATATTTGCTTACGAGATGGGCAAAATTTTAAAAAGATTGATAGCACCCAATGTTGAAGACAGTATGAAAAAATAGCCTTTCTTGAGGAATTGTAAATAGGAGCAAGGTTTTTGGAAACTAACCTGATGGCATCTATCCAGATGTTAACTGTATATACCCTATGACCAGCAAGAACACTCTTTGGAACCGATCCTACAGAAATGCTAGCTTAAAAAAAAAAAAAAAAAAATGCTTAAGTGTGTAAAAATATATGTATAACAATGTTTATTTTAGCTAAGGCACTGGAAACAGCCCAAATATTCTTTAATAGGCAGATGGATAAATGGATGATGGTGCAACCCTCCTTCAAATATTTACCCTGGTTAAGAGGAAAGTTGTGTATTAATAGCTTGGAAAGATATCCAAAACATGTTGATAAGTGAAAAAAAATTGAAGCACAGAATAGAAAAATGATCCACTTATGTAAAAAAAAAAAAAAGTTTGTGTGTGTCTCTGTGCAGGTGTGTGAGAGTATAATCCAAACTATAAAGAGTGACTACTTCTGAAGGAAATATTTTATGACACATTTCTGATTTTTTTAATATAATGAGCTTTTGAAATTAAATGTTTCTCTTAAAAGAACGATTTGGCAAATTCTGACAAAAATGTTAATAATTTGGAACTTACACTATATTTCTAGACTGGTTTGAGAATAATTGACTTCTTTTCAATATTGATTTCTAAACTACAAATACAGAATGTCTCTCCATTTATTTAAGTCTTCTCTGTCTCTCAGTAAAGTTTGAAATTTTCCTTATGCTGGTCTTTTTAAATGGGCTACTTGGTAATACATAATTCTAGTTGCCATCGTAAGTAGGGAAACCCTGGAGGTGAAGTGGCTAAGTGCTGTGGCTGCTAACCAAAGGGTTGGCTATTCAAATCCACCAGGTGCTCCATTGAAACTCTATGGGGCAGTTTTTCTTTGTCCTATAGAGTCGCTATGAATCGGAATCAACTCGACAGCAGTGGGTTTTTTTTTTTTTAATGGTAAGTAGAATGTTTTTTTGTTTTTTGTGTTTTCCCATTATATTTTCAAAGTGGCTATGATACGATATACAAAAAGCTGTTGCTTCTCATGTATTACGTAAGGGGACTTCTTATTGAAAGATATCCTTTGGTTTTTAAACAGTGGGTAGCAGAGAAGTTACGTGTGCAGGCTCTAGAATCAGGTCACTCAGATTGGAATCCTGGCTCTAACACTCACCACTCACCTCCTACTCAACACTTCTGGAACTTAGTTTCCACATCTGCAAAATAGAAGCAATGATAAATGTACCTCCTGGGGTTCCTGTGCCCTCACGTGTCTGTCACTTTGTCATACTGTGTGGGCTTGTGTGTTCCTGGGATGCTGGAAATATGCCACTGGTATTCAAATACCAGCAGGGTCGCGCACGGGGGACAGGTTTCAACTGACTTTCCAGACTAAGACAGACTAGGAAGAAGGGCCTGGCAGTCTACTTCTGAAAAGAATTAGCCAGTGAAAACCTTATGAATAGCAGCAGAACATTATCTGCTACAGTGCCGGAAGATGAGCCCTTCACGTTGAAAGACACTCAAAATACGACTGGGGAAGAACTGCCTCCTCAAAGTAAAGTTGACATAGATGGAGTCAAGCTTTTGGGACCTTCGTATGCTGATGTGGCACACCTCAAAATGAGAGGAAACAGCTGCAAACATCCATTAATAATCAGAACGTGGAATGTACAAAGCATGAATCTAGGAAAATTTGAAATAGTCAAAAATGAAATGGAACGCATAAAGATCAATATCCTAGGTATTAGTGAGGTGAAAAGGACTGGTATTGGTCATTTTGAATTGGACATTCATATGGTCTACTACCCTGGGAAAGACAACTTGAAGAGGGATGACATTGCATTCGATGTCAAAAAGAACATTTCAAGATCTATCCTGAAGTACAACACTGTCAGCGATAGGATAATATCCACACGCCTAAAAGGGAGACCAGATAATACGACTATTATTAAAATCCGAACCAACCACTAAGGCCAAAGATGAAGAAATTTAAGATTTTTCACCAACTTCTTCAGTCTGAAATTGATCGAACATGCAAACAGGATGCACTGATAACTACTGGTGGCTGGAATGTGAAAGCTGGAAACAGAAGAAGGATCAGTAGTTGGAAAATATGGCCTTGGTAATAAAATCATGCCAGAGGTCCCATGATTGAATATTGCAAGACCAATGACTTCTTCATTGCAAATGCCTTTTTTTCACCAACATAAATGTTGACTATACACATGGACCTTGCCAGATGGAATACACAGGAATAAACTGACTATGTCTGTGCAAAGAGATGATGGAAAAGCTCAATATCATCAGTCAGAACAAGGCCAGGGCTGACTGAAGATCAGACCATCAATTATTCACATGGAAGTTCAAGTTGAAATTGAGGAAAATTAGAACAAGTCCACAAGAGCCAAAGTACAACCTTCGGTATATTCCATCTGAATTTAGAGACCATCTCGAGAATAGATTTGGTTCAATGAACACTAATAACCAAAGACCAGACAAGATGTAGAATGACATCAAGGACATCATACATTAAGAAAGCAAGAGGTCATTGACAAGGCAGGAGAGAAAGAAAAGACCTAAATGGATGTCGGAAGAGACTCTGAACTTGCTCTTGAACATCGAGTAGCTACAGCAAAAGGATAAAAAATGATATAGTAAAAGAGCTGAACAGAAGATTTCAAAGGGCGGCTTGCAAGGACAAAGAAAAGTATTATGACAATATGTGCAAAGACGTGGAGATAGAAAACCAAAAGGGAAGAACATGCTCAGCATTTCTCAAGCTGAAAGAACTGACAAAAAAATTCAAGCCTCGAGTTGTAATACTGAAGGATTCTATGGGGAAAATATTAAACGTCACAGGATGCACCAAAAGATGATGAAAGGAATACACAGAGTCACTATACCAAAAAGAACTGGTCGATGTCCAACCATTTCAGGAGGTAACCTATGATCAGGAACCAACGGTACTGAAGGAAGAAGTCCAAGCTCACTGAAGACACTGGCAAAAAACAAGGCCCCAGGAATTGACGGAGTACCAATTGAGATGTTTCAACAAACAGATGCAACGCTGTAAGTGCTCGCTTGTCTACGCCAAGAAATTTGGGAGACAGCTACCTGGCAGCCGACTAGAAGAGATCCATATTTATGCCTATTCCCAAGAAAGGTGATCCAACCAAATGCACAAATTGTCAAACAATATCATTAATATCACATGCAAGAAAAATTTTGTTGAAGATCATTTTGAATGCTAAAGCAGCTTCAGCATTATATCAATAGGGAACCACCAGAAATTCAAGACGGATTTAGAAGAGGACATGGAACCAGGGATATCATCGCTGATGTCAGATGGATCCTGGCTGAAAGCAGAGAACACCAGAAGGATGTTTACATGTGTTTTATTGATTGTGCTAAGGCATTCAACTGTGTGGAACAAAACAAATTATGGATAACATTGCAGAGAATAGGTATTCCAGAACACTTAATTGTGCTCATGAGGAATCTGTACATGGATCAGGAGGCAGTCATTCAAACAGAACAAGGGGATATTGCATGGTTTAAAGTTAGGAAAGGTGTGCATCAGGGTTGTATCCTTTCACCATACCTATTCAATCTGTATGCTAAGCAAATAACCCGAGAAGATGGACTATATGAAGAAGGACAGGGCATCATGATCGGAGGAAGACTCATTAACAACCTGCATTATGCAGATGACACAACCTTGCTTTTTGAAAGTGAAGATGACTTGAAGCACTTATTGATGAAGATCAAAGACCACTAGCCTCAGTATGGATTACACCTCAACATAAAGGAAACAAAAATCCTCACAACTTGACCAACAAGGAACATCACTGTAAATGGGGAAAAGATTGAGGTTGTCAAGGATTTCATTTTATTTGCATCCACAATCAACATCCATGGAAGCAACAGTCAAAAAATCAAAAGATGCATTGCATTGGGTAAAACTGCTGCAAAAGATCTCTTTAAAGTGTCAAAAAGGCAAGACGTCACTTTGAGGACTAAGGTGCACCTGACCCAAGCCATGGTGTGTTCAATTGCCTCATATGCACACAAAATTTGGACAATGAATAATGAAGCCTGAAGAAGAATTGATGCCTTTGAATTGTGGTGTTGGTGAAGAATACTGAATATACCATGAACTGCCAAAAGAATGAACAAATCTGTCTTGGATGAAGTACAACCAGAATGCTCCTTGGAAGCAAGGATGGTGAGACTGGGTCTCATATACCTTGGACATGTTATCAGGAGGAATCAGTCCCTGGAGAAGGACATCATGCTTGGTAAAGTAGAGGATCAGCAAAAAAGAGGAAGAACCTCAAAGAGATGGATTGACACAATGCCTGAAACAATGGACCCAAGCATAGCAACGATTGTGAGGATGGTGCAGGACCTGGCAGTCTTTTGTTCTGTTGTGCACAGGGTCGCTATGAATTAGAACTGCCTCAATGGCACCTAACAACGACAGGGTTCTTGTGAGGATTAAATGAGATAATAACGTGTGAAGCACTGAGAAGATGGCTTGGCAAGAAGGAAGTACATGGCATATTTGAGATTTTTTTTATAATATAGCCTTGTGGTTTGTCATATAGTTTATCGCACCTGTCAATAGTAATAATTTTATATTATTTCTTGACAATATTGACATACTTTTTCTCTGTTTCTAACTAAGATTATTGATTTCTTCTCCTTTTCAATTGAATTGGCCAAAATTTTGAACAGTATTAAATAATAATTGTGTTACTGGCCTTCCTGGTTTTACTAGATAAGGCTTCAACCTTGGTGAAGGTATGATGATGATCAGCCATTTGACAAAGATATTTTTGGAGGGGGGCCCAAGATGTCAGAGTAGTCAGGCGCTTCCAGCGAACCCTCTTACAACAAAGACCCCCCCAAAAATCAAGTGAAACGATTGCATTTATGACAAGCTAAAAGCCCTGACCATCAAAGGCAAAGTTAGAAAATGGACTGAGTGGCAGGGGGAGGGAGAGATGGTTCAGAAGTGGACAGGGGTTGCTGGACCTGAATCGCTAGGAACCCTCAAGCTGCAGTGGGCTGATCGTAGTGCTTGGCCGCAGTATCCTCAGGGAGAAACAGCCAGCCGCACAGCCTACTGACACCTCCAGAACCAGAGAAGAGCGGCGCTCTCGCAAAAGCTAAGTGCTTGCATATATTTTACTGCACCCCCAGCCTGCAAGCCAGCTTCAGTGGCTGCCGATTTCCCTGGGCCTGAGATAGGTCCTGTTGTATGTCCGGACCCATTCTCCTGGCCTTGGAGAAGGAATAAATTCACAGCTAAGGAAAAGATAATCTGCCAGCTCCACTAACCTGTGGAGCTCAGGACAGAAGCAGCTCCTGTCCAGGCATAAATGATCCGTGGATTTTGAATACCTTTCCCCCTCCATGGACATGTGTGGCCTATTTCAGGAGAATAGGACCTTGTTGGCAAACTGCAACTGTTTCAGCTGTGCGGTGGAGAAGTGGGCGTTTGAGGTTTGACATTGCTTTCTCTATTAAACAGGGTCCTTTTTCACCTACGCACATCAGGGACCTAAGGACTGGTGGCTCCACTCAGGTCACCCAGGCAACCGCAACAGAGGTCGAAGGATAACTGGTACCTCCCAGTCCTTAAAACCAAAAGTGTTGGGTGCCCAAGGTCCATCTGCAGGACCCATCCCACTATGCGCTCAAGGGAACAGGGATGCTCTTTCCTCACAGAAACTCAGGGGATGGATGTCAGCCCCCTGCATTGTTCAGAACATGACCCCCTGCTGCAACAAGATACTGGTACCTACACTAATCACCCCTGCCCCTCTAAGACTGTAGGACAGAGCCTGTACTACACACTTGATGACCAACTACCTGGACACCTGAGCTGAATTCATAGAGGAAAAGTGAATGGGCTCCTAGGCTTATATACCTGATAACAGCACTAGCCATCTGGTGACATGACATTAGAGCTTCAAAGGTGGAAATAATCAAGCTAGCTCACTCACACAACCTATATGGATATATCAAAACAAAACAAAGTGAGAAGCTAGGATATAGTCAGCAAACATAAAATGAACTAATACAATACTTACAGAGGGCACAGAGACAACAGTCAATATCAAATCACATAAAGAAGTAGATGATGATCGATTCAACAAGCTCTAAAAACAAAGAATCAACTGATATTCTGGATGAACGTGCCTTCCTGGAATTACCGGATGCAGAATACAAAAGATTAATAGACAGAATGCTTCAAGACAACAGGAACGAGATCAGGAAGGAGATCAGGCAATATGCAGAAAAGCCAAGGAACACACAGATAAAGCAGTTGAAGAAATGAAAAAAGTTATTCAAGAACATAACAAAAAATTTAATAAGCTGCAAGGATCCATAGAGATTTCAGTCCAAAATTCAAAAGATTAACAACAAAATTACAGAAGTAGACAACTCAATAGAAAGTCAGAGGAGCAGAATTGAGCAAATGGAAGGCAGAACTGGTGAGACAGAAGATAAAACACTTGGCATCAATATATTTGAAGACAAATCAGATAAAAGAATTAAAAAAATGAAGAAATCCTATGAATCATGTGGGACTCTATCAAGAGAAATAACCCACGAGTGATTGGAGTACCAGAACAGGGAGGGATAACAGAAAATACAGAGAGAATTGTTGAAGATTTGTTGGCAGAAAACTTCCCTGATATCGTGAAAGATGAGACGATATCTATCCAAGATGCTCATCGAACTCCACATAATGTAGATTTCAAAAGAAAGATAAAGACATAATTTTAACAGCCAAAACCAAAACCAAAGATAAAGAGAGAATTTTAAGAGCAGTTAGGGATGAACAAAAAGTCACCTACAAAGGAGAGTCAGTAACAATGAACTCAGACTACTCGGCAGAAACCATGGAGGGAAGAAGGCAATGGGATCACTTATATAAAAAATTGAAGGAAAAAAATTGCCAGCCAAAAATTATATATCCAGCAACACCATATCTCAAATATGAAGGTGAAATTAGGACATTTCCAGATAAACAGAAGTTTAGGGAATTCGTAAAAACCAAACCAACACTAAAAGAAATACTAAAGGGAGTTCTTTAGTTAGAAAATCAATAATATCAGGTATTGACCCAAAACTAGAACACTGGGCAGAGCAATAAGAAGTCACCCCAGACAGGGAAATCAAGATAAAAAAATACTCAAAACGGTAACAATGGGAGGCAGAGCCAAGATGGTGGAATAGACAAACGCTTCCATCGAGCCCTCTTTACAACAAAGACCCCCGAAAATAAGTGAAATGAGTATATTTGTGAAAAGCTGGGAGCCCTGAGCTTCAAAGGCAAGCTTAGACAATGATCTGAGGGGCAGGGGGGAGGAAGAGACTGTTCAGAAGCAGAGAGGAGTTACCAGACCTGAATCGTGGGGAGCACTCAGGCACCATTCCCGGAGCGGTGGTGGCGGTGGACTGGTACTAACATTCAGCCGCAGTTTCCTCAGGGAGAAACAGCCAGCCACACAGCCTACTCACACCTCTGAACCTGAAAAGAACAGCGCTCTCGGCAGAAGCTAAGTACTTGTGTATATTTTACCGCGCGCCCCCCAGCCCCAAGCTGGCTTCAGCTGCTGAATTCCCTGGGCCTGAGATAGGCCCTGTTGAGCACCTAGAGCCATCCTCCTGGCCTTGGGGAAGGAAAAAATTTGCAACGGGGGGAAACGATAATTTACTAGCTCCACTAACCGGGGGAGCTCAGGACAGAAGCAGCTCCTGTCCAGGCATAAACCATCCATGGGCTTTCAGCACCCTTCCCTTCTGCATGGACCTGTGTGGGCCTATTTTGGGGGAATAGGCCGTTGTTGGCAGAATCCAACCATTTCAGCTGTGTGGTGGAGAGGTGAGTGTTTGATGTTCGACATTGCTTTGCCTATTAAACAAGGTCCTCACCTACCCACATCAGGGACCTAAGGACTGGTAGCTCCACTCAGGTCACCAAGCCACCCACGACAGGGGTCTAAAGATTACTGGTACCTCCCAGTCCTTACAAACAAAAACATTGGATGCCCATGGTCCATCTGCAGAACCCACCCACCTGCACGCTCTAGGGACCAGGGACGCACTTTCCTCAGAGACACTCGGGGGTTGGTTCTCAGTCCTCTGCTTTGTTCAGAGTGTGACCCCCTGCTGCAATCAGATACCGGTATATACGCCAATATCCCCTGCCCCTCTAAGACTGTAGGACAGAGCCTGTACCACACACTTGATGATCAGCTACCTCGACACCTGAGCTGAATTCATACAAGAAAACTGAATGGACTCCTAGACTGATATACCAGATAACAGCTCTAGCCATCTGGGGACAGGACGTCAGAGCTCCAAAGGTGAAAATAATCAAGCTAGCTCACTCAAGCAACTCATAGGGGTATACCAAAACAAAACAAAGCAAGAAGCTATGACACAGTAAGCAAGCATTAATTAATATGATAACTTATAGATGGCTCGGAGAAAACAGTCAATATCAAGTCACATAAAAAAACAGACCATGATCACCTCATAAAGCTCTCAAAACAAAGATCCAGGGATCTTCTAGATGAAAGTACATTCCTGGAATTACCAAAGCCAGAATACAAAAGTTTAATATACAGAACCCTTGAAGACATCAAGAAGGAAATGAGGCAACCCCCAGAACAAGCCAGGGAACACACAGATAAAGCAGCTTAAGAAACTAGAAAGATTATTCAGGACCATAACGAAAAGTTTAATAAGCTGGAAAAATCCATAGGCAGACAGCAATCAGAAATTCAGAAGATTAACAATAAAATTACATAAGTAGACAACTCAATAGAAAGTCAGAGGAGCAGGATTGAGCAAGTAGAAGCTAGAATTTTTGAACTTGAAGATAAATCACTTGGCCCTAATATATTTGAAGAAAAATCAGATAAAAGAATTTTAAAAAATGAAGAAACCTTGAGAATCATGTGGGACTCTATCAAGAGAAATAACCCACGAGCGATTGGAGTACCAGAACAGGGAGGAATAACAGAAAATACAGAGAGAATTGTTGAAGATTTGTTGGCAGAAAACTTCCCTGATATCGTGAAAGATGAGAAGATATCTATCCAAGATGCTCATCGAAGTCCACATAAGGTAGATCTTAAAAGAAAGTCACCAAGACATATTACAATCAAAGTTGCCAAAACCAAAGATAAAGAATTATAAGAGCAGCGATGGATAAACAAAAAGCCACCTACAAAGGAAAGCCAATAAGAATAAGCTCGGACTACTCAGCAAAAACCATGCAGGCAAGAAGACAATGGGATGACATATTTAAAAAATTGAAGGAAAAGAATTCCCAGCCAAGAATCATATACCCAGCAAAACTGTCTCTTTAATATGAAGGTGAAATTGTGACATTTCCAGATAAACACAAGTTTAGGGATTTTTAGAAAACCAAACCAAAACTACAAGAAATACTGAAGGGAGTTCTTTGGTTAGAAAATCAGTAATATCAGGTATCAACTCAAGACTAGAACACTGGGCAGAGCAATCAGAAGTCAACCCAGACAGGGTAATCCAAGAAAACAAAGCCAGATTATTCAAAAAAAAAAAAAAGCTCAAAACAGGGTAATAGCAATATTATTATGTAAAAGAAGACAACATTAAAATACTAAAGAGGGACTAAGAAATATAATCATATACCTTCCATATGGAGAGGAAGATACGGTGATACAAAGAGTAAAAGTTCGGTTTAAATTTAGAAAAATAGGGGTAAACAAGGTAACCACAAAGGAGACAAACTATCCTACACATCAAAATAAAATACAAGGGAAAAATAGAGACTCAGCAGAAACAAAATTGACAACAACAAATATGAGGAAAGGACAATATATAAAGATAATCTACTCAGCACATAAAATTAAGTGGGAAAAAGAAACTGTCAACAACACACCAAAAAAGACATCAAAATGATAGCACTAAATCCATACCTATCCACAATAACTCTGAATATAAATGGACTAAATGCACCAATGAAGAGACAGAGAGTGGCAGAATGGATTAAAAAACAAGATCTGTCTATATGCTACCTACAAGAGACACACCTTAGACTTAGAGACACAAACAAACTAAAACTCAAAGGATGGAAAAAATTATATCAAGCAAACAACAATCAAAAAAGAGCAGGACACGGTAGAACTGCCCCATAGGATTTCCAAGCAGACTCACATCTTTCTCCCACAGAGTTGCTAGTGGGTTCCAAGGACTGACCTTTTGGCTAGAAGCCCAGTGCTTAACCATCCTGTCACCACCGCCCCTTACACACCCTACCTCTTCTAAAACCTGAGTCTGGAGACAATATGTGTAGGCCCTGTGGGGAGAGAGAACACCAGATATCCTCATGAGCAAATGGGGAGCCACAGCCCCTGGTAGGGCATGGTGACAGAGCCGGGGAGGTTCCTCACTCCAGAACCTTCTGTCCTAGTCCAGTTTCCTATGGACAGGCTTCCTCCCGGGATCAGTGCTTGCCGGGCTGAAGTCAGTACAGAGGCTGTTCGGGGTTGGCGCTGACAAGAGTCTAAGCACAGGTTTCAAACCGTGCCTGGTCAGGATACAGATATTCTTCTGCAAAGTCTGGGTACATGTGTGCAAACCTGTCAGCAAAAGAGATTCTTCTCATCTTCATCCACACCGCTGAAGAGGTCTATCAGAAGCAGCTTGCCAAGCCCAAGGCCGTCTTCAGAATGCAGGACAGGTCTTCCTCATTTATGCAGCCGTCCTCCTGCCATGCATACATCTTGAATGGCAGCTGGATGGTGTCCAGAGTCTCAGACGCTCTGCAGACCACGGACAAGGCGATCACATATTCCCGCAAGTCCATCTTGCCACCTCCGCTCTCGTCAAACAGTGAGAACATGCAGTCCAGCGTGTCGGAAAGGGGTACCTCCACGTACTCCGTGAACTTCACAAGTCAGTCTTCTCGCCCTTCTTCACCTTTGCGCTTTCTGATCTTTTTCAAGTTTTTCTAGCTTTAGCCCCAGGCCTCTCACAAGCCCGGCGAATTCTAGAAGGCAAGTGTCGGAGGGGAGACGGACTGTCCTTCCGCTGGGGCCAGCTAACGATCCTCAAACGTGAAATCCATGATGGAGACGCCCAGGGTCTCTCCCATGACGCGCCTCATGCTGCTGGCGTATAGCACCGGGCTCCTCTTCACCTTGGAAGGGTGGTAAACTGGGAGAAACTCAATTTCCACCTAACTGTGAAACTGACACAGGGCGAGCCACAGCATTTCCAACACTCCAGGTCCTTGCCATGTCCACATTATCGTGTCCAGCTTATTTGGGTATCCTAAAACCACAGGCTGGACAGGAACACCAAGGATAAACACACCAGTCTTGAAGGTAGTTTGACAGATCCCATTGGTACAAGTACCTTCTGGAAAAATCATTGTCATAACTTCCCATTGGACTAAGCCCCTCTCTTTATCTCTTCCACTGTTTTCCTGCACAAGTCCTGGTCTGATCCGAACACACTGGCCGGATGTACTTGATCAGAGTTCCCCATATGGGGGTACCCCTGCTCTCTGCCTTCATCACGATGGACGACATGGTCATGGTCACGGGAACGGCGCCGAAGTACGAGGGGTGTGGTGCCAAGGGTCAGGATGGCCGCCTCAGTCGGTAGGGCCTGTCACTCCTTCTGGGCCACCGGGTGGAAGCCGCCGGCAAATCACGTGGTCTGCATGACTGCCTTGAGCGGGAAGTCCACGACCTTCTGCCACAAGCCAGCGGCTCTTCTGGTTCTCTCTCAGCAAATCCCAGTAAAGGTACAAAAGCGAAGGACCAGGCGAACAGCATCATGAAGGCGGCAAACAGGAGTCGGATGGGGAAGAGGGTCAGCGTCATGATGGCGATCTGGGCCTTCTGCAGAGTGCTGAAGCGCAGCTCGTGCATGAAGGGGTTCTACCCTGGGGGTGACAGCCACCGCTTCACCTGCACCTGCGCTGGGGGAGTTGGCGGCTGAGACAGAGCGGCCTGTGGCAGGTCTCCCCAGCCGCAGAGCCACCACCGTGAGAAGAGCCCGAGCGGACCGAGGCGGAGGGCGGGCAGACCCCTTATAATTCTTCTCATTTCTGGAGGGTTGGTAGTGGTGCCCCCTCTTTCGTTCCTGATTTTGGTAATCGGTGTCTTCTCTTTCGTTTTCTTGGTCAGTCTAGCCAAAGGTTAAAGGTTTGTCAATTTTGTTGATCTTTTCAAAAAGCCAACTCTTGGTTTATTTGATTTTCTCTGGGTTTTTCTTTCAGCTGCAGTATTATTTCATCCCTCTTGCTTGCTTTGTGTTTAGCTTGCTCACTGTTTTGTAGTTTCCTAAGGTGAAAGCTTAGGTTTTTTATTTGAGACTTCTTTCTATCACAGGCATTTAAAGTTATACATTTCTTTACAAGCAATGCTTGAGATACATCCCATATGTTTTGATATGTTGTGTTTTTTTTTTCATTAAGTCCAAATTATTTTTAATGTCTCGTCTGTTTTCTTCTTTGATGCATGGATTATTTTGAAGTGTGTTAATTTTCAAGTATTTGGTGTTTTCTCATATTTCTTTCTGTTGTGGATTTCTAATTTAATTCCATTGTGGAGAGAATCAGAGAACACACTTTGCATAATTTCAGTCTTTTTAATTTTATTGAGACTTGTTTTTGGCTCCTGTATAAGGCCTACCCTGGAAAATGTTCCATGTATACTTGAAAAGAGCATGTGTTCTGCAGTCCTTGGGCATTTTATAAATATCAGTTATGTCAAGTTAATGAGTAGTGTTAAAGTCTTCTGTAGTTATTCCATCAATGACTGAGAGTGGGGTATTGAAAGTCCTAACTATTATTGATAAATTGTCTATTTCCTCTTTTAATCCTTCTGGTATCTGCTTCATGCATTTTGGGGGTCTGTTGTTGAAGGATGTTTATAATTGTTATATATTCTAGATGTATTGACTATCAAAAAGGTCCATAGTAATATTTGTTTTAAAGTCTATTTAATGTGATATTAATATAGCCATTCCAGCTCTCTTATGGTTACTATTTACATACTATATCTTTTTCTATTCTTTATTTTCAACCTACTTGTGTCTTTGAATCTAAGGTGTTCCTCTTGTAAGCAGCAAGACCCAATGTTGGATCTTGCTGTTTTATCCAGTCACATAATCTCTGCCTTTGGACTGGCGTGTTTAGTCCATTCAATTTTAATGTTCTCATTGATACAGTTAGGTTTTCTTTTGCTATTTTGCTAGTTGTTTTCTCTTTGTTTCAATGAAGTAATAGAACCATTAAAAGTTTTTAAGTTTAATAAGAAGCATCAATATATTTGGAAACTACTAAATTATTTCTCACTAAAGAAAAATCCAAAAGAGAAGAAATGACTCACACTTCTGTCATTCAAACTTAACTTCACTTAACATTGTGGTATATTTTCTTCCAGTCTTTCTTATTCTTCATAGATCTTTGCTTTTTTTCCTCCCAGAGTTTATATCATATTACACATACAATTATTGTGTATTTTCTTACAGAAGTATATTATATGCATTTTGCATGGATTTGAACCACAGAAGAGCCATCACCAGCCAAGATACCCTTGAAGCAGTCATGTGGAAGACTTTTTGAATAAATGAAGTGGCTCTGAATGGTCCTGTTGCTTAAATGACTGCACTTATCAAAAAGTTGAATATGTCAGAAGGTTGATACAAACGGTTAACGTGCTTGGCTGCTAACTGAAAGGCTGGAGATTCAAGTCTACCCAGAGGTGCCTCAGAAGAAAGGCTTTTGGGTCTAATTCTAAAAAAAATAAAACCCTATGGAGTATATAGTTCTACTCTGACACATGTGGGGTCTCCATGAGTCAGAATCAGCCTGACAGCAACTGTTTGGGGTTAAAAGGCAAGGTGTCTGAACAGCACGTGCTGCGTCAGGTCTTTGTACTACACACCTGGTCTCTGGGTCCTGTGTTTTTAGCTTCCTATTTACTTCGTTAAATAAAAGAAAGATGTTTGCTTTTGTAAGTTTGGTAAAATTCACCTGTAAAATGGCTGGACTTACTGTCTTGAGGGAGTGGTGTGGATAGTTGTCTACTACTGATTTTATGTAAATGCTGATATTAAGCTTATTGATTTTATTTAAACCTTTTGTCTCTTTGTCTATTAGTTTTTGACGGTGCATTTGCTGATTCTCCAAGTAGTTTCACCAAATTATGCTTGTTGTAGAGAGATTCTCCAATTCTGTTAGAGTAAAATCAAAGACATATGTCATTCAAATGGAGACCATGAGAACCTCAGAGTCTGAAGCTCATGGATCCAAGGGAGAGAGTGCAAATTACACATAGTTATATGCCATGGGAGGAACTACAAAACACAATATTCTGATTGGTTTACAGTGACTGAAATCAATCAAAGGTGGGAGAAAGCAAAACATGATTTTTAACATTAGTGGTTACATAGAGCTAAAAAAAAAAATTCATACATTAATTGGCTAAAGGACAAAATTGCAAGGTATGTGTTTGTGGAGAGGGTCTCATGACCATCACGAAATGATGACATGATGATGGCGTAACAGATACTGTCGGGAACAGATTGCTAAACATTACCTTGCTCAGAACATAAGATTTTCTGGACTGATTTAACACAAAAACTTTCAATAAGGTTTGGTTACAGACCCCAGGACATGTAATATCCACATTCTTAGCCTGACCACAAAGAATAGAGTTTCCTTAATGACAGGGTTGGTTCCTAAGCAACAGGGTTTGAATCTGTGTGAAAGATTATACTGAGCTTTAGCATTAGTTCACCCATTTTACTTCACATCAGATGCCTCTTTTGATTTTATATCCCACATCATTCTGTTCCTTTGATCAAGGGTTCTGAAGAACATCCTTTGTTCACAGTTATGGGCATAATGTCTTCTGCATGAGTTTGTCAATATGCTACTCCCAGGTGGTGGCTCAACCTTCATAATTTATGCCTTTCTAGTTTTTCACATTAAGCCCCTTTTCCCCCATAATCAGGGGCCATCGGTATCTTGGTTGCTGGGCAGCTCCAGTACGTCCATCATGCTATGGCTCAGCAGCTGTCTTCAGTGATTTTGGTATGGGGAGTGGATAGGGTATGGCCACATTGGAGGAACAACCTGACTTACTTTCAAATGGCTAACATAAGTCATAAGGCTTCCCTGATTTTGGGTTCCTGAATGCAGTGTTGATATGCGTAATTCTTTGAGCATGATCTTGAATGCAGTGTTGATATACATAATTCTCTGAGCATGAGATGAAGCAGGGTTATCAGTTCCTGTTGTAGATTCACATCAAATAACACATTTTATAATTCCAATAATAAAGATTATTGTTAAAATAATTAACCCAGTTTGCAACAGAGACCGTAACCAAGAACCTGCACTATTAAGTAGCCAATTGAAGATATAAAAAAAGAATGGTAAAGTTATAGGGGGTATAGACTGTAACCAAACAGCCATTGGATGAATCTTAGCAATATCCTGTTCAACATCTCCAGTTAATCCAAGAGCAACAACAGGCGTTAGCAATGGAGCAAAACTCTCCTTGCTGGGCTAAGAGGAAATCTAGAACTATTCTATGGTCCAATACTACTTTTGCCAAGGATTCTAAAGTTTTCGTTGGGCGGCCATTCCATTGGCCACATCATCAACAATTTTAGCCATAGTGGCAGATAAATTGCTAATGGGATGTTCTATTGCATAATACCAAGCCAGGGCACAACAGCACATAAGAAGGATCTCCCCATCCTGGGTAATAAATGATGGGATTATCTGAGAGGGCAAGTTCTATCTTCTTTATGGATATTAATTTCAAGTTACTGTTCCATAGCAAGGTGTTATTGTATGAATGAATACTCATGGTAACTCCTAGCATCTTTAAGGTACATGGGCCTAGCATATATTCCAGCCATGTAAACATGACAATGCCCAAATATAGAGTGACTTACCAGAGTTTTTCCTTGAATAAGCTGATCCTCCACACAAAAAGACACATCTAGATGGGGCACACAACATGCCTGCCCAGGTTTGAATATAAGGAAATGGGATGGACTGATTGGCCCTTCTGAGTCACTTTGCAGTTAATGAATCATCACGAATGGATAATTCTCCAAATTCCAGGGATCCTTGAGTCACGCACAAACTGAGAGTTTTTTATTATTTTTAAAATGACTATCTGCTACTACTGTAGAATAATATTGAACACCATCAAGAAAAAGATTGCATGGTGTGGGTAGAATAAAACATTCTAACCATGCATTGGTAAGATTGAAACAGGGAGTTGATGGATAAGTGGGTAATTCTGGAAGTAGCCATAATGTGACATGAATAGCCCATTTAAAGAGTTTCTCAAAATCAACAGTAAAATCAGGTGTGGATTTATAATCTAATACTGGCACAGCAAAAGGATCGGTATGATCTTGTGTAGACTGAGGGGAAGAGTGATGAACCCAGCACCCAATTAAATTGTTAGCACCGGCTACTGAAATAACTAATTTGATAAAAGCATTTTCTTATCAAGCAATAGAAAAAGGAAACAATAAAGGTATTAAAGCAGTAATGGGAGTCATGATTAGAACACACATATGGAAAAGGAATACTACCACAAACATTCAGAAAAAATAACTGTGCCTGTAATTACCAAGGAAACCCTGATGGTGTAGTAGTTAATGTTCAGCTGCTAACCAAAAGGTCTGCAGTTCAAATGGACCAAGTGCTCCTTGGAAACACTATGGGGCAGTTCTACTCTGTCCTATGGGGTCGCTATGAGTCAGAAAGAACTCAACAGCAATGGGTTTGGTTAAAATTACCAAACTAACTCCAAAAATCTCCAAAAGTTGCATAAATGTTTACCAAGAAATAATTCTTAAGTATATAACATACAGAAAAGCTAAAGCTAGAAAGATAGCAGTATATCAGAGTCTAAAGCTTAGCCACCTGCATGTTCCAGCTCCATGACCTGGGGTAAGTCATCCACTCTTGTAGTCATCTACTTCATGTTTGAACACAAGTGAATTTCACTTTGAGTTCTTCTGTGACTTCTAGTACAAACAGGTGCTGTAGACTTTTTCAGTTGAGATAAATGGACCTACTCCTTAACTCCTCGTAATTTAGCCACACAAGGATGAATTAGGGGGAATAGGTATGGACCCTTCCAACAAGGCTCAAGGGAATCCTTTAATTGGTGTGTCCTCCAATAAACATAGTTGCTAGGTGCAAGAGGAGGCATTGTACCTCCGCCATCAAATGCTTGCTTGAGGAGCATACTCCTTGGCATAATGAATTAAGGCCTGGCAATATTTTAATAAATTGGCTTGGATCAAATCTGAATCAGCAGTTCCTGATAAATAAGGTAAATTCATTGGCTACCCTGCAATTATCTCATAAGGGGTCAATTTATGAGGGTCCGGTCAGCCACACTGAAGATGAAAGTTTTGCCAATTAGGTCTTTATGATACCATTGTTCCGTTCTACAAATCCAGAGGACTGCGTGTGGTAAGAACAATGGAGCTGACAAAAAACAGGAAATATTTTACAAATAGCAGCAATCACTTGTCCAGTAAAGTGGGGTACCTAAATCACTGCAAAGGATGGCTGGAGCCCCAAGTGGGAACGATATTTCCCAGCAATTTCTTAGCCACAAAAGTTGCCATAGCTTGGTGACAGGGAAAATCTACTAAATGTGAATATCCGCAAATCACAACTAAAACAAATGTGTAACTGTTGGAGGGAGTTAGTTGAATAAAATCCACTTACTATTTGAACACAGGTCCTATTAGCAATGGGTATCTCCCAAGAGATACCCTGATGATGAGGGTATCCCTCTGGTGAGGGTTGGTAGATTTTACCTCCATTATACTCAGAACAAAGAGGGCACAGCCTCGCTACTTGATTTGAAGCCTTCCAAAATGTCCCCAAAAATATTTATGTAAAATTCCCATTGTCTTGTCCCTGCTCCATGATCCTTCACATGAAAGGTCATGACCAAAGGATGTGTAAGTCCTTAAAGATAACTGGTTTTGAATCTGGCCTTTCCCAAAGGAAAGTATTCTTACTAATTTTACAACTGTCCTGTCATGGATTGAATTGTGTCCCCGCAAAATATGTGTATCAATTTGGCTAAGCTCGATACCAAGTATTGTGCGACTGTCCACAATTTTGTCATCTGACGTGATTTTTCTGTGTGTTGTAAATCCTATCTCTATGATGTTAATGAGATGGGATTAGTAGCAGTTATGTTAATGAGGCAGGACTCAATATACAAAATTAGATTGTATCTTAAGCCAATCTATTTTGACCTACCAGACAGAAGTGAGCAGATAGACACAGGGACCTAATACAATCAAGAAGCAGCACCAGGAGAAGAGTGCGTCCTTTGGAACTGAGGTTCCTGCACTAAGAGGCTCCTAGACCAAGGGAAGATTGATGACAAGGACATTCCTCCAGGGCTAACAGAGAGAGAAATCCATCTTCTGGAGCTAGCACCCTGAATTCAGTCTTCTAGCTTCCTAGACTGAGAGAATAATTCTCTGTCTTAAAGCCATCCACTTGTGGTATTCCTGTCATAGCAGCCCTAAATAACCAAGACAGAATTTGTTACCAGGAGTGAGGTACTGCTCTAACAGATACCTAAAATATGGATGCAGTGGAGGGAGTGACCAAAATGGTGGAATAAACAAATGCTTCCAGTGAGTCCTCTTACAACAAAGACCTGAAAAAACAAGTGAAATGAGTATATTTATGACAAGCCAGAAGCCCTGAACATCAAAGGCAGGTTAGAAAATGAACTGAGAGTCAGGGGGAGGAACAGACATTTCAGAAGCAGAGAGGCGTTATTGGACCTGAATCACTGGGAGCACTCAGGCACCATTCCTGGGAGTGGCTGTGGCAGGCTGGTACTAGTGTTCGGCAGCAGTTTCCTCAGGGAGAAGCAGCCAGCCACACAGCCTACTCATACCTCTGGAACCAGAGAAGAACGGTGCTCTTGGCAAAAGGTAAGTACCTGCATATATTTTACCACACCACCCCCCGCCCCGATCCCAAGCTGGCTTCAATAGCTGATTTCCCTGGCCCTGAGATAGGCCCTATTCAGCACCTAGAGCCATTCTCCCAGCCTTGGAGAAGGAATAAATTTGCAATTAGGGGAGAAGATAATTTGCCAGCTCCATTAACCAGAAGAGCTCAGGACAGGACCGGCTCCTGTCTAGGCATAAACGGTCCATGAACTTTGAGTACCCTTCCCCTCTGCATGGACTTGTGTGGGCCTATTTCAGGAGAATAGGCCCTCCTTGGCAGACTACAACTATTTCAGCTGTGTGGTTGAGAGGTGAGAATTTGATGTTTGACATTGCTTTGCTTATTACACAGGGTCCTCACCTACCCACATCAGGGGCTAGAGGACTGGAGGCTCCACTCAGGTCACCCAGCCACCCGTGACAAGGATCCAAGGAGAACTGGTACCTCCCAGTCCTTACAACCAAAAACATTGGATGCCCATGGTCTGTCTGCAGAGCCCCCCCCCCCACCTATAGGCTCTAGGGAACAGGGACATGCTTTCCTCAGAGACATGTGGGGGACGATTCTCAGGACCCCGGCCTTGTTCAGAGTAAGATGCCCTGCTGCAACCAGGTACCAGTACCTACACCAATCACCCCTGCCTCTCTAAGACTGTAGGACAAAGCCTGTACCACATATTGATAATCGGCTACCTGGACACCTGAGCTGAATTCATGCAAGAAAATTGAATGGACCCCTAGACTGATATACCTGATAACAGCTGTAGCCATCCAGGGACAGGACATCAGAGCTCCAAAGGTGAAAATAATCAAGCTAGCTCACCCAGGCAACCCATTTGGGAATATCAGAACAAATCAAAGCAAAAAGCTACAACACAGTAAGCAAACATAAAATAAACTAATACAATAACTTATAGATGGCTCAGAGACGACAGTAGATATCAAGTCACATAAAGCAACAGACCATGATCACCTCAACAAGCTCTCAAAACAAAGAATCAAGGGATCTTCTAGATGAAAGTGCCTTCCTGGAATTGCCAAAGGCAGAATACAAAAGATTAATATACAGAACCCTTGAAGACATCAGGAAGGAAATGAGGAGATACGCAGAACAAGCCAAGGAACACACAGATAAAGTAGTTGAAGAAATGAAAAAGGTTATACAAGAACATAATGAAAAATTTAATAAGCTGGAAAAATCCATGGACAGACAGCAATTAGAAACTCAGAAGAGTAACAATAAAATTACAGAAGAGCAACTGAATAGAAAGTTAGAGGAGCAGAACTGAGCAAGTGGAAAGCAGAATCTCTGAAGTTGAAAATAAAGCACTTGGCACCAATATATTACAAGAAAAATCATATAAAAGAATTTGAAAAAAATGAAGAAACCTTAAGAATCATGTGGGACTCTAACAAGATAAATAACCTATGAACGACTGCAGTACCAGAACAGGGAGGGATAACAGAAAATACACAGAGAATCATTGAAGATTGTTGGCAGAAAACTTCCCTGATATCGTGAAAGATGAAAAGATATCTCTCTAAGATGCTCATCGAATTCCACATAAGGTAGATGTTAAAAGAAAGGCACCAAAACATATTATAGTCAAACTTTCCAAAACCAAAGATAAAGAGAGAATTTTAAGAGCATCTAGAGATAAACGAAAAGTCACCTACAAAGAAGAGTCTATAAGAATAAGCTCGGAGTACATGGCAGGAACCATGCAGGCAACAAGGCAATAGGATGCCTTATATAAAAAACTCAAGGCAAAAAATTGCCAGCCAAGAATCATATATCCAGCAAAACTGTGTCTCAAATATGAAGGTCAAATTAGGACATTTCCAGATAAACAGAAGTTTAGGGAATTCATAAAAACCAAATGAAAACTACAAGAAATACTAAAGGGAGTTCGTTGGTTAGAAAATCAATAATACTAGGTATCAGCCCAAGACTAGAACACTGGGCGGAGCATCAGAAGTCAACCAAGACAGTGAAATCAAAAAAATAAATCAAAATTTAAAAAACGCTCAAGAGTAAGTGGGAGTATGGAGTAAGGTGTATATAAGCTTATATGTGACAGACTGACTTGATTTGTAAACTTTCACTTAAAGCACAACAAAAATTATTTTAAAAAAAGCTCAAAACAGGGAAAAAGTGATGTTATTATGTAAAAGAAGACAACATTAAAAAAATAAAGAGGGACTAAGAAATATAGTCATAGACCTTCCATATGGAGACAAAGACAAGGCAATACACCGAAATAAAAGTTAGGTTTAAATTTAGAAAAGTAAGGGTAAATAATAAGGTAACCACAAAAGAGACAAACTATCCAACATGTGAAAATAAAATGCAAGAAAAAAATACAGACTCACCAGAAAAAAAAATCAACAACAAGGAATATGAGGAAAGGTAAACTATTCAGCACATAAAATTAAGTGCGAAAAAGAAACTGTCAACAACACATAAAAAAAGACATCAAAATGATAGCACTATATTCATTAAAGAAAAAAAATTCATACCTATCCATAACTACACTGAATGTAAATGGACTAAATGCACCAATAAAGAGATGGAGAGTGGCAGAATGGATTAAAAAAAAAAATCCCTCTATATGCTGCTTACGAGAGACACACCTTAGACTTAGAGACACAAACAAACTAAAACGCAACGGGTGGAAAAAAATATATCAAGCAAACAACAATCAAAAAATAGCAGGAGTGGCAATAGTAATTTATGACAAAAGAGACTTTAAAGTTAAATCCATCGGAAAGGATAAGGAAGGACACTATATAATGATTAAAGGGACAATATACTAAAAAGATATAACCATATTAAATATTTTTGCACCCAATGACAGGGCTGCAAGATACATAAAACAAACTCTATCAGTATTAAAAAGTGAGAGAAACAGTGCCACAATAATAGTAGGAGACTTCAACACACCACTTTCGATGAAGGACAGGACATACAGAAAGAAGCTCAATAAAGACACAGAAGATCTCGACGCCACAATCAACCAACCTGACCTCATAGACATATACAGAACACTCCACCCAACAGCAGCCACATATACTTTCTTTTCCAATGCACATGGAACATTCTCTACAATAGACCACAGAATCCAAAAGATTGAAACATTACAAAGAATCTTCTCTGACCATAAGGCCATAGAACTAGAAATGAATAACAGAAAAAGCAGGGAAAAGAAATCTAATACTTGGAAACTGCACAATACCTTGATCGAAAGAGACTGGAGTATAGAAGACATTAAGGATAGAATACAGAAATTCACAGAATCCAATGAGAATGAAAACACTTCCTATGAGAACCTTTGTGACACAGTAAAAGCAGTGCTCAGAGGTCAATTTATATCAATAAATGAACACATACAAAAAGAAGAAAGGGTCAAAATCAAAGAATTATCCCTACAACTTGAACGAATAGAAAGAGAACAACAAAAGAAATCCTCAGACACCAGAAGAAAACAATAAAAATTACAGCAGAGCTAAATGAAATAGAAAACAGAAAAACAATTGAAAGAATTAACAAGACCAAAAGCTGGTTCTTTGAAAAAATCAACGAAAGTGATAAACCATTGGCCAAAGTGACAAAAGAAAAACAGGAGAGGAAGCAAAGAGCCCCAATAAGAAATGGGATGCATGATATTACAACAGACCCAACTGAAATTAAAAGAATCATATCAGATTACAATGAAAAATTGAACTTTTACAAATTCGAAAACCTAGAAGAAATGGATGAATTCCTAGAAACACACTACATACCTAAACTAACACAAACAGAGGTAGAACAAATAAATAGACCCATAACAAAAGAAGAGATTGAAAAGGCAATCGAAAACTTCCAACAAAAAAAAGCCCCAGCCTGGATGGCTTCACTGCAGAGGTCTACCAATCTTTCAGAGAAGAGTTAACGCCACTACTACTAAAGGTATTTCAGAGCGTAGAAAAGGATGGAATACTTAAAAACTCATTCCACGAAGCCACCATATCCCTGATACCAAAACCAGGTAAAGACACCACAAGAAAAGAAAATTATAGACCTATATTCCTCATGAATGTAGATGCAAAAATCCTCAACAAAATTCTAGCCAATAGAATTCAACAACATATCAAAAAATAATTCACCATGAGCAAGTGGGATTCATACCAGGTATACAGGGATGGTTCAACATTAGAAAAACAATTAATGTAATCCACCACATAAATAAAACAAAAGGCAAGAATCACATGATTTTATCAATTGATGCAGAAAAGGCATTTGACAAAGTTCAACACCCATTCATGATAAAACTCTCAGCAAAACAGGAATACAAGAAAAATTTGGCAACATAATACAGGGCATTTATACAAAGCCAACAGCCAACATCATCCTAAGTGAAGAGAGTCTGGAAGCATTCCCCTTTAGAATGGGAACCAGACAAGTATGCCCTTTATCACCACTCTTGCTCTGGCTGGAGGTCCTACCCAGAGCAATTAGGCGAGGTAAAGAAATAAAGGGCATCCAGATTGGTAAGGAAGAAGTCAAAGTATCTGTATTTGCAGATGACATGATCTTATACACAGAAAATCCTAAGGAATCCTCCAGAAAAATACTGAAACTAATAGAAGAGTTCAGCAGAGAATCAGGATACAAGATAAACATAAAAAAACCATTGGATCCCTCTACACTAACAAAAAGAACATCGAAGAGGAAACCACCAAATCAATGCCATTTACAGTAGCCCCCAAGAAGATAAAATACTTAGGAATAAATCTTACCAGAGATGTAAAAGACTTACACAAAAAAAAACTACAAAAATCTTCTGCAAGACACCAAAAGAGACAGACCTACATAAGTGGAAAAACATACCTTGCTCATGGATAGGAAGACTTAAAATTGTAAAAACGTCCATTCTACCAAAAGCAATCTATAGATACAATGCAATTCTGATCCAAATCCCAACAATATTTTTTAATGAGATGGAGAAACAAATCACCAACTTCATATGGAAGGGAAAAAAGCCGTGGATAAGTAAAGCATTACTGAAAAAGAAGAACAAAGTGGGAGGCCTCACTCTACCTGATTTTAGAACCTATTATACAGCCACAGTCATCAAAACAGCTCAGTACTTGTTCAACAACAGATACATAGACCAGTGGAACAGAATGGAGAATCCAGACATAAATCCATCCACATATGAGCAGCTGATATTTGACCAAGGCCGCAAATCAGTTAAATGGGGAAAAGACTGTCTTTTTAATAAATGGTGCTGGCATAGCGGAAATCCATCTGCAAAAAAATGAAATAAGACCCATACCTCACACCCTGCATAAAAGCAAATTCAAAATGGATCAAAGATCTAAATATAAAATCTACAACGATAAAGATCTTGGGAGAAAAAAACAGGGACAACATTCGGAGCCCTAATACATGGTATAAACAGTATACAAAACATTACTAACAATGCAGAAGAAGAACTCCATAACTGGGAGCTCCTAAAAATGAAACACCTACGCTCATCGAAAGACTTCACCAAAAGAGTAAAAAGATTACCTACAGACTGGGAAAAAGTTTTTGGCTATGACATTTCCGATCAGTGTCTGATCTCTAGAATCTACATAATACTGCAAAAATTCAACTATAAAAAGACAAATAATCCAATTAGAAAATGGGCAAAAGAAAGGAACAGACACTTCACTAAAGAAGACATTTAGGTGGCTAACAGATACATGAGGAAGTGCTCACTTCCATTAGCCATTAGAGAAATGCAAATCAAAACTGCAATGAGATTCCATCTCACTCCAACAAGGCTGGCATTAGTCCAAAAAACACAAAACAATAAATGTTGGAGAGGTTGTGGAGAGTCTGGAACACTTGTGCACTGCTGGTGGGAATGTAAAATGGTACAACCACTTTGGAAATCGATTTGGCGCTTCCTTAATAAGCTAGAAATAGAACTACTGTATGATCCAACAATCCCACTCCTTGGAATATATCCTAGATTAATAAGAGCCTTTACAGGAACAGATATATGCACACCCATGTTCATTGCAGCACTGTTTACAACAGCAAAAAGATGGAAGCAACCAACATGCCCATCGATGGATGACTGGATAAATAAATTATGCTATATTCACAGAATGGAATACTAGGCATCGATAGAGGACACTGATGAATCTGTGAAACATTTCATAACATGGAGGAATGTGGAAGGCATTATGCTGACTAAAAGTAGTCAGTTGCAAAAGGACAAATATTGTATCAAAAAAACAAACCAAACCCAGTGTCATCGAGTCGATTCCAACTCATAGTGACCCTATAGGACAGAGTAGAACTGCCCCATAGAGTTTCCAAGGAGCGCCTGGCAGATTCCAGCTGCCAACCCTTTGGTTGGCAGCCGTAACACTTAACCACTATGCCACCAGCGTTTCCAAATATTGTATAAGACCACCATTATAAGAACTTGAGAAATAGTGTAAACAGAGAAGACAATATTCTTTGATGGTTACAAGAGGGGGGAGGGAGGGAGGGTAGGAAAGGGGTATTTACTAATTAGATAGTAGATAACTACTTTAGGTGAAGGGAAAGACAACACACAATACCGATGAGGTCAGCACAACTGGACTAAACCAAAAGCAAAGAAGTTTCCTGAATAAACTGAATGCTTCGAAGGCCAGCGTAGCAGTGGCGGGGGTTTCCGGACCATGGTTTCAGGGGACATCTAAGTCAATTGGCATAATAATATCTATCAAGAAAACATTCTGCATCCCACTTTGGAAAGTCGTGGCTGGGGTCTTAAATGCTAGCAAGGGGCCATCTAAGATGCATCGATTTGTCTGAGCCCACCTGGACCAAACAAGAATGAAGAATACCAAGGACATGTGATAATTATGAGCCCAAGAGACAGAAAAAGCCACATAAACCAGAGACTACATCAACCCGAGACCAGAAGAACTAGATGATGCCTGGCTACAACCGATGACTGCCCTGACAGGGAACACAACAGAGAACCCCTGACGGAGCAGGAGAGCAGTGGGATGCAGACCTCAAATTCTTGTAAAAAGACCAGATTTAATGGTCTGACTGAGACTGGAAGGACCCCAGCAGTCATGGCCCCCAGACCTTCTGTAGGCCCAGGACAGGAACCATTCCCAAAGCCAACTCTTCAGACAGGGATTGGACTGGACAAAGAGATGGAGGGGGATACTGGTGAGGAGTGAGCTTCTTGGATCAGGTGGGCACTTGAGACTATGTTGGCATCTGCTGTCTGGAGGGGAGATGAGAGGGTAGCGGGGGTTAGAAGCTGGTGGAATGGACACAAAAAGAGTGGAGGGAGGAAGTGGGTTGTCACATTAGGGGCAGAGCAATTGGGAGTATCTAGCAAAGTGTATATAAGTTTTTTATGTGAAAGGCTGACTTGATTTGTAAACTTTCACTTAAAGAACAATAAAAATTTTAAAGAAAAAATATGGATTCAGTTTTGAAACTGAATGGATAGCGGCTGCAAGAGTTTTAAAGTGTAATAGAAGCCTAGTTTGCCTAGAAGAGATAGTTGGTGTTATTATATACATCAAAGACAATTCGGGTGAGGACTCAGGAAGTAAGGAGAGCCATCACACTGGAGACGGGGCAGATGGCAAGAAGCAGCAGCAGCAGAACCAGGAAACTGGCACAAGACAGTGCTGGAGCCAACCCACGAAGCGAGAGTGCTATGTGCCTTTGCACAGGAGGCTTCCTGGTGGAGTGAGGTGCCTCTGGGCACTTATCAGTGGAGCTAGGCTTGCTGATCCATGGAACGAGAGAGCTGAGTGCCTTCTGGCTGAAGTTTACTGGTGGAGTGGGGTACCTCCAGGCACCTATCAGTGGACCTAAAGAGCTTTGGAACACTTGCCCCAGTAGGGCAGATGTGGGAGGTGAGGCCCGAAGGGCTGAGAGGCTAAGAAACCAAGAAGCAGAAGCCGAAGAAACAAGGAACACAGGAAGCTAAGCTGTTTCAGTCTCAAAGGGTATGTCCAGGACCTCTGGGGTCTCAAATGGGGGAGCCATGGCCTCTGGAGTTTCTAAGGGTGGAGTTGCCACTCAGATGGCCTAAGAGAATGGTGCACCTAAAGCTGAGGAGGCAGATCTGCCGTGCCAGGGCTGAGGGGCCTTTGCTTAGAATCTGGAGAGTGTGGCCAATACCTAGAGTCTGCAGGGCAAGGCCATTGTTCTGCTAACTTACCTGGTGCCTGTTAGTCCTTCTTTACTGCCAATTTCTCCCATTTGTAATGGAAATGTCCAGCTTGTGTCTGTTTCACCACTGCATTTTGGAAGCAGAAAACTTGTATTCTAGATTTCACAGATGAAGCGGAATTTTTGATTTCAGACTTGGCGTTGAATTAAGACTTTTGCTATGATATAATGGGGTGAGTGTGTTTTATATGAGGCAGAAACATGAATTTTGGGGGGCTAAAGGGTGGAATGTCATGGACTGAATTGTATCCCCCCAAAATACGTGTATCAATTTGGCTAGGCCCTGACTCCCAGTATTGTGATTGCCCACCATTTTGTCATCTGATGTGACTTTCCTATGTGTTGTAAATCCTATCCCTATAATGTTAACAAGGTGGGATTAATTGCAGTTATGTTAATTAGGCAGGACTCAATCTACAAGATTAAGCCAATCTCTTTTGAGATATAAAAGAGACAAGTGAGCAGGGAGTCATGGGGACCTCATACCACCCAGAAAGCAGCACCAGGAGCAGAGTTTGTCCTCTGGACACAGGGTCCCTGTGCCTGAGAAGCTCCTTGGCCAGGGGAAGCCTTCCTCCAAAACTGAAAGAGAGAAAGCCTTCCCAACGCCTTGAATTTGGACTTGTAACCTACTAGACCATGAGAAAATAAATTTCTCTTTGTTAAAGCCACCCACTTGTGGTATTTCTGTTATGGCAGCACTAGATGACTAAGACAGCCTGGAGCTGGCACACTGATTTCAGACTTCTAGCTTCTTAGACTGTGAGAGAATAAATTTCTCTTTGTTAAAGCCGTCTACTTGTAGTATTTTTGTTATAGTGGCACTGGACAACTAAGGCACCTCCCCTTTCCATTGTTCCCTCTTCTCATCAGGATCCTTAGCCTGATGACTAGTCAAGTCATGCCAAACAGCAATTTTTTGTCTGCACTCTTCAATCTGTAAGTTGGTGGGTGTATCTGAAGGGCAGTCGCTGCAAAGGTGAAATTTGTTATGAATGGAGGATTTGTTGGGACAATGTCAGTAAGAAGGGCTATCAAGGTCCCAGCCATAAGCACTCAGCATCATAAACGTTCTTGACCTGTAAGAAGATGTGGAGCTAAAAGATATGTTGTTGGCAGTGGACTCAAAATGTCCCCAAAAATGCCGTTCCAAGAAATCAATGAGGCTTTCCCCAGGCAAATTGATCTTCTCGATTAAAGAGGCTCAAAGTAAGGGGACATGAAGGCAAGGAACCAAAACAGAATCTGTCCACAGGACCAGCCCACAAGCATATAGTAGGATCCGGATAACATTCGTTCCATGCCCAGTCCTTAATCTCTTCCTCAGAGGTCAGCTGCTGATATTTACTAAGGATACCCAAGAAATCAGGAAAACAGGAAAGATCAAAGGTTTGAGTTAAGTTTTGCCAGGCCCAACTCTACTTGATTTATCTTTCTTAAGAAATTAGACTTTGAAAAAGTGAAAGAAGATCCCCATTTTATTTCCCAAATTTCCTTTTGCCCTCCTTTTCGTCCTGATCGCAACTGAGGCCGTCACAATCCAGCGGTAACTGGGAAGCAGCCTGTCTGGCGGTTGTGTCAGCTAAGATATTCCCTTTAGTTTCTTCGGTCTGGGAACATTTTTAGGTTGGTGTGCCTGACTTTTTCCAATAATAGCAAATGCCAGGAACTACTGATTGAGGAAGCCTGGGTCTATTCCCAAACTGGGGTATGAGTCCTTTATTACACCCTGGAGATTGTAATTGTTGTAACTGTAATGCCATTAATTTATTCTGCCAGGTTTTATCCTTCTGCTCCAATTCCCTAGCTCTTTGTTCTAAGGTTTGGGCTAATTTATAAGCAAAGATCAATCCTGAAGTTTCAACATTTCCCAATTTAATTGATGATGTCTAATTGAATCGGACAGTTTGGGGGGGAGCCCTCCAAAAAAATAGAATTGAAAGAGATCTGGCTCCAGCATCTTCTAAATTTAACACTAATGATCCACAAAAAGTTTAGTTAAATAATCCCTATAGTTACAAACATTTTCATCTTTGTCCTGTTTATAAGGTTGAACCTTAGCCCAGTTTATCTTCTGGGGAAAGATCTGCAACAATAACTTTATTCTAAGTTAGTAATTCTAGACCTGGGACATTAGGTTGTAGAGGTAATGGTTTCTCAGGTTTTTTCTATTTAGCCTCACACCTTTGATGGAGCCCTGGTGATGCAGTGGGTAAGAGCTTGGCTGGTAACCAAGAGGTTGGTAGCTGAAATCCACCAGCCACCCTTGGAAACCCTATGGGGTGGTTCTACTCTGTCCTGTAGCTCGCTATGAGTCAGAATTGACTCGATGGCAATCATTTGGGGTTTTTTGATCCACTTTTGAGCATTCCCAGGGTTCTAGTAACACGTGTAATAGATTACATAAATCTGCTCATCCAGATTCGTAACTTTTTGACAAAACCTTAAACTTCTGACAAAACTTTTGCTGCTCCTCGCAAGGATCAAGAAATTTTTTCACAATGGCATGAGGTTTCACTTTAGTCCAGGGGGCAAAAGCAACCTCAGGAGGTCTTCCCCCTGCCTTTGGATATTTTATTTTGGAAGGCATCTCAATGACTGCTTTAGTCTCTCTTGTAGCTACTAGTTTGGTTTCTTTTGAGGATTCCCGGGAGTAACAAGGAAGCTCACACAAAGTATTATCAGGACAAGAAGGTATAGATGGATACAGAGAAGCAGCCTCCAGAGGAGCAGTGGGAGGAGGAGAAAATGCTGTAGTGACAGTAGAACTTTGGCATTGCAATTCTGTAATTTATTTTGCTTGCCTGAACACTGTGTCTTGGAGTAGACAAAACTGTCATCATTTTGCCTCTTGGAAGCTTCCAAAAATGAATTAAAATAGTCTTCCCACTGGTTCTGATTGGCCCAAGAACCTTTAGCCTGTAACTCGCTGCTCAGAAAAGTTAATTTAGTGAGCTCAAAACTCCCCCAAATTGGCCAGGGATTTTCTGTAGTAAGCACATGCTACCACCAAAGATACTGAACTGAAATGGGGGTCACAGTTTTTGGCCATGTAAGTGGTGGGATCACAGAAGGAGGTCCGCTATGGTCTTTGGAGGTGGCATTCCCCGTCTTACTAAACATTGTACGTGCTAACAGTCAAAGAGTGCATTAAACTTAATACACCTTTAGAGGAAAAAAAAAAGGAAACATTTGCACAGGGAGTTATATTTTTCATCCACTAGATGGTGGACTTGTCATGCTCAAGATTTCTGCAAAATGTCCAGACCATGAAAAGAAACAACTGACCAAAAACTTAAAAGGTACACTGAGAACTTCGACACCTTCAGGGTTTGAAAAAAATCTGAGTATTTTGCTGCAGTTGAGATGTGTTTTCTTGTGGCATTTAAGAGGTTGACTTGTGCCCTTATTTTATTTATTTGTTTATTTTTGCAGCTTGTAAGACCCGAAAGCACCTCAGTAGACAGTCATTCAAATCATGAATTAGATTGTAAATGAGACCAAATGGGCAACACCTGCCCAAAAGCAAAGGCGAGAAGGCAGAAAGGGTCAGAAAACCGGGATAAATGGAAACAGGGAACCCAAGGTGGAGAAGGGGAGACTGTTGACACATTATGGGGATTGCACCAATGTCACAAAACAATTTGTGTATAAACTGTTGAATGAGAAACTAATTTGCTCTGTACACTCTCACCTAAAGTGTACACACACGCACGCGAACACACACACAAATCAAAACTCATGAATTAGAAATAGGCAAACAGAAAACAAAAGAAAGATGAGCATGAATACACTTAACAGAATACAGCCAGTAAGTGGTAACTTCGTAACACCCCAACTGTAGTTGAAAACACAATCCTCCAACAAACTTGTTCAGTAGTGAATCAGAAAGTGAAAGATGAGAAATGGCTTTGATAAATCCCAAAGATCCATGCCGAAATACTTGGGGCTCACTCTTGGGAGCACTCACGTCTGGACAGGTCCCAAGGGGTCCGAGAAAGCAGGAGCTTGTCAGTGCCTGACTCTGGCTTTTCAGCTCCTCCTGGTCCACTGCGGAAGACATCACCGAATCCCACCAAGACTATGCCAAGTGTTGTAGAGAAAATACTCTCCGATTCTGGTAAAGTAAAATAAAAGACATGTATTGAAGGCAGTATGTCATTCGAATGGAGATCGTGAAAACCTCAGAGTTTGAAGCTCACAGATCCAAGGGAGGGGGTACAAAGCACATATAGGCATAGTGTCATAGGAGGAGATAGAAAACACAATATTCTGATTGGTTTACAGTGACTGAGGTCAATCAAGGGTGAGACAAAGCAAAGCATGATTTTTAACATCACCGGTTACATTAACACAACTGGAATACGTTGGCTAAAGGACAAAATTGCAAGGTATGTGTTTGCAGAAGGGGGTCTCAGGACCGTCAAAAAATGATGGCATGACAGATACTGTCAGGAATAGGTTGTTAAGCATTACCTCACTCAGAATATAAGATTTTCTGAAGAGATCTAACACAAAGCGTTTCGATAAGGTTTGGTTACAGACCCCAGGACACGTAGTATCCACATCCTTAGCCGGACCACAGAGAAAAGGATTTCGTTAATGACAGGGTTGGTCCCTAAGCAACAGGGTTTGAATCTATGTGAAAGGTCATTTTACTTTAGGTCAGGTGCGTCTTTGGATTTTATGTCCCACGTCGTGCTTTAGGTTGTTAAGTGAATACAAGTTGAAGATTTTATGTTTTCTTCGTGACTTTTTCTTTTTATAATTACTACATTCCACCCCTTTAGCCTACCAATCCTTCTTAACTTAAATTCTTATGCCTGATATTAATGTCTAATTCATTTATATTTATAGTGATTAATATACTTGGACTTCTTTCTACAAACTTATTTGGGTTTTTCTATTTACCATGCTTTTAATTTGCTTCCATTTTTCTTCTTTCTTACGTGCTAATCAATTCACCAAATTTTCTCTCTGTAATTTTTTTATTCTGTACAGGTTTGGAAATTACGCATTCTATTTTTCTTATTTTGGTGAATACTCTTAAGTATTTAGCATGCGCGTCAGTAATGAAAAGTGCCTGAGTGGCACAAACAGCTTGCACTTGACTACTAACCTAAGTCACCCGGTGGCCCTGTGGAAGAAAGGCCTGGCGATACACTTACATAAAGACTACAGCCGAGAAAACCCTATGGAACAGTTCTGGTCTGTAACACTGGGGGTTGCCAGGAGACAGGGGCTGCTTCAACGGTCACTAACGAGAACATCAGTAGTGGACTCCTGTCATCTTCAGGACTGCCATAATCATTTAAACAGCCTTTCTATATTTGCGTTATTGATCCCACCTCTCTAGTATACAAGTCAGAACTCAAACGTTCTGCGTCCCTTGCAGCTAGGCTGCAGAGCTATAACTTAGTCTCTGGTAACCAGAAGCACCTGTGAGAGAAAGGGATGTAAGCTATGCAAGCTGTGCCTCCGGCTTCCATTTTCCTGGTAGAGGAAGAGGAATTCAGCTCGCGGAGGTGGCCGTGGTTGCAAGATCGACCTCCTGATGCAGAATTGACATTGATGCTGACAGCAGGGGCCGATGAAGAAAAGTTGAGCTCCTGCCATTTGGTGTTCCACGGGGGCAGTAGCAGTTTCTTTATCACGCTCATTCTGTTGCATGGTTTAGGGCACTTCTAGGACCTTAGCCAAAGCTTTGTTTTTCTAGGCCTTCCAATGACTCAGAGAGCTGCCGAAGAGAATTTTAAGAAATTCCTTCATGGATTCTGTTAATTGCAACAAAGAACCTAAACTATAATAACTTGTTAAAAGGAGTCTACCACCAGCCGAGTTGTGGAATGACATCGAGGACATCATATATGAAGAAAGCAAGAGGTTGTAAGGAAAGAAAGAAAAGACCAAGATGGATATCAGAGGAGACTCTGAAACTTGCTCTTGAACATCGAGCACCTACAGGAAAAGGAAGAATTGATGAAGTAAAAGAACTGAACAGAAGATTTCAAAGGGCCTCTCGAGAAGAAAAAGTATTATAATGACATGTGCAAAAAGCTGGAGATGGAAAACCAAAAGAGAAGAACACGCTCAGAGTTTCTCAAGCTGACAGAACTGAAGAAAAAATTCAAGTCTAGAGTTGCAATAGTAAAGGATTCTATGGGGAAAATATTAAACGACACAGGAAGCATCAAAAGAAAATGGAAGGAATACACAGAGTCATTGTACCAAAAAGAATTAGTTGATGTTCAGCCATTCCAAGAGGTGGCATATGATTGGGAACCGATGGTACAGAATGAAGAAGTCCAAGCTGCTCTGAAGGCATTGGTGAAAAACAAGGCTCCAGGAATTGATGGAATATCAATTGAGATGTTTCAACAAACAGATGCAGCGCTGGAAGTGCTCACTCTTCTATGCCAAGAAATATGGCAGACAGCTTCCTGGCCAACTGACTGGAAGAGATCCATATTTATGCCTATTCCCAAGAAAGGTGATCCAACTGAATGTAGAAACTATAGAACAATATCATAAATATCACATGCAAGCAAAATTTTGCTGAAGATCATTCAAAAACGGCTGCAGCAGTATATCCACAGGGAACTGCCAGAAATTCAGGCTGGTTTCAGAAGAGAACATGGAACCAGAGATATCATTGCTGATGTCAGATGGATCCTGGCTGAAAGCAGAGAATACCAGAAGGATGTTTACCTGTGTTTTATTGACTACGCAAAGGCATTCGACTGTGTGGATCATAACAAATTATGGATAACATTGTGAAGAATGGGAATTCTAGAACACTTAATTGTCCTCATGAGGAATCTGTACATAGATCAAGACGCAGTTGTATGGACAGAACAAGGGGATACTGATTGGTTTAACGTCTGGAAAGGTGTGCGTCAGGGTTGTATTCTTTCACCATACCTATTCAATCTGTATGCTGAGCAAATAATCCGAGAAGCTGGACTATATGAAGAAGAACGGGGCATCAGGATTGGAGGAAGACTCATTAACAACCTGCATTATGCAGATGACACAACCTGGCTTGCTGAAAATGATGAGGACTTGAAGCACTTACTAATGAAGATCAAAGACCACAGCCTTCAGTATGGATTATACATCAACGTAAAGAAAACAAAAATCCTCACAACTAGACCAATGAGCAACATCATGATAAACAGAGAAAACACTTAAGTTGTCAAGGATTTCATTTTACTTGGATCCACAATCAACAGCCATGGAAGCAGTAGTCAAGAAGTCAAAAGACACACTGCATTGGGTAAATCTGCTGCAAAGGACCTCTTTAAAGTGGAAGAGCAAAGATGTCACCTTGAAGAGTAACTTGCGCCTCACCCAAGCCATGGTATTTTCAATCGCATCATATGCACGTGAAAGCTGGACAATGAATAAGGAAGACTGAAGAAGAGTCGACGCCTTTGAATTGTGGTGTTGGCGAAGAATACTGAACATACCATGGACTGCCAAAAGAACGAACAAATCTGTCTTGGAAGAAGTACAACCAGAATGCTTCTTAGAAGCAAGGATGGCGAGACTGCATCTTACACACTTTGGACATGTTGTCAGGAGGGATCAGTCCCTGGAGAAGGACGTCATGCTTGGCAGAGTACAGCGTCAGCAGAAAAGAGGAAGACCCTCAATGAGAAAGACCCTCAATGAGGTGGAGTGACACAGTGGCTGCAACAACAAGCTCAAGCATAACGACGATTGTAAGGACGGCTCAGGACCGGGCAGTGTTTCATTCTGTTGTGCATGGGGTCGCTATGAGTCAGAACCAACTCGGTGGCATCTAACAACAACAACAACCCCCCAACCACTGCTGTGGAGTCGATTATGACTCACAGTGACCCTATAGGACAGAGTAGAACTGTCCCATAGAGTTTCCAAGGAGTACCTGGCGGATTTGAACTGTGGACCTCTTGGTTAGCAGCCGTAGCACTTAACTACTCTGCCACCAGGGTTTCCAAAAGGAGTTTAGAATGTTTTAATTCAGAACTCCTTCCTGCTACCATCTACCATATTTTTAATGACTAATACTTTTATTTCACCTTGTTTTCACTTTCTAAAATACTGGCTCTTAAAAAAGAATAATACTTATTTGGATTAACCAGGATATTTGCTAATTTATTGGTTTACCCTTTCTTCTTCCATCTCACTTGTTCCTTTAGGGTTCAGTTTGTTTCTGGTTCAGGTATGTCCTTTAATATTTCTTTCAGTGAGGGACTGTGAGTCCCAAATGTGAAAACGTATTTTGTCCTTCCTTCTGAAATATAGCCTAGCTAGGTATGGAATTGTTTCTCAGTTCTGGTTTCTCAACATTTTGAAGATATTTTCCGTCTTCTGTCACCTCTTTTCGCTGATAAGTCTGATGACATGTCCCTGTCATTCCTTTTAGGGTAATTTGACTTCTTTCAGGGGTAATTTTTAACATTTTCTTATTGTGTTTGGTGTCCTGTAGTTTCACTGTTATGCGTAGGTCTCAGTTTTTGCAATTATTCTGCCTGAGACTTAACGTCTACCTTTGATCTGATGACTCATGCTTTTCTTCAAATCTGAAAAATTCTCAGCCATGATCTCCGTGAATAGTACCTCTTCTTCATTTTCTGTTCTCTTTCCAATGAAACTTTTAGATCTATGATGGATCTTCTAATTTTATCTCTTAAGTCTCTGAACTTTTGATTTTTTTATCTCCTTGTTTCTCTGTGCTGCTTTGGCAGTCTATTATATACATTCTCCATGTCTTTCAGACTCTTTATAAAGCTCATTTTATTAAGACAGGTAGAGGGTCAGTGGATTGACACAGTGGCTGCAACAACGGGCTCAAGCTTCGCAGCAATTGTGAAGATGGTGCAGGGCTGGGCACTGTTTCACTCAGTTGTACACAGGGCTGCTATGAGTAGGAACTGACTCGACCACACCTAACAACAACAATGGCGATTATCTGGCTGAAAGGCATCAATAGTTGCCTATTCCCTACTTTGTTAGCTACCCTTCTTGGCTTCCAAGGCCCTGATGAATCCAGGCCTGCCATTTACTAGCTGGGTAACTCTGGGCACACTTCTGAGGCTATTGAAAACTGAAATGAGATAAAGGATATACAGTGCAGAGCAAATACCTGACGTGGTAGTATCCAAAAACCCGCTGCCATCAAGTAGATTCTGACTTACAGTGACCGTATAGGACAGAGTACAACTGCCCCATAAGGTTTCTTAGCTTGTAATCTTTACGGAAGCAGACTGCCACATCTTTCTCCCCTGGGGCGGTTGGTAAGTTTGAACTGCTGACCTTTAGGTTAGTACCCAAGCCCTTAACCACTGTACCACCGGGGCTCCTTATGTAGTAGTATCCAAACCGTACCAAACCCATGGCCACTGAGTTAATCCCAACTGACAGCGACCTACACAACAGAGTAGAACTGCCCTGTAGAGTGTCCAAGGAGTCCTGGTGGATTTGAACTGGCAGCCTTTTGGTTAGCAGCTATAGCCACCACTACACCACCAGGGTTTCCATGTAGTAGTACAGGAAATAAAATTTGTTGTCATTGTCCAGCTCACAGCAATTCTGTGTGATATTTGTCCTCAAACCATTTTAGACATGGCTTCTTTCAAGACCTTGCTTCTCTGGCTGTAGTGATTGGCTAAGACATGGTCATATGACTCTAACCCAACCAGTTAATCATTCCTTTCTCCTGTGCACTGGCTGATGGATTGGAACCCCCAACCTTTCAGTTAGCAGCCCAGTGCTTAACTACTGTTCCACCAGGCCTCCTCTTCAAATCTGAGGTCAGGAATATTGGCTTTTTTCCTTTATCATTGCAGAGTACTTAAAATGTGTTGATAGAGGTATTGGTTGTAGTAAAGGAGAATGAAAGTGACCTGGAGAAAAGAGGAGGTAGGTAAGGGTGGCAGACAGAGGGATTACTGACAACGTTCAAGTTTCTAGTTTCACTGGCTTTGATGATACGGGACTTTACTTTCAGTACTATAATTTTTTTTTTTTTAATTGTGCTTTAGGTGAAAGTTTACAGCTCAAGTTAATTTCTCATACAAAAATTTATACACATATTGCTATTGGACCTTAGTTGCAATCCCTAAAATATGACAGCACACTGCCTTTCCACCCCGCATTTCCACTGTCCGTTCAGCCAGCTCCTATCCCCTTCTGTCTTCTCATCCCACCTCCGTACAGGAGCTGCCCATTTAGTCTTTTGTATCAACTTGAACTAAGAAGCACACTGTTCATGAGTATTATTTTATATTTTATAGTCAATCAATTCTATGTCTGAAGAGTTGGCCTAGGGAATGGTTTTAGTTCTAGGTTAACAGAAAGCCCAGGGCCCATGTCTTTGGGGGTCCTCTAGTCTCAGTCGGACCATTAAGTCTGGTCTTTTTTATATGAATTTGAGTTCTGCACCATACTTTTGCTGTCAGGGACTCTCTGTTATGTTCCCTGTCAGGATGGTCATTGGTGGTAGTCGGGCACCATCTAGTTCTTCTGGTCTCAGGCCAATGGAGTCTCTGGTTTATGTGGCCGTTGTGTCTTTTGAGTTAATATTTTTCTTGTGTCTTTGGTGTTCTTCATTCTCCTTTGCTCCAGGTGGGTTGGGGCCAATTGATGCATCTTAGATGGCCTCTCGCAAGCTTTTAAGACCCCCAGATGCCACCACCAAAGTGGGATGCAGAACATTTTGTTATGCCAATTGACCTAGATGTCCCCTGAAACCATGGTGCCCAGACACCTGCCCCTGCTACTCTGTCCCACGAAGTGTTTGGTTGTGTTCAGGAAACCTCTTAGCTTTTGTTTTAGTCCCGTTGTGCTGACTTCCCGTGTGTTGCGTGTTGTCCTTCCCTTCACCTAAGAAAATCCCTGTCTACTCTCTAGTTAGTGAATTCCCCTCTCCCTCCCTCCCCACCCTTGTAATCATCAAAGAATGTTTTCTTCTGTTTGACTTTTTTCTTGAGTTCTTATAATAGTGGTCTCATACAATATTTGTCCTTTTTTGACTAATTTCACTCAGCATGATGTCTTCCAGATTCATCCACGTTGTGAGATATTTTTCAGACTCATCATTGTTCTTTACCTTTGCATCGGATTCCATTGTGTGTATATACCATAATTTGTTTATCCATTCGTCTGTTTATGAGCACCTAGGTTGTTTCTGTCCTTTTGCTGTAGTGAACAGTGCTGCAGTGAACAAGGGTGTGCATGTATCTGTTCGTGTAAAGGCTCTTATTTCTCTGGGATATAGTCCAAGAAGTGGGACTGCTGGATCATATGGTACTTCTTTTTCTAGCTTTTTAAGGAAGAACCAAATTGATTTCCAAAGTGGCCATACCATTTAACATTCCCACCAGCAGTGTATAAGTGTTCCAGTCTCTCCACAACCTCTCCAACATTTACTAACTTGTGGTTTTTGGATTAATGCCAGCCTTGTTGGGGTGAGATGGTATTTCATTGCAGTTTTGGTTTGTATTTCTCTAATGGCTAATGATCGTGAGCATTTCCTCATGTATCTGTTAGCTGCCTGAATGCCTTCTTTGGTGAAGTTCCTGTTCATATCCTTTGCCCATTTTTGAACTGAGTTATTTGTCTTTTTGTTGTTGAGGGTTTGCAGTATCTTGCAGGTTTTAGAGATTGGATCCTGATCAGATATGTCGTAGCCAAAAATTTTTTCCCAGTCTGTAGGCTGTCTTTTTAACTCTGGTCAAGTCTTCTGATGAGCATAAGAGTGTGATTTTTAGGAGTGCTCCCAGTTATCTAGTTTCTCTTCTGGTGTTTGTGCATTGTTAGTTATGGTTTGTATTCTATTTATGACACGTATTAGGGCTCCTAGCATTGTCCCTGTTTTTTCTTCCATGATCTTTATCATTTCAGATTTTGTATTTAGTTCTTTGATCCATTTTGAGTTACTTTTTGTACATGGTGTGAGGTATGGTTCTTGCTTCATTTTTTTGCATATGGATATGCAGTTATGCCAGCACCGTAAGTTAAAGAGGCTGTATTTTCCCTATATAACGGACTTCGGACCTTTGTCCAATATGAGATGCTCATAGGCAGAAGGATTTACATCTGGGCTCTCAATTCTGTTCCATTGGTCAATCTGTCATTGTATCAGTACCAGGCTGTTTTGATTACTTTGGTGGTATAATATGTTCTAAAATCATGTAGTATGAGGCCTCCCACTTTGTTCTTCTTTTTCAGTAATGCTTTACTTATCCAGGGCCTCTCCCTTTTCCATATGAAGTTGGTGATTTGTTTCTCCATCTTGTTAAAAAATGTTGTTGGAATTTGGATCAGGATTGCATTGTATCTGTAGATCACTTCGGGTAGAATTGACATTTTTACAATGTTGAGTCTTCCTATCCATGAGCAAGTTCTGTTTTTCCGCTTATGTAGGTCTCTTGGTTTTTTGCAGTAGAGTCTTGTAGTTTTCTTTGTATAGGTCCTTTATGTCTCTGGTTAGATTTATTCCTAAGTATTTTAAGCTCTTGGTGGGTACTGTAATGGTATCGATTTGGTGATTTCCTCTTTGAAGTTCTCTTTGTTAGTGTAGAGAAATCCAACTGATTTTGTCAGTACTGTACATTTCTACATTTCTTTAATATTTGAGTATTTTATAATAAGCAGGAGAAATCTTATAAATTTTTTAATAAAAATCAGAATTCAACATGAATTTTATTTTGTTGCTCAATTCCTTAAATTTTTTATTTCTATGTTTTAGAATAAATGGTTATTATCCTCTTGCCAGCTATGGAAATGTAGTTGCTGTAATAATAACATTAAATTTGTACAGCCCTTCAGGGTTCCCACAGCCTTTCCTGTCATCTTACTTGATTCTGGGAGATAAGCAGGCCAGGTAAGGTCAAGTTTAGATTTTACGAATGATGTTCGGAGTCAGGAAGGGTGAGAACCCAGCTCGGTCTTAAACATTCTCTAGCAGGAGAGTTTGGCGTTTACTCTTTGTAAAGTCGTCAGATTTGGTGCATTATAAAACATAGCCATTAATTGTTGGTAATTAGAAAAATTCAGAGGAGCCCTGAAAAGTTTTATTAGATCAATTACAAAACCTACCAAAATACGTACTTGGTCCATAATTTTAATTCATGTTCTCAAAAGCACTTACGTTGTCCCAAAAGGTAATCTTCACCATGTTCCTAATCAAGTTCCCACTGTGCTTTTAAATTCTAGAACTTTAATCTAGAGGAGGGATGACTGGGGGGAATTTATTGACTTCTGACTAGACATCCACAGTGGTTAACAGGTTTATGTATGCATGAAGCTAAATTCTTAAGGTAGAATTCTGTATTCCACATAGCACATGGGTAACTATTTACAAAGGTGACCTGTAATTACAAAGTGCTTTAGTAATATTATGAGAACTTTGATTTGCAGAACTCAAATGCTTTCATAACATTAACTCATTCACTTTCACTGAACAGATAAGGAGAGGTTGGGGGACAAATAGCATCCCTATTTTGTCCGCTGGAGTTGATGAAGTAAAGGGAAAGGAGTGAGGTACTGAAGATAATACAAAGCAAGAGCAGTTGGACTTTCTTTTTAGTTTCGTCATGATTGTTGCATTCACTGTTATGAGAATGTCTGCATTTTAATTAGAAAGTGTAATTTATGATGATGAATCTAATTTTAGGTAGAAATTGTTTCTAGAGCATCAAGGCATGGATATGTCAAAGAATACTGGAAGGCTTGTACTATTAATCTGCATTGTTTTTGATCTTGCAGATTCTGATTATTTTCATTTTTTATGGGGCTAAGGATAAGCTTTTTGTTCTTTAAGGATAGCTTTTTGTTATAAGTGAAGCATTATAATAATCTGACAGTTCTGGCGTAGGTCCGCTTTGCTGCATCCAGACTGCCCTTGGAGTGAAACCAATCCTCTAAATATGAAGTCTATCCCAAGAGATACAACTGATGTGGGGAAAACGGGACTTTTTAAAACCAAGTCTGACGTCACACATTCGTGTTCTTACCATCTGTACCTTTTATTAACCAGGGGCTGGTGCCGCCTGGGAGGACAGACACAAGCGCACAACAGTCTTCTCCCACACAATCCTGGAATGGGAACAGTGTGCAGCTGCCTAAGAAAGAGAAGCAGTTTCAGAGCTGTAGGGTGGCCTGGAGGGGCAGGGGGTTGGGGTGTAGGGAGTGTATGTGTGTGTGGCAGGGTTAGGGAGTTATTCCTCTTCTCCTCCATCCAAGGACGATACTTATTAGAAATTTTGCACATCGTTTTTTATATTTAATTGATTTTTCTCGCGTGGGAGACAGAATCCTCCAGGTGCATAAGAAGTATGGGAGAAAAAAGAAAAAAAGCAAGCCTGGCAGGGGGGCTTTCCGAGAGGGGGTCCACAGCCTTGCTTAGGATTGGGACTGCAGGCAAAAAAAAACTCAGGCGTCCACAACCTGTTTGGCTGCAAATACGCCTCCCTTCCTTCTGGAGAGCCAGCACCGTCCCTCTCCCCCTGGATTGCAGCTCCCAGGCGTTACCTCACACCCTTCCAGTGCCTCCACCATCCTCCCCAAATCCCGGACCTTTGGGGTCGGGGGAGAGGGGAGACAGAAGGTTCTCCATTCTACCTCGACAGGCGAGTAGCGGCCAGTTCGCCTTCCCCACCTCCCTCTGGCCTTGGTCACCGCCCAGGTGAGGGCAGCAGCCCCTAAAACCACCTCTCACCCCACTCCCTGGGCTCCTTCGACCCTCCCCCACCCAAGCCCAGAGGCGCATCCTCACTCTTCCTCCAAATGCGAGTCCAGCTCACCCCCCAACCCAGGCCGCTATGGAGAAGGCAGCAGCCCCCACGTTCCCACCCCTCACGCCTGCCCATTCCCGCCCCTCACCCAGCTCCTTCATCCCCCAAAGCTGGAGGCGCATCTACACTCTACCTCCACGTGTGAATCCCGGGCCGTTAGCCCCACCCCCTGTCCCCTTCAGCCCCGGGCTCCGCCCACCGCACTAGGCCGCGCGCCCAGGAGCCCGTACACCTGGCCGTCCCACCCCCGGCTCCGCCACGTTCCCGACTCCCCCGCCCACGGCAGCCGCAGCTCCGTGCCCACCCCTCGCGGCTTCCTCCTCCGCGCCCTCTCCCCTTCCGGCAGGCGGGGGGGGCCACCAGCGAGCGCAATGGCGTAGCCAATGGGCGCTCAGCTTACTCTGGCCTCTCCCCCGGGCGGCGGCCAATCGCGGCGGGCGGTGGTGGCAATATTGGGGAGTGGAGTTTGGAGCCGCTGCATTTTGTTTTCTTCTAGTTTTGTAAAATACAGCCTAATATGTACAAGCTGTAGATGGGTAGTCGTCATTTTTTCATTGTGCGTTTAAGCATCAGGAGACTTAGAGATGGTTTAAATATAAAATCACTGAGCAAATAAAGCAGTTTGTTCAAATACCGAATCAGTAATCTGAATGAGAGAGCTTTCCTTCATCTTAACGCCAGTACCTAATTATGTGGGTAAAAAGTTATTTCTTACTACTGTGTATTAATTGGTGAAAATAATTTAAGACTTTTTAAACTAAAATTAATTTCTTATTCTTTGTAGAGTAAAAACATGAAATTTTCCCCCAGATTATTTCGCTTTAGTTTACACAGCATGAATCTGTAATGGTTGTAGGGTTTTATTCAACAGGTGTTGCTGTCAGTATTTTTCTCTTTGAAGTTAATAAAAATGTAATCCTACATGACTGCATTTTAAAGTATTAGTGATTCATAGTACATTCATTATAATAAGAAAGATAGACGATCTTTGTTTAGATCAGGAATCACAAATTCACATGCCTATAGGGACTACAGTAGGGAGTGATGTCTGGAGATCACAGCATGTAGGAGCAGGTATGTTACTTGCTGCCATTGTTAACTGTGCAGGTATGCCTAGTGTCTTTAGAACTCTTTTTTTTTTTTTTGTAAGGAATTCAGCACTTTGGATTCTTAATACAAAATCTCTGTATAAGAATTTAATGCTATGGCTTTAAAAAGGGGCTTGTAGGGAACTAGCTTGCAACCTGTAGTTTTAATCAGCTTGAGAAAACAAAGTACTAAGTAAGATTCCTATTAAAAAGTTTTCTTCAAAGTAAAATGACCAAATTGGTCATTGGTCATAAACTTTAAAAAATTGAGGTATAATTTAGGTCACATATATTGAAAGCTATATATATTGACTCGTGGTGACCCCATGTGTACAGAGTAGAACTGTGCTCCATAGGGTTTTCAGGGCTCTGACCTTTCAGAAGCAGATCGCCAGGTCTGTCTTCTTAGGCTCCTTTCGGTGGGTATGGACCACCAACTTTTGGCTAGTAGGTGAGGGCTTAAACATTTGCGCCACCCAGAACTGTGAGATGTAATTTATATAACGTGAAACTCACCCTTTTAAAGTGTACAGTTCAGTGATTTTAAGTATATTCACAAAGTTGTGCAGTTATTACCACTGTCTAATTTCAGGTCATTTTCATTACTCTGAAAAGAAACCCCATATCCCATTAGCAGTCACTCCCTATTTGTTCCTCCCTTCAGCCTCTGGCAATCACTAATCTGCTATCTCTCTCTATGGATTTACTTATTCTGATTATTTCATATAAACAAGGTACTATAATATGTGGTTCTTTCTGTCTGACTTCCTTCATTTAACATACTATTTTTAAGGTTCACGTATGTCGTAGTATCAGTCAGTTGGTTGTAAACTTTTATATTATGTTTCCATTGCCATCGAGTCGATTCCAACTGATAGTGACCCTATAGGACAGAGTAGAACTTCCCCATAGGGTTTCCAAGGACTGGCCGGTGGATTCAAACTGCTCACCTTTTGGTTAGCAGCCTCTGTAGCTCCACATCATGTTTAAAACTAAACCCAGTGCTGTCGAGTCGATTCCGACTCATAGCGACCCTATAGGACAGAGTAGAGCTGCCCCATAGAGTTCCCAAGGAGCGCCAGGCAGATTTGAACTGCTGAGCCTTTGGTTAGCAGTCGTAGCACTTATCACTACGCCACCAGGGTTTCCATATCATGTTTAGGGGTTCCTAAAAAAGTTCCTGTATTTGTATGCTATTTCACTGCTTCCTGTAGTGTTTGTTGATGTTGTTGTAAGGTGCTGTCAGATCAGTTCTGACTCATAGTAACCCTACGTACAACAGAACGAAACATGTCTGGGCCTGCGCCATCCTCATGATGGTTGTTATCCTTGAGCCCATTCTTGCAGCCACTGTGTCAGTCCATCTCATTAAGGGTCTTCTTTTTTCCTGGCCCTCCACTTTACCCTGGCAAACAGGTTTCATGTCAGCTTTCAGACTAAAACAGACTAGGAAGAAGGACCTGGCAGTCTACTTCTGAAAAGAATTAGCCAGTGAAAACCTTATGAATAGCAGCAGAACATTGTTTAATATAGTGCTGGAAGATGAGCCCCCCAGGTTGGAAGGCACTGAAAAGATGACTAGGGAAGAGCTGCCTCCTCAAAGTAGAGTCCACCTTAATAATGTGGATGGAGTCAAGCTTTCAGAACCTTCATTTCCTGATGTAGCACGATGTCTTACATACTTTGGACATGTTATCAGGAGGGACCAGTCCCTGGAGAAGGACGTCATGCTCGGTAAAGAGAGGGTCAGCAAAAAAGAGGAAGACCCTCAATGAGATGGATTGACACAGTGGCTGCAGCAATGGGCTCAAGCATTAAAAATGGTTGTGAGGATGGCGCAGGATCAGGCAGTGTTTCGTTTTGTAGTACGTAGGGTCACTGTGAGTCAGAGCCAACTTCACAGCACCTAACGACAACAATCTCTTTATCAAGCATGATGTCCTTTTTCAGGGACTGGTATCTCCTGATAACTTGTTCAAAATATGTGAGATGAAGTCTCATCATCCTCCCTTCTAAGACGCATTCGGGCTGTACTTCTTCTAAGATGAATTTGTTCATTCTTTTGGCAGTCCATGGTATAGTCAACATTCTTTGCCAACACCACAACTCAAAGGCATATATATACACATAAAATGTATGTATTGCATATATAATTTGGGACGTTGTTATGTATGTTTTCTGAATCTGTTTTATAACTGGGGCTCCCTTCTGGGTTAGTGGTCATTAGGTGAGGATTCTTGATATGTTGAAGGTTTTTATGAACAAGCTTTTTAGTTATCTAGTGCTCCTGTGACAGGTACCATAAGTGGATGGCTTTAACAGGCAGCAATTTATTCTGTCTGAGTTTATGAGGCTAGAAGTCTGAATTCAGGGCTCCAGCTCCAAGGGAAGGTTTTCTCTTTTTATCAGCTCTGGGGAAAGATCCTTGTCATCAATCTCCCCCTGGTCTAGGACCTTCTCAGTGCAGGGAACCTGGATCCAAAGGATGCACCCATTCCTGTCTCTTCTTTTGGCGATAATGAGGTCTGTCTCCTCTCTGCTCCTGTCTCTCTTTTATATCTCAAAAGAGGCAACCCAATCTTGTAGATCGTGTCCTGCCTCATTAGTATTATGTTGTTGTTGTTAGGTGCCGTCGAGTCGGTTCCAACTCATAGCGCCCCTATGCACAACAGAGCGAAACACTGCCCGGTCCTGCACCACCCTTACAATCGTTATGCTTGAGCTCATTGTTGCAACCACTGTGTCAATACACCTTGTTGAGGGTCTTCCTCTTGTCCGCTGACCCTGTACTCTGCCAAGCATGATGTCCTTCTCCAGGGACTGATCCCTCCTGACAACATGTCCAAAGTGTGTAAGATGCAGTCTCGCCATCCTTACTTCTAATGAGCATTCTGGTTGTACTTCTTCTAAGACAGATTTGTTCATTCTTTTGGCAGTCCATGGTATATTCAATATTCTTTGCCAACACCACAGTTCAAAGGCGTCAGCTCTTCTTCGGTCTTCCTTATTCATTGTCCAGCTTTCACGTGCATATGATGCAATTGAAAATACCATGGCTTGGGTCAGGTGCACCTGAGTCTTCAGGGTGACATCTTTGCTCTTCAACACTTTGAAGACGTCCTTTGCAGCAGATTTGCCCAATGCAGTGTGTCTTCTGATTTCTTGACTGCTGCTTCCATGGCTGTTGATTATGGAACCAAGTAAAATGAAATCCTTGACAACTTCACTCTTTTCTCCGTTTATCATGATGTTGCTCATTGGTCTAGCTGTTAGGATTTTTGTTTTCTTTATGTTGATGTATAATCCATACTGAAGGCTGTGGTCTTTGATCTTCGTTAGTAAGTGCTTCAAGTCCTCTTCACTTTCAGCAAGCAAGGTTGTGTCATCTGCATAACGCAGGTTGTTAATGAGTCTTCCTCCAATCCTGACGCCCCATTCTTCTTCATATAGTCCAGCTTCTCAGATTATTTGTTCAGCATACAGATTGAATAGGTATGGTGAAAGAATACAACCCTGACGCACACCTTTCCTGACTTTAAACCAATCAGTATCCCCTTGTTCTGTCCGAACAACTGCCTCTTGATCTATGTAAAGGTTCCTCATGAGCACAATTAAGTGTTCTGGAATTCCCAGTCTTCGCAGTGTTATCCATAGTTTGTTATGATCCACACAGTCAAATGCCTTTGCATAGTCAATAAAACACAGGTAAACATCCTTCTGGTATTCTCTGCTTTCAGCCAGGATCCATCTGACATATCATAGCAGTTAGGATTTACGACACATAGGATAATCACATCAGATCACAAAATGGTGGGCAATCACACAGTACTGGGAATCATGGCTTACCCAAGTTGACACACATTTTATGGGGACACATTTCAATCCATAATAGTACGGTTGGCATATCTCAGTGAGTAGGGAGAATAACTTTACTACTATTTTAGTAAGTTCACAGTTGATCTAGTACCCACTAAGGGGGCAGAACATTGTACTTTGAACTTTGTTTATGGAGGCACAGGGGAAGATGATCCTTGAAAAATCTTTTAATTTGGGGTACAGAATGCATGAAGTGTCTGAAGAACACTGAGGCCAGATATTGAGGTACTTTATATCAAGGGTATTCCTTTTCTGCTGGTGACTGTGGGACACCCAAGAGTACATTAGCTACTGTGTCTGCCCTTAAGGATCTTATTGGCTATGAGAGGAGAAAAGATACACATAAATACAGAGTGTGTGAGATACTTCACATGAAAAGCGTTGTGGAGGTCAAAGACAAACATAAAAAGCATAATATTTGAAAATATAATGAACAAGTGTATTTTATGTTTCCCAACATTTTGAGTAGCTTGTATAATACAAGGAAACCCTGGTGCTATAGTGGTTAAGGGCTATGGCTGCCAACCAAAAGGTTGAAAGTTCTAATTCACCAGGTGCTCCTTGGAAACCGTATTGGGCAGTTCTACTCTGTCCTATAGGGTCACCGTGAGTCAGAAATCGACTCGACGGCAACAAGAGTTTTCATATAATACAAGGTAGAACATGGTGAACTCTATAAGAGATGTAGGTAACTTGTTTCAGAATTCAGAAAGGAGCAGATGATCTGATCATGGACAGAGGGACACCGTCACGGCAGGGGAGGTTTTTTAGGTTTACCTGGAAGTATTTGTAAAAAGCAGACAGTTGTGCATGAAAGCAAAAAGAGGGAACCATAAGGTCAAGCCAGAAGGAGGATGGTGTGCCTATGTTGGAATAGTAAAGAGAGAGTGCCCTGATTGGTGCAAGTAATTGAAAAAGAACGGGAGATAAATTACCTAGGTTAACTGTGACTACATTATGAAGTACTTTAAATATCAGGCTAAGAAGTTTGGCTTTGATTGGTAGGCAATGAGAAGTCATTATAGCTGTGCTTTCTTAGAGTCTGTCAAGGACTTGGAGAGAAATGTGCATATATGTACTTACTCAAGAGGGCTCATAACTTTTTTCAGATTCTCAGAGGGGCCTATGACCCCTGAAAGTTAAATTACCACTATGTTACAGGTCTTAGAAGAGTAGATTACAAAAGACAGATAAACACCCAAGGCCAGTTGGGTGGCTATTGCTGTAATTCAGATTGTATGTAATATGTCTGAGTATAAACTGAGGACATTAAGTACTAAGCAAAAGTTTGAACGGAAGTGAGTATATGTTTAAAGGTCCCACATAGCCATATTAATGGCTCACTTGTAAGTACAATTGAGAGTGACTGTCATATATTTTGGAAACCCTGGTGGCGTAGTAGTTAAGTGCTATGGCTGCTAACCAAAGGGTTGGCAGTTCGAATCCGCCAGGTGCTCCTTGGAAACTCTATAGTGCAGTTCTGCTCTGTCCTATAGGGCTGCTATGAGTCAGAATTGACTCGATGGCACAGGGTTTGGTTTTTTGTTAATCATATATTTTTGTTGTTGTCGTTGTTATTTAGTCCCAGCAGGATAAATTAAACTTTATGAAAATG